>NW_026067999.1:4913225-5069710 GCF_014885135.2 Alexandromys fortis
TTTTTTTGGTTTTTCGAGACAGGGTTTCTCTGTAGCTTTGGAGCCTGTCCTGGAACTAGCTCTTGTAGACCAGGCTGGCCTTGAACTCACAAAGATCGGAACTTCCCGTGTAGCCCAGGGCGGCCAGGAATTTTTTTTTAATCCTTCTTCCTCTACCTCCTGAGTAGCTGGGATTACAGATGTGTACCACCACCACCACTACACACACACACACACACACACACACACAAAATTAAGTATATTTTAAAAACATTTCTACTCTCATCTAACATTAGTACTTAAATCACTCATTTTGTTCAAAGGTCTGACCTTCCCTCTGGCCAGCAAAGAGAGAAGAGACCTGTGAGTCAGTTTCTTCAGTGCCTTCATTTTATGCAGGCCTTCCATTCTTTCTCTTTTGTTCTCAAGATCAGTGTGGGCGGAGAGGAGGAGGAGAGAGGGTACCATTTCTTATTTGATTAGAGTGTGTGATTGAATAGAAGCGCCACCCCACAAAGATAGCTGTGTCTGCTTCATGACCCTGGAAACCATGCATGGGACCTTAATTGGGAAAATGTCCTTGTACTTAAGCTACCATAGATTGATGGCAGCCAAATAAGCCAAGAAATGATAAAGGACCCATAGATCTGGCCTCAGTCATAATCATAAGATGAAAATTCAAGAGCACATTTTTTTCACAATTTTGTTGCTAGACATTATTCAAAGTACCCAAAATTGTCAAGAAAACTAATCAAAACTCCGTTTCATCAGAAAGATGTAGGAAAAAGTACAAGAAGAAATGAGGCAAGGAGATGCTATTTCACTTAAATACCTCCTCTTGTCTGGTCCGTTGACTGTCCCGTTGCTATTTAGAAATCTGAGCTGACGCCCAGCATCTGGGATTTGATTCAGTCCGTGTGGCTGGTTTCCAGGACTACAGATGGCAGCCAGCAATCCCGATCCCGACGTGTGGCCTGCTTCACTGAACGGCTCACTTACTTTGGTCGCTGGGCTCTCCCTTTAAAGGGAGGTTGTTTTGTAACAGTTCCTTCAAACAGCGAGTCAAAGTGTTGACCCACAGGGCAAGGGGCTGTGCTTCCTTATCTATCTGACTATCTTTCTTTTTTTCTAAACCTTTTGTAACCTCATGGTACTTTCTCCCAGACTGATAACTGTATGTTTCACCCATAGCCCTCACCGCACGCCTGGAGCCAGGCAGTCCCTTCATCAGGAAGAAAAAAAAAAAAAAAGATAAAGAATGGCTGTGTTCACTGCAGTCTTTTGTGGAGACACGTTTGGCCAGAAGTGTACTGTTCTGATTCATGGTGTGTGAGAGAAGCCTTCTCGGCTCGCCCTCATTTTCTCTGCAGTAAACTAACGCACAGTAACGGCACCGTTTGGCTTCTGGGAAAGCACTTATGGTTGCTGCTTTTCATTTGAAAGTAGATTCAAAGGCCACCTGGTTTCTTGTTGCTGAAGAGAACGGAAGGTGGCATCTCCTTTGTCGTGAGGCAATCACTCAGCCTGGTCTTCTGGCTAGAATGGACAAGATCTCAATTCCAGCTTTTGCATGATGGGATCTAGGTGGTGGACTTTGATGGGACAGAGCCAGCTTGCCCACTTTGTAAATGGCTTCTCGGGTGCTTGTTTACCCTAGGCAGGGGTAGCTCCCTGACCGCAGCACCTTCTGTGACTTTTTCTTTTTGAAACAGGATCTCAAGTAGCCCAGGCTGGCCTTGAACTCAGTACGTAGCCGAGGATAACCTTGAATTTCTTATTCTCTTTTTTTCCACCACCCAAGTGCTGTGATTACAGGCATGCACCGCCATGTCCAGTTGATTTGCCACTGGAGCTAGAACAAAGTTTCTTGTACGCTAGGTAAGGATTCTATGACTGAGCGCCAGCCACTCCCAGCCCCCTTTGAGGATTTGGACTTTTGAGCAGAGTACCGTGGAGGTTACATTACCGTGGGGCAAAGATGACATCCTTAGCAGGCCATTCCCACAACGGCTCATTGCACTGCTTCTCCCACTGCAGTTAACTTCCAAGGCTCTGTCTAAACCCACACACGCGCACACACGCGTGCGCGCACGCACGCACGCACACGCATGCACGCACTACTGTCCTTGCTGCAAGTTCCTTGGGGTCTGTTTCTGTTGCTTGCTACCAGTCCACACTGACGCAGCCTTTTTGCGTGCCTCTGGGATTCCAGGACAAGAAGATATTGACGTTTACCACGGAGCAGAAATTTCCCTTTGGATTAAGGCATTGGATGCTACTTGTATGAAATATTACTCAAGAGGAGTTACACTTGAAGCTCTTCTCTTCTTGTCAGAGACCAGTCAAACGCGACATGGAACAAGTAAGTCATTAGTAAGGCTGAACTGAGAGAGAATGAGAGATCTGTAAGACTGGGTTAGAAGGGGGTTGGGACCCAGAGAGAAGCAAAAGTTCACGAAAGGGAATGGGAGGCATATGGAGAGACAAAGAGTTGCATGCAGATGCCTATCTGATGGCGTCTGCCGGGTGGTCGGCATGCTAGGACAGAGACTGCCACCAGGGGGTGCGGCAGTGAAATCTTCTAAGAGAAGGTTACAAAAGCTGCAGGATGCAGAGTCCTGCTCTCAGCAGGAGAACAGTGAACAGTGTGACTATAACTGAGACTAATCTTGTGAGAGAAAACACTTTTTTCTCTTCCTTTTATCTTCCCCCTCCCCCTCTTACTTTACCTCTTGTTTTTTTTTTTTTTTTTTTTTTTTTTTTTTTTTTTTTTTTTTTTTTTTTTGGTAGTCCTGACTGCCTTGGAATTCACTAGGTAGACCAGGCTGGCCGTAAATTTACTTGTCTTTAATCCCTGCTTCTGCTGGGATTAAAGGCATAGACTGGTTCCCCTTTAGCTTTCTGAGTCAGTGTTTTGTAGCTCAGGCTGGCCTTGAATTTGCTAGGTGGCGAGACTAACTTTGAACTTCTGATCCTCCTGCCTCAGTCCCTTGTGTGTTTACAGGAAATTTGAGAAGGGAAAACAGAATACAAAAGGGGCTCCAAACACTTCTCACAGCAAGACCAATAGATAGGGAGCAGATGAGAGCTCTAGATTCCTATCAGTGGGATTATTCCCCTGGGCCTCAGTTCCTCTTGGTACTCCACTGGCATTCCCGACTAGTAGCCAGATGATGTCCAGGGCCCACTAGTGGGGGACCTGGGGACACATTCCCAATGTAAATCGTTGGTTACTGGATTATATATGAATCTGCGTGTAACTGGAGTCGCAACCTGCCTGGCGTTGAAATGTGGATTCACTCCAGGTATTTCAATCATGGAACAAAATTGCACATACATGACATTTTGACAGGGGTTGGGTTGGGAGCAGAAAACTTTCGTTTCTAAAAGCAATTTCTACTGATGTATTATATTACATACATAGAAAAGTCAATGCATGAGCCATTAAGTGAACTGTTCAATACTTTTCACATACTGAACATGCCCACTCAGAAGCAGAAATCACGTATACATGCACAAATATAGAAACATACATACATACACACATCCCACACACCCCTCAAACACTAGAGTTACTTGTTTTCTTCAAGTTTCCCTGGTGGTCCCTTCCAGCACCTTCCCACAATGGTAAACCCCAATTCATCTTCCATTAATTAATTTTGCCTGGCTTTGACCCTTCTACAACTTATAAAGCATAGAACACACTTTCTGACTGCACTTGATGTGTGCTGCCTTTTGAAATTTATTTTTATTTTATCATTACTGTTTTTGAGGCAGGGTCTCATTATAGAGCCCTGGCTAGCCTGGAACACGTCACGTATTCTACCCAGCTGGCCTTGTACTCGGAGATCCTCCTGCCTCTGCCACCCGAGTGTTGGGATATAAAGTGTGACATGACATCCAGTTGGGTGCTCCGTTTGAAAGGTCGACCTGGGTTGCTGTGAGCAGCATTGGGCTCGCTGTTCGTTCTCATGGCTTCATAGCATTTCATGGGACGACGACATGAGAATGGTCTGCTCATGATGGGCATGCTGGCTGCGTAAGCTGTCCACTGGGGCTATGACCAATTGATGCTGCTGCTATGCGTTCCTACTGTGATAGAATTCAGATTTGTTAACACTGTTTATGGGGGGAGCATAAACGGTGCATAAATACATGTTCACAGCGCCAAATCGGTATGGCCTTTGTTCCAGAAAAAGGCTAATTCAAATGAGGTTTGAGCCACACGGTCAGTGAAATCAGTATGCAGGCTCTCCAAAAAAAGTTGCGGAGAGGGAAGAAGTAACTATTTCTTGCTTGGTCATATTTAATCCAGGACCCTTCATGCTGAGGGACATGAACCCAGAGTAGGAGATTCTATGACAAATGGAGAAGACATTAGCCTAGAGATGGAAAAGAAATCCTTATATGATGTTCCCAAATTGGCTAAAGGTATATACATGAGAGAATATTTTTCTTTGACTTTTCCCTTGTAATTTTGCTATCTTTTTGTCATGCCCTTACTGTTTTTTTTTTTATTTTTTGTTCTTTTTTTATTGATATTTATTGAGTTCTACATTTTTCTCTGCTCCCCTCCCTGCCTCTCCCCTCCCTCCTTCAACCCTCCACCAAGGCCCCATGCTCCCAATTTACTCAGGAGATCTTTTTTTTTTTTTTACTTTCTACTTCCCATGTAGATTAGATCTATGTAAATCTCTCTTACTGTCCTCACTATTGTCTAAATTCTCTGGGATTATGGTTTGTAGGCTGGCTTTCTTTGCTTTATGTTTAAAAACCATCTATGAGTAAGAACATGTGATAATTGTCTTTTTGTATCTGGGTTACCACACTCAAAATAGTGTTTTTTGCTCTGTCCATTTTCCTGCAAAATTCAAGCTGTCATTATTTTTTTCTGCTGTGTAGTACTCCATTGTGTAAATGTACCACATTTTTCTTATCCATTCTTTGATAGAGGAGCATTTAGGTTGTTTCCAGGTTCTGGCTATGACAAACAAATCTGCTATGAGCATAGTTGAGCACATGTCCTTGTGGCACGATTGAGCATCCTTTGGATATATACCCAAAAGTGGTATTACTGGGTCTTGAGGAAGACGATTTCCTAATTTTTTGAGAAATTGCCACACTGACATCCAAAGGGGTTGTACCAGCTTGCATTCCCACCAGCAATGCAGAAGTGTTCCCTTTTCCCCAAAAACAAAACAAAAAAAAGTTGTCATCAGTGTTTTTGATCTTGGCCATTCTTACAGGTGTAAGATGGAATCTCAGAGTTGTTTTGAATTGCATTTCTCTGATGACTAAGGATGTTGAACATTTCCTTAAGTGTCTTTCAGCCATTTTAGATTCCTCTGTTGAGAGTTCTCTGTTTAAGTATGTACTCCATTTTTTTATTGGATTATGTGATCTTTTGGTGTCCAATTTCTTGAGTTCTTTGTATATTTTAGAGATCAGACCTCTGTCTGGTGTGGGGTTAGTGAAGATCTTTTCCCGTTCTGTAGGCTGTCATTTTGTCTTGTTGACCATATTGTTTGCTTTACGGAAGCTTTTCAGTTTCAGGAGGTCCCATTTATTAATTGTTTCTCTCAGTGTCTGTGCTGCTGGGATTATATTTAGGAAGTGGCTTCCTGTGCCAATGCGTTCAATTTTATTTCGCACTTTCTCTTCTATAAGGTTCAGTGTGGCTGGCTTTATGTTGAGGTCTTTGATCCATTTGGATTTGAGTTTTGTGCATGGTGATAGATATGGGTCTATTTTCATTCTTCTACATGTTGATATCCAGTTATGCCAGCAGTCAAGTGTAATTCTGTTAGGTCTAACTTTATATGTTACTTGGCCTTTTTCCTTTGCAGCTCTGAATATTCTTTCTTTACTCTGTATATTTAGTGTTTTGATTATGATGTGGCAAGAGGACTTCTTTTTGGATCCAATCTATTTGGTGTTCTGTAAGATTCTTGTATCTTCACAGGCATATCTTTCTTTAGGTAGGGAAATTTTTCTTCTATGATTTTGTTAAATATATTTTCTGTGCCTTTGAGTTGAACTTCTCCTTCTTCTATACCTATTATTTGACCTTTTCATTGTGTCCCATATTTCCTGGATTTTTGGGTTAAGCTTTTGTGAGATTTAATGTTTTTTTTTTTAATTGATGAGTTTATTTCCTCTATTGTATCTTCAGCACTTGAGATTCTCTCTTCCATCTCTTGTATTCTGCTGTTCATGCTTGCATCTGTGGTTCCTTATCTTTTTCTCATAATTTCTGTTTCTATAACTCCTTCGGCTTGTGTTTTTTTTTTATTGTTTCTATTTCAGTTTTCAAGTTCTGAATAGTTTCTTGTTTTTGTTTGATTTCTTTTTCTTGGTTTTCTTTAAGTCAATTCCTGATATCTTTCAATTTTCTGTTTATCTTTTCTTCAATTTTTTAAGGGAATTTCTCATTTCATCTTTAAGAATTTCAAACATTCTTTTGAAGTTATTTTTTAGATCATTTTCTTCTGGTTCATCCATATTTGGTTGTTCAGGTCTTGTTGTTGTAGGGTCTTTAGGTTTTTCTGGTGTTGTGTTGCTCTTTGTGGTGTTACGTGTGATTTTACCTTTTTTACTCATCTTTTCCTCTAATAGTTGTGGTTGGGGCTGTCTGAGATTCTGTTGAATAATCTTCTAGGTGCCAGTGAATCCAAAGCTCAGATGGTTGTTCCTCATGGTACAGTCAGTGTCACAGTTCTAGTTACCCCATTGGTTACACTGTGTTCCTGGAGATAGCTCAGCACTCCTGTGCTTTGCTGTGCTCCCTTGGAGTTTGCTGTCTCAGGCCTACTTTGGCCTTGGTTGCCAGTTTTGCCCTGTTTCTGTAAATCCTCATCTGGATCCCCTCCAGCAGAAGTCCCTGGCTTGGAGTTGAACCTGTTGTGGTGGAGATGGCTGACTCTGGATCTGGTCACTGCCTCAATCCTGATCTGCCAGTGTCCTGGGACTGGGTTGGTTTCTGGGACTGGATTTGCTCCTGGTGGAGCTATTTGCTCTCTGTCCTAGGTTCTGTTCCATTCCCATTCTGGTAGAGATCGCTAACTCTGGGTCAGATCGCTGGCTCAATCCAGAGATTGACGACACTAATGCGTCAGTGTCCCAGGACTGGGTTGGTTTCTGGGACTGGATTTGCTCCTGGCTTCTTCTCCCGATTCCTCAGGCCCTTTCTGTCCCCAGGTAGCTTCTTCTGAGCCACTCCTGTGGAATTTGTTACCCCAGGTGGAGTTCCTTGCCTTGGGGCAAATGTGGCCTAAGTTACTGGCTTTTTTTTTTTTTTACCTGTATCTGTAAATCCCGGTCTGGATTCCCTACTGCAGAAGTGCCTGGGTTGGAGTTGGACCTGGAAAGGTTTCTGGCACCAGTTTACTGCCTTGGAGGTCCCAGACTCGGGTGTGCCCAGACCGGCAGATGACCTTCCTACTCCCTCAGAGGTCCCAGCACACTCCGACCTGCAGAGAGGTTCCAGGTTCCTACCTATTCCCTTTGATGTCCCAGACCAATGCCTGGACTGACAGAGGTCCTGGCTCAGGCCTACTCCCTCTGAGGACCCAGACTGAAGTCTGGTCCTGCCAAGATCTCTGGTTCCTGCCTATTCCCTTGGAGGTCTCAGGTTCACTCATGCCCAGACTGGCAGAGGTCCTGGCTCAGGCTTAGTTCCTGGGAGGTCCTAGACTCATGCTCAGACCCACCAGGGTCCTGGCTTAGGTCTACTTCCTTGAAGGTCCCAGATTCACGTTCGGACCCTCAGAAGTCTCTGGCTCCGGCTTGTAACTTTGCTATCTTAAGCCAGCTTCAGGGCAGTCCTTCTTCATTCTAGGCCACATCCTTACCACCACACTATCCATCTCCCATGTTGTAAGTTGTTAAGGCTAGAATTTTCTGAAATTATGTCGAAAACATAATTCCAAAATGCTTGTAAATAGCCACTCCAAATCTAAGCTCTCATCTTCCACTGGAAAAGGAAATCTTATTTATAAATTTGTAAAAAACAAACCTGCCAGGCTCTGAACAATGCCAAAGTTCATGATAGCATACCATTTCATGATCAGAAAGAATACAGCGGCATCTACACAGCACAGGGTATTTTGGATGGGGAGAGAACACAACTTTTTGACATTTGTGATCATGGTCTGTCTGAACTGAAGAGAAAGGTGGTTGAATACAGTTTTATGTTGGCACTTTTTATTTTTTTTTTTTATTTTTTTTTTATTTTTTTTTTTTTTGAGACAGGGTTTCTCTTTGAAACAGCCTTGGCTGTTCTGGAACTTGCTCTGTAGACCAGAGCTGGCCTCAAACTCACAGAGATCCCCCCCTACCTCTGCCTCCCCACTTCTGGGATTAAAGGTGTGCACCACCAGGCCGGTTTTATTTGTATTTTCTAAACAGGATCTCTCTTGCTCTCTCTGTAGCTTTGGAGCCTATGCTGGCATTAGCTCTTGTAGACCAGTCTGGCCTTGAACTCACTGAGGTCTGTCTGCCCCTGCCTCCCGAGTGCTGGGAATAAAGGTGTGCACCACCACCACCTGGCAACCTCGAATTTCTGATCTTCCTGCCTCTCCTCCTATCCTGGGATTACAGGTGTGCTGATTTTATCCACTGCTGAAGATTGAATTTAGGACTTTATGCATGCTAAGTAGAACTCTAGCAGTTGAGCCACATCCCAGCCTCTGCCGGCAATTTAGATAGTATACAGTCTAATATCTAAGCACGAGAAAGCCTCAGATTTGTCAAAGGACTTAATCTCACGTGGAACCTTTATACTGGGGCTCGGGAGTGGCGGTGCACTTGTTCAGAAGAAGCAAGGCCCTAGGTTCAATCCCTAGAATGGAAAGAAGCAATTAAATAACACTCCACTACCTAATACCAACGAATTGAGAGAAATTTATGAACGCTCAATAAAAGCCAGTTTTTTAAAACAGACATGTATCTTGCAATTCACTATCTTTGCTTCTATTTTGTCTTGGGGCAGAATTAATAGTGTCAGGCTGAAAGCATTTATATGAAATGATGCTAAGTAGTCATTATTCAATTCAGCCTGTAAATTTCCCCCAGACTCTTTAGTATTCTAAAATGCAAGACCATTTGTTAAAAAAAAAAAAGCCTGTGAAGCATAGTAACAAATTATAACATGGTAACATGTTCGCGAGTGTTCCGGAAATTGTAAATGCCTTCACTTCATGTGTGTTTCATTTTGAAGAAGTTAAATCACCTAAGTACTGTTTTAAAGTCCGACTGGCACAGACTTTAAACAGCAGGCCTGAGTTCCAGGAAGGTCTGCTCATCTTCCCTCAGAGAAAGCGAGCCCTCTCCCAGGAGCGCAAGCCTTGTTTTCAGTGTCCTGGAGTGGTAAGGAGCCAGTGTTCCTCTAGCTGTCATATTCATGGGCTAGATTCCAGAGAGTGAGGAGTGCGCGGTGGGGAATATCAGTTTCAGGTGTGTGACTTTTGTTTCCGCTGCATTTGTTTAACTCTGTGAAGCTGTGTTACCCTGCCTGTCTACAACACCTGGTGGGCCTAATAAACAGCTGAAGGGCCACTAGCGAGGCAGGAGCGAGGGTAGGTGGGACTGGCAGAGAGTAAGTACAAATAGAAGAACTGAGAACGAGGAGAACAAGGAGCAAGAGAACTAGAGGAGGACTCCAGGGTCCAGCCACCCAGCCAGCCACTGAGTAAGAAGGAAAGTAAGATACAGAAGTTAGAAAGATAAAAGCCCATAATTTAAGATTAAGAAAAGCTCGCAAGAAACACGCCAAACTAAGGCAATCATGACTAAGAATAAGCCTCCATGTGTGATTTATTTGGGACCTGAGTGGTGGACCCCTCAAAAAACCCCAAAGAGTTAAAACTTGGACTACATATGAGTCTAATGGTAGGTGGCTAATCTGTATGAGTGTCTGGTGCTCTTTGCACAAAAGCATTGTACTGTGGGTTTTTTTTTTTGCCTGTACTGTCTTTTCAGGGATATGTGTACAGTGAACAGCTTCGAAGAATATATACAGTATCTTCCTGGAAGCCAGATTTAGCACTCTTTCTCTCTCTTTCTTCACTCCTCTATTGAACAAGGTCTCCTGTAGCCCAGGTTAGCATCAAACATACTGTATAGCCAAGGATGGCCTTAAACTTCTGATCTGCTGGGATTACAGGTAGACAACACCACTCCCAACTTATGAGGTACAGAGGATTGGACCCAGGATTTGGGGCATGCCAAGGCAAGCATTCCAGCAAGCCGCCTAAGCCCGTTTTAAGCAATTTCTATGAATACAAAGTATCTAAACAGAGAAAAGAACCAAAGTTATGTTTTCCAGAATCATACACATAAGTAAACATAGAATCACTAACATATCCTTTTATCTTCCTATGATATAAGGTGATTAACTGGTTATGATTATAAAAAATTAAATATGCAAGTTTGACTATAAAAGAGTAGAATGAGCCATTTAGCCAAAAAAAAAAACTGTTTAATGTCATTGTTTCCAAGAAGCACCTTAAAAGTTAAACAATTAAACATCTTAAAAAATGATTTACTTTATTATGTGTATGGGCCAAAGTGTACCCATGTGTACCACACACATGTAGGTTTTCATAGAGGTCAGAAGAGGGCACTGGATCTTCTGGAACTGGAGTTGCAGATGGTTGTGAGCTGCCATTTGGGTGCTGAGAATTGAGCCTGGATCCTCTGCCAGAAAAGCCTGTGTTCTTAACCACTAGGCCATCTTTCCAGCCTCCACAACTAACCATTTATCTGTACTATTTTTTCCTGTTGCTGTTATTCTAGAAATGTAATTTAGAAGAGTCCATAAGCTCACATAGGAAAAACAGATTTACTAGGTAGGGGGAGATGAGGTGGCATTTCCACATTTTATGACATACTGTGGAGAATTCGGAAACACAGGAGAAGGAAGGCACAGTGGTGCGACATAGAAAGCAAGTCTTAGTACGTTTGAGACAAGAAAGAAATCTTACAGTATTTCTGTTGGAACATTACACACTTTCAGCTTATATTTATAAATGCAAGAGTCCTATGATATGATATAAGAAAAAAGCCCAGAAAAATGGCATAAAAAGCCACATATAAAGAGGTTATAAAGAAGGGCAGCGGGATTTAGCCCTCGACAGATAAAAAATCATCTGGACACAAGCCTGCCACCAGTAAGACACCATCCACTGCAATTTCTCCAGTCTTGCCTTTGCCACGTTCTGCTTCAAAAATGACCTAGTAATATAGAGAGAATAGAAGGTTACTTCAAAACAATGATGTCATCGGACTATTGAACAGCTATTAGCACAGACTAAATTTGTGTCTCTGCTGTATAGAAATTGCCTTTCATATTGACTGCATAGCAATATCTTGGCTATATAAGCAATATGTTTCCCACATGTCAACTCACAGTGAGGGTTCTGTTTAGAGAAGACAAGGGTCACAGCTAACTCTGGAGGATTTCTCAAAGTCCTCTGTCCGGTAGTGGCGTCACCCGCCTTTAATTCCAGCCCTCAGAAGCAGGAGGATCTCTGTGAGTTTGAGGACAGCCTAATCTACATGGTGAGTTCCAGGACAGCCAGGGCTATTACACAGAGCAACCCTGTCTTGAAAAAAATAAAAAGTCCTGCTCTGTAATTCGGAGCAGGAAACTTTTGGAATTTACATTTAAGGAAAAAAAAATCTTTGTTTACTTTTAAGTGTGTGTGTGCGCGTGTGCGTGCCTGCCTGCCTGTATATGCACACACAAGCGAGAACAGATGTTCTTTAAGCAGCCAAGGATGACCTTGAACTACCACTCCTCCTGTGTCCACCTCTGAGTACTGGAATTGCTGGCATGCCCCACCAGGCCTGGTTTATACAGTGCCGGGGACTAAACACAGGGTTTTGTGCATGCTAGGCACTCATTCTACCAACTGAGCTACACCCTAGCCCCTCTCTGTTCTTCTCCTGTGTGACTTTTGACCTTTCTCTCTCAAGAACCAGCTCTTGCCAAGACCCTCCAAACTCAGTAACCTCTTGATCATTTTATCCTATTTGTTCTTTATCAAGTTCATGAAGCAACTTCCTCTTTGAGCAGTTGCCTTTTCCTTTATTAAGCCTACTTCTACAGTAAAAGATTAACTCAGCAGGTCTGAGTTACCCAAAACCTGAACATTTGAAAGACAGTTTTGTCCTTGACTGCTTACTGAGAGTCAGCTTCTAAGCACTTGAAACTGCTTGGTTAAAAGTATTTTTGTTTACCTGTAACCATTCGCCAAGCCAGACGGTTTATGCTCAGAATATGATTTATGATGGGGTCCTTGGGTTATATGATATCAGTGTAGCGTCTGGAAATGCTGAAGAGTGAATAGCTAAGGTCAGACATGCCAGCAATCCTGCGGGCAGACTGGTCCACATTAGCAACTTTGAGAGCTTGGAGAGCTAGCTCAGTGATAAAGTGCTCGCCTTGAAAGCATATGGCCTGAGTTCAGTCCCCAGAACTCATTTGAAAAAGCCCTGTGTAGTGATGTGCACTTGTAATTCCAGTGTTGAGAAAACAGGCAGGTCAGTCCCCCAGGCTTGGTGGTCAGCTACTTTGTCAGACTTGACAAGTTCAAGGCCTGTCTAAAAGAAACGAGGTGTACAGGGCGCAAGGAACAATACCTGAGTTGGCTGTTCTATGGCTTTCACATTAACATACAGACATGTACACACACACACACATACACACACACACACACACACACACACACACACACACACACACACACACCATTGGATGCCAAGGCCGGGTAAGCTTCCCTGATGTGTAGTACTTTGTGAGTTCTGTCATTTGTCATATGTGGATGTTGGGAGAATTAAGATCTGCCCAGGGGTTTACTGGGCAAAGAAAGCTACAAGCTTCTGCCTAGTCCTTCCTGACCCCTGTGCTTACATCCCATTTACTTCTTGCTGACTTTAATGTATATAAACCACAACTGAAGTTTGTAACAGCCTTTATCAGTTCTATTAGACCTCCTGAAAGATCATCCCCCCAAGAGTGGGAATTCCCCAACAGCTACCCCTTCAGTTCAGTTAAAATAACCTTAAAATAATCATATTCTGGCTGCCACTTATTGAGCTAAGTTCCATAGAATGAACGAGAAACCCTTTTCTTGCTTGCTTATTTGTTTTTAACTTATCCAAGCATGCATAGCCTGGTTGGCATGGAACTTAGAAGGGCCAGACACACCAATAGGTTCTTTGGGAAGAACTGGACAAGAACCCTCATTAGTCAGGCCTATCTTTGTACTCTTGAGACCTAGCGACACCAGCAAATACTTTGTTGAATCACTGAAAAAGGAAAAATGGAACTATGGGATTCCTTCTCCACTTACACTTTTGATAGTAGTATCAATTCCTTGGTACAACTGGATTTTCCCTGTCTTCCATCTCTCGTCCTCATTTTTCGTCTCTTCCCATGCCAGGGCATTGTTGGTATTTTTCACGAACACTCTAAGTTTTCCTACTTTGTCTCCAGCCAGCCGGTAATCAAAGAGCAAGCAGAAGTTGCTTTGGGGTGTCAAGTTGGGGAGGAGAAGTTTCAGTCGGCCAATATCCTTCTTGTGCCCTGCCAGTGCCGGGACGGCCATATAGTAACCAATAGCTTTAAGAGAGCAAAAGACGGTGAGTAGGGGTCTAACTCTACTACATAAACAAGCTAGAAAAATGAACAACAGTCTCCCATAGGACATGCTGAAGTCCTTTCCATTCGAATGGAACAGTCATGCAAAAGTGAGTCCTATGGATTAGAGAGTTAAAATCTTTTCCTATACAGAGAAAAGCTCTAAGGGTCAGAAAGCTGCCTTAGTCTTCACTGGATCTAGACACTGGTGGGTCCTCTTCCCTAGCAAAAGGATAGTTCTGCTAGGTGGGCAAAATGACCCTTGATAACATCTATTTGGAAAAGGAGAATGCTGACGTACTTAAAATATTTTTGGCCATATACGAAATCTTTTCTGTAAATCTACCTAAGTGGCCAGACTTGCATTCTCCTGTCTCTTTGGCTCTGTTTAAATTATTTAAAGTGTAACCTGAGGCTGGGACCTGAAAGAGACTAAGGATGACAGCATGTATGGAATGGTAGCCTAAGGTGCACATAAATTAGCAAACTATGCTAGTCAAGGCCAGCTTCTCTTTGGGAATTAGCCAGAGCCAGACGTGTGCTAAGAGTCTTATTCTTTATTAATCTGCGTGTGCGAGCACTGATTTCTCACTGGGATGGTATACCATTTCTACAACAGCTGCACCAGAGTCTGTAACCATTGTAACCGCAATGGCTAATATTGATTGTCAGTCTAACAGGCTCTGGAGTCACCTAGGAGACAAGCCTCTGGGCACATCTGTGAGAGATTGTCTAGAGTAGATTAGCCTCTGTAATGTCTACGTGGGATTATCCAAATTTAAATTGTGAGAAAATCCACTCAGAATGGAGGCAGCACCATTCCCTGGGCTGGAGTCCAGGACTGGATAAAAAGAAGAAAGTGAAGCCGATCTGAGCATTCATCAAGTTAAACTCCAGGATGCCCAGTGGAGTTTAAATTTCAAGTAAACCATATGTTTAAGACTGCTAAGAAGTCTATGTCAAATGAAGGCATCCTGTACTTTATCCAGTCACTCCATCAGCTATACTCTTGCTTCTGTGACCTCTTCAATCCCAGCCAAAGGCTTGCCTTCCAGCTTTCATCCTTCCTTGAAGCCCTCCAATACTATCAGCTCATTCCATTTTGTATTCTCATCTACATTTATCTCTATAGGAGAAGACAAGACCGTCTTGAGACCTGATGGACATGTCAGAAGAGAGAAGGTGTGATGTGAGTGCCTCAGATGCTGAGAAGCTGGGGGGGTCATTTGCAAATTGGGTGTTTGCAAATAGAAGACTTCTCACTGATGAGAATTCAACGCAAGCTAGTGCTGACTAGGTGAGCTGTCAGTCTGGGACTCCCCATGTGCTATAGGTCTGGCGGCGCCAATGTCTGCATTCACATGATGGTAGAAAGGAGGAACTCGTGTTAGTTATCAAGACAGTTTCTCCAAAGATGTATTATCTCTTCTTAAAGTTGTCCATTGCCTTGATTCTTTATGGCTGGCCCACCAGAACAACTGCTGTGTGGGATATATTCCTTCTACCCCAATTACAGGTTCTAACAGGAATTCTTGGTACAGGATAGCAAAGCTTTCTGGCTGCAGGTATGGGCTTGCAATGAAATATCTTCGGAAGGAATTTGTCCTAAGAAAGGATCTTTTAACCCAAGGCTGAGCCTGTACATCCCCAAAGAAATACGATTATACTAGTGAGGAACGGAACTCGGAGCTGTTTAACAGTTGTTGCAGTTATATGGCCAGCTTTCAGGAGAGCAGGATTCTATATGTGTTCCACATTGTGTCTGCAAGTCAAATACGTCATCCAAGGGGAAGCCAGGGCCTGTCAATAGGTCTGAAGCAGACACTACAAAAGGCAGGAAGTTCATGGCTCAGCGCTAATGGTGAGAACAATCCAAGGCCAGGTGGTCACAAAGATTTCTTAGGTAACCCAAAGGGAAGCTGAGTCTTGGAGTTTAGGTTATTAACTTGATACTCATCGTGGTTTTGATCCTTTGAGAGGTGACTCTACTATAGCTCCAGTGTAGACAGAGGTCCTATTACCTTTAAAGATTTGCTTCCTATCAAAACACAACATAAAAACTACAGAGGACTGTGGCTGGTTAACTGGGGGAAAAGGGAGATCTCAGAGACACCCCCACCTTCCTCTCTTTCCCATCTCCCTCTCGCTCTCTTAGAAGAGGATAAATATAAAAGAGGGATGCTGGGACACATTTCCTGGGTCATAAGATAGGGGTGAAGAGGAAATAGATGCTATACCAGTTATTCATCGGAGGCCACCTCAGAAGGTCAAAGGTTCCCAAAGATGACAAACAGCCATGATCTCAGCAGTGACAGGAATAACCCTACAGTAGTAAGAGCCTTCTCTCTACCTCTCCTAGAACATGTAGCAGTGAGATTTAAATACCATTGTCTCGACCAGCAGGATTCCAGTCGAAATCATCTTCTCTATCCTGTTTCCAATCACAGACCCCGTGATCAAAGCTGCAGTCAACTGAGATGTTTAAGTCTGCTAAAAAAAAAAAAATAAAAGTATATTCAGAACCATTAAGCTCATCACAAAAGTAGCTAATTTGGAGCTCTGGAATGTCTGGGATGTCATGGGTTTAGCTGCACAGAATATAGATCGTGGCAATTGACATGCTTGTAGGGGTAGTTTAAGCCAGATGCACCATCTTTAGACTTTTACATTTTATGAGTATGAGGGTTTTGTCTGCATGTACATCTGTGCACAACAAACGTGCCTGGTGCCCATAGAGGTAAGAAGAGGACATTATATGGTTAATTATATGTATATTATGTCACAGATGGTTGTGAGCCAGCACGTGGGAGAGAATAGAAGCTGGGCCCTCTATAAGAGCAGCAAGTTAACTGAACCACCTCTCCAGATCCCCTATTTTGAGTAACATCTGTATAGCCATTCTCAGCAAATTCTGTTGTAATCTCAGAAAATAAAACAAAAGGAACTCAAAAGATAGCTCCATGGTTAAGAGCCCAATGACCCTCATTAGTGAAGCAAAACAAGGAATATAACTGGTTGTTCATAAAATTCAGGCCAGAGTTAAAGCACAGAAAACAAGTGTCTGTGGAGCGCTCAGCCATAAAGCATCGAACTCACAACCCTTTCTACAAGGCTCAGGTATTTTGTAACAGTGAGGGCAAACTGGCCAATACACACATCAAACCAGCATTTCCCAGCTAGTTCCAGGACAGGCTCCAAAGCCACAGAGAAACCCTGTCTCGAAAAAACAAAAAACAAAAAAACAAACCAGCATTTCCCTTGACCTACATCAGCTCAGAACCAGATAGTTATGAATAGCCCCTGTGCCCTTAAGGCAGTGACTCTCAACCTTCCTAGTGCTGTGACCCCTTAATACAGTTTCTCAAGTTGTGATGACCCCCCAACCATAAAATTATTTTCATTGCTACTACATAAAGTATAATTTTGGTATGAATTGTAATATAGATATCTGTTTTCCAATAGTCTTAGGTGACCCCTGTGAAAGGGTCATTTGACCCCCAAAAGGGTTGTGACCCACAGGTTGAGAACCACTGTCCTAAGGTCTCTGAAATTATTCAAATGATCCAAACTTAAATGGTTCCCCTTGCTCCTCCCCGTTGACTTTCCTTCTACATAACCCTTATGGACCTTGGTTGAGTTTTCCACTAGCTCCTGCTCTTGCTCAGTGTGTCCCCTTCTCTTGTGAGTGTACGTAATAAACTGTTGTCTCAATGGCAGAGGCCTCATGTTGCCACTCAGTCACCTCCATTAATTAAAATCTAACAGGCATTTCATGATTCCAATATTCCTGTTAGAAATTTATCAGGGACATATTGCATCAAATAGGCTGACCTACTGGCAGTTTCTAAATTGTATTTTTTGTTTGTTTGTTTGCTGTGATGGCAGAATGACTGTGTAGTGCAGACATAACAAAGGAATATGAGCGGAGTCAGCTAGTGCTAGGTACTGGTTTTGAACTTGTATGTAAAGCAGAGGTCTGCAAGCCAGCACTTTAGCCTACTGTCTACTTGTTCCTTTACTCTATAAGGACAAAGGAAGCTATGTGCTCCAGAGACCATATGCCTTACAAAACCTCACGTATTTGCTCTCTGGCCCTTACCACAGAAAAGTGTGCTGACTCACGATGTAAGATAACCAGGACAGAGCACTGTGAAAGAGGGCAAAGACCAAGACGTTTCTGATTTAAAGCTAAGGCAGCCCCCTTTCTCTCCAGCGTAGCCCCGACTGGCTGAATCTCACTACATAGAGCATAATGGTTTCCCACTATATAAGCCCACTTGTCGCTGCCTCCAGAATGCTGGCATTAAAGGTGTGGATGATTATGTTAGACCAACCTGGTATTAAAACTTTTTAAATTACATTTTAACTATGCATGCGGGGGTCAGAGGACAGTCTGTGGAAGTCAGCTCTGTCCTTGCCCCATATGGGTCCTAGGGATCAAAATCAGGTCATCAGGTTTGGTGGCAGATGCTTTGACCTTCTGATCCATCTTGATGGCCCATAGGTTTTGCTTTTTCTCGACTCATTGCAATTTGCCTTTTCCCCCCACAAAGCCATGTCATCTAATTTGATTATTGAAAATATCTGTCATTGGACCCTCAATAAATCTAAAACTCCTAAGTGGCTTATCCAGGCTCCACAGATACTGAATGCTGGAACTGAGCCTGAACCTAGATCAGGCTGAGATCCATGACTGTCTATTTTGCAGAGGCCAGGTTTGGCTTTGGGGTGGGGCAGCATTGACGGGGGACAGGATAGCCTATCAGAGGCAGCAAGATGGGCATCTTAATGGGAAAGGGGCTCTTTTTTAGAACCTGGAGAGGAGTTCCGTTAAGAGAGATGGCCTAGCACACATCCCAGCACTCAGGAGGCAGAGACGGCTGGATCTCTGTGAGTTTGAAGCCAGCTGGGTCTGTAGAATGAGTCCAAGGACAACCAGGACTACACAGACAGACTTGTCTCGAAAAACAAGAACAAATAAACAAAAACCCAAAAGGACAAGAAAAAAGGAGGCACCCTAAAGTACAAGAGACATAGCATCCATGGCAGCATGTGGGTAGGATGTCCAGAGGAGCAGAAGTCTTTAGAGAAGCCCCCTTGGGTGCCTGGTAGTGGTGGCAGTGGTGGCACACCTTTGTAATCCCAGAACTCGGGAGTCAGAGGCAGGCAGATCTCTGTGAGTTCAAGGCCAGCCTGGTCTGCAAAGCAAGTTCCCAGACAGCCAGAGCTACACAGAGAAATCAAGTTTCAAAAAACAAGAGGGGGAAGGGAGAGGGAGAGAGACACTCTGGAGAAAGGGGCTAGTTTGGCTTTTATGTTTTTCTTAACTGAAAGGAAGTTTCATACCATGAAGTCCAATTCAGCATAGCCTATGTGATAAAGAACATGGAAGAGTTAGGTCCTGGGTAAGACTGTACTTTATTGGCTGTTAGGCCAACAACACAGCATGGCATCATAACTCTGACCCAGAGGGAGAGCTGCAGGGATATATGCCTGTGAGATCTGGCCTCTTACAGTGCCTGACCGGCATCTTAATGTGATCAGCTTCTTAAAGGGGCAGACCCATGATCTAGGCTCTAACAAGTAGAGTAGGAACTAGTTGGGAAGAGGAATAGAATCAGTTAGGCAATAGGGATGAAAATGATCAAAATACTTTATAAGCATGTATAAAATGTCCTAATGAAACTCATTATGTATAATTAACATATGATAATAAAAACCTTTAAAAATGACCTACTATTTAAACACCGGTGGTTAGGGGTAAAGGGATTTCCTTCTGGCCTGCTATAACCATCTTTTACCATGGAGGAAAGGATGCTGAGCTAACCTACAGAGTACTTGGTCCTGTAGTCATGACAACAAAATAAATAGAACAATACAGTGATGAGTAGGTCTATAGCAGTAGTAACAGAGTCATTAACAGTCCTTAGTAGTGGGAGAGGGTCACTGGACTCTCACCTAGGATTCCAGCCACCTACTCCCTCTTGATCCCCTCCCTTCAGCTGCACATAGTCTTAGGAGACACTAGAGCAGATAGGACCTGAAAAAAGGCAGGACTCCATGATGCAGCTTTAGTGACATCATCATCATCTTTACTGAAATGGGACCTTTCAGTGATACACTATTTCTCATTCACTCATACTTCTTTGAAGTAAGCCTCATAAGCTCATTGTTTCAGCAACTTAGACGGCTGGGAAGGTTACTTTAGTCTGTCATTAGTGCCACCTCTAGAGAGAATGAATATTTGTTTTCTCGTGTCTCCCCAGGGAGAGTAACACACACTGGTTCTGCGCCCCGCGGTGTAGCGGGTTTTCTCTTGGTTGCTTACGACTGAAGCAGTAATTTCGGGAAATGAAAGATGATGCAGGAGTGACACGGACTCTCTAGCTGCTTTGCTCTCCCTCCCAGGGGCTGAGAAAGTGTGCTGGGCTGTGTTCTTGAAGCCCCTCCCCCTCGTAAGGTAAGTTGATAGAGCTATCTAGTGTCTGTCTCCAGGCTGGTGTGTAGGCCAGCCTCTGCTACATCACGCAGGATGAAGCCGGACTTCCCAGCTCCCAAACCTCTAAGAGTCGGTAATCCCCTTTGTTCTCCAGCTCTTTCTTCCTTCAGGGTCCCTGTGGCCGATGTTATTCTCTCCTAAGTTGAAAGGTCTCTCCCACTTCATGGCTGCATCTAAGAAAGGTCTTCCTGAAGGGTGATCTCATGTCAGCTCCTTTCCTTGAGTCTGCTACTGTTTTAAATTATAGAATACTTAGGAAGAAGCATTAGTTACTGTGAACAAAAGTTTCGGAAAGGAGCCAAACCAAAGGCGACTTCAGTGACTGCAGATGTGGATTCAAATTTACGTTTGCGCTACTTTTAGCCCCTTTAATAGGCATTCATTGCCAGCCTCCATGTCTGACCTGACATCCTTGTACTATAAGATGAATCCTTCTGAGATGTATTAACTTAGCAGACTCCCAGATTCTGTCAACCCCAAAGCTAAAATGTCATCAGATAGCGTCTGGGGCCTATAACAGAGGTTCCCCCACTTGGCCGGAACCTATCGACCTGGTGTTCTCATCACTGCGTCTGAAAATTGATTTGATTTGTGACCTTCTTTGTTCTTTACCGTAAACATCTAGGAAACTGTTGCTACACCGAAACATGATGGTTGAGGCACCTGAAATCTCTGTTCCTAGGCTGGGGTTACTTATCATTTATTCTCTTTGAGAGGAGGGCTGTGGCTTTTTTTTTCTTATTTTTTTAAAAATCATTACCTTTGTGTTCCAGTTTGGAATTTAGTTCTTTTCTTTGGACGTAAACCAGATCCAAATCCTCTGCTTCATTTACCTTAGCTGATAAAGAACCTTGATTAGTTAAGAAATAACCCAAACCCCCACATGCACCAAAGAATGAACTTAGTGTCGGAACCTAGAAGGTTTTGTCATGGAGTATGATGGCAAAAACATGTTAGATCTCCTCCTCCCTACCAGTTCTCACCCAGTTTCCTCCCCTGGAAGAGTGTTTTTTAGAAGTTCCCTCGAGAGAGTGCAACATTCACACTCCGGACTCACCCCTTTCTCACCAGGTTTTGGAAACCCATTTTCTTGAAATTCTCATTAGTAAGGGGGGTTGTGCGACTGGTCTACTGTTTCTGACCTAGATGAGCCCGTGTCTGCCTAGTCCTTGATTAATTCCACTTGGTTTTTGTGTATGTGCTCACCAGTCACACAGCCACGAATACAAGATAAAATGGAGTACCCAGAAAGTAGGAAATTGGGTCTCAGTGTGGGGATTTGGAGTTAACACACAAACTGTCTTGGAGGGGCCGAGACCTATGGTGGGTTCTGTACAGCAACCTTTGCAGCAAGGATATAGCAAACAGGTGTATCAGCCAACCATTTCATGCAGAAAAACCAAGATCTGTGTTGTAGTGTTTTGCTGCTTCTGTAATCTTTGTATTTTGGCTTAAAATTCCTTTTGACACAAAGTCTCATTATGTAGCCTTTGCTGGCCTGGAACTTGCTATGCAGACCAGCGTAGCCTTAAATGCAGAGAGATATGCCTACCTCTGCCTCCTATATGCTGGGACCAAAGGCGTACATCAGCAGGCCTGGCTATTTTGGCTTTTAAAACCATAAACGTACAGCTGTGATAGTCTCTTCATACAGTGAGCCTTTGAAAAGTGCCTTCAATAAATAAAAAAAAGTGAGGTGAGAGGGGCTCACAAGGCCTGATCACTTCCTGAGGGTCTATTGGCAGTTAACAGTCACTGGGAGTCATGTTAATGCAGTTTTGTTTTGTTTTTTTTTGTCTTACTCCTACCTTTTAGGGTCAGGGGTATTTTCAGCAATTGGAAATTAAACACAGGTGATTTCAGTTAAAAAAAAAAAACAACCAGTCACTGGGAGAGGGGAGAGGGAGAGACATTTTCTCCAGTGGCTTTACCACTGGCTAGTAAGTTGCTCCTATAACAATCCCTTCATCTTCCCTCTATTGACTGTTGATGTTCCCCCATAGAAGGAGAAGGTGCGGGGGGGGGGGGGGGGGCATTGGACCTTCACCTGAGTTTCCAGCTGCTCCTTCCTACACCTCCCTAGCGTTTGTATATAATTTTGCCCTAACTGCATGCCCAGCAGTCTTGCTAGAGTATACAGGTTGCAGATGGATAATTGATGGAGTATTCCATCTATGCGCTATGGGGCAGTTGTCATCGTGCAGAGATAAGACTGAATGGTAGTGTGGCTGCTTTGGGGTCACTCACTCCTGTAAGCAGCCCATTGCTCACGCTTAGTAAGCCCAACAGACTCATTGGTTACCCAGGATAGACTATAGTCCAATCATCCTTTGTGCTATTGTTGGGGTCTTATAAGGTTGTTTATATCTCCCCTGAGAAGAAACTCAGATGCATAACAGGTTACAAAAAAAAAAGATATGAAAATAAGGAGACTAGTTGGGAAGAGGTAGGGGATCAGCAGGAGTAAAAATGGGTCAAGAGAGCGTAATATGACAAAAATATATTCTATACATGTATGAAATTTCATTTGTATAATTTATATAGGCTCAGAAAATCATTTTTTTTGAGACAAGGGTTTTTTTTTTTTTAAAGCCCTGGCTGTTCTGGAGCTCACTTTGTAGACCAGAGTGTCCTCAAACTCACAGAGATCCCTGCCTCTGCCTCTTTACCACCATGGGCATCATAAAAACTTTTCAGATGCTGGGTATGGTAGCACACATCTTTAATCCCAGGACTTGGAAACAGAGGTAGGCAGATATCTGAGTTCAAGGCCAGCCTAGTCTACATAGGGAATTTCAGGCCAGCCAAGGCTACATAGAGAGATCCTCTCTCAAAGGAAAAATAAAACCTTTTAAAAAAGAAGTAAAAAGGGAGTGTTTGGGAGATCTGGTGATGAAGGTCTCTGATTTGGTGGGTATCCTGCATGAAAAGTCTGGCAGCCATACAGCTATGCTTTCTGGGTGTTGGCAGGGAGGGGCTGTGCCAGACCGGAAGCTCCCAAGTAAGGTAATAGGACAGGACTTACCCTCCTGTTTTCCAGAGCAGTAGCTCCCGTTTAAAACCCGTGGAAAAATTCTCTAGATCTTACCTAGGCCCTTGTTTCTAAGCACTTAAGGGCCAAAATCTTCTCCTTTTTCTAGTTTTAAAACATTTATTCACATGTTCTTCTTCATATGCTGATCCTAACCCCTAATGTATATATGTCTATATGTGTGTATGTGTATATATCTCAACAGATGTAAGTATGGGTATAGTATAGTATTTAGAAATAAGACCAAGAAAGGGTAATATTAGGTGAAGAGAAGGACAGAATACAGGCGAAATGACACATGAGTCATGAAAGAGAGGATGTGAAGCTATTTTGTCCTAGTTTTAACTCTGTTACGTTTTTTTTTTCTTTTTTCTTTTTTGTGGCGGCTACGTGAATAAAAATGTAATTGGTAGTGAAACCCCAAGTGATATGCCACAGCTTCAGAATGGCCATGATAAGTGTATAGCGTTTGGGACTACACGAATGTTTGAGTGGCCTCCTCAAAATTGCTGTGTGATGTTTTTATTTGTGATGTAATAAAGTGATTGTATTAAGCATTTTTTTTATATAAAAAGTTTGCATGTTTCAGACTCGGTATACTGAAAGGAAGCTAAGCCATCTTTCTTAAGGCAGGAATTGTTTACTCTTGTTTGTTGATTTGGCATGAGGAATTATGTTTGTTTTTGTAGAATGCAAGAATAACAAAAGCAATACTTACAAAACACATCTCCTCGAAGGCTTCGCTCCTCTTCTACCTCGTTCTTTAGGACTTCGTCTCTTTTCTCTTCCTCAAGTCCCTGTCTCTTTCTCTCTTCCTTCCTTTTTTGTTCTCCATCAGAATTCCTGCTCCTGGAAATGCTCTCTTCAGAGCTGAAAGGCAAGTTAACCTTAGGGGTGCGTGTAGTGGTGGGCCTTGGAGTGACATTTTTAAGCTTCACTTTTTTCTTCATATTGTGCTTGTGAGCCAGTAACTTCTTGATTCGATCTTTGATGGTCCCAGGTCCTCTAAGGATTTCCTTCACGGAATTTTCAGGAATAACTAAACCAAAAAGTAAGACAGGAGACTAGGCATTTGATTGAACTAATACTTGAACAATCAACCATTTTAGAAGTGTCAAAGTGCTTCCAGCCCCAAATAAGACCTCTATAACACCCAGTCCAAATCTCAGGGAACATCACAGAGGAGGGGTTGTATGCCGTGAAATGCTGTCCTCCGGATATGACATGGCTATCGCACTCACGAACTCACGGTAGCTATGGTAACCTGTACAAGATGGAGCCTATCAATATTTCATTACAGAGGGAGGAGGGCCTTATGAAGCCCCATCTTCTCTGAACAGGTGTTGGTTATTGGGGGAGTGTGTGTCATTTTCTTCAATGGTGTAGATATTGGTAAAATGCCCATGCTTCAGTAACTACCACCATCCCATGCTCACGCAAGCACCTCTAATTAGTTAAACTCAGTTGGTCACCACTGAAAAAACAAAGCAACGACAACAACAGACTGAAACTAGGAGGGAGACTTCAGATAAAGGGGTTCAGCAGGAATGGGATGAGAGGCTATTGGGGGGCAGGGTCAAAAAATGACCAAAATCTACTAGATACATATATGAAGTTGCCAAAGAATAAAGAAAATAAATTTAAAAATTATCAGGCTTGATAGTTATCATTGCTGGACCACTTCTAGCTGTACTTCCTGTGTCCCTGGCAACATACCAACTTCACAAGTGAAAAGCACTGATAGACAAAAGAAGGGGTAAGTGTCAGAATTGCCTGTCTTTAAAATTTGGCTACAGAATGGGGTCTGACCGGTTCTGGGCGGAGTCACAACTTTCTAAATCTCCAGAAAGATTCCAAGATTCTTACCCGCCAGGAGGCTTTCTGATAAAGAACAAAGAGACATTCTTGTCTCTTCTCTTAAGAGTTACTTCAAAGGGGGCCTTCTGATCAGCTGGAGAGGAAAACACCCCTAGGAAAGGCACTCGAGTCCAGAGGTTTTTTTTTTTTTTTTTTGTATAGCTTTCTTTGGCTGTCCTGGAACTAGCTCTGAAGATCTGGTTGGCCTTAAACTCACAGGGATCCCCCCTGCCTCTGGAGTCCAGGGATTAAAGGCATGCACCACCACTGCCCAGCAAATAATGTTTTTTTTTTAAACATTTATTTATTATGCATACAATATTCTGTCTGTATGTATGTCTGCAGGCCAGAAGAGGGCACCAGACCTCATTCCAGATGGTTGTGAGCCACCATGTGGTTGCCGGGAATTGAACTCAGGACCTTTGGAAGAGCAGGCAATGCTCTTAACCACTGAGCCATCTCTCCAGCACCAATAATGGGTTTTCATTATGGCATTTTCAGTCTGTCCCAGAGACTTTAAAACACACACACACACACACACACACACACACACCCACCCACCCACCCACCCACCGGAGAGATGGCTCAGCCACTAAAGGCTAGGCTCACAACCAAAAAGCACATAATTTACTTTAATATGCTGGCCAACCCAACTGGTCCTTTAGTACATTGTCTACTCTGACCCTGTGAAAGCGTTTTCCTCCTCGACTGCCCTTTTGGCCATTGCCCATTCTTAGCCCTGATAGTGCCTCATGTTATTCTGAGCTGAACCCCAGCTGTCTTCTACACTACACTATGTGTCTTACCTGAATACGTTCAGGGTCGATGATAAAGACCAGGGAGCCAAGAGAAAGGCCAGAGCTAGACTTTGGTAATGGGGAAATACTAGGTAGTGTAAAAGAACTCTGAGGCAGAAAGGGGCTGCTTAGGTGGATACTGTAGTTTTGTAGATGGGTGAATTAGTGACTTGGCCTTGGGCGCTTGGTTAGCTAGCAGCAGAGTGAGGACTTGAGAGCAAAGCATAAGAATACCTTCTATTTTCTATCATGTCCACGATGGGCTTATTCCTATGTTAAGGCTAACAGTTCTTTTTCTCTAGACTGTCTCATGTTCCTTGAGATCTGTGATTCAAGGATACATGTCCCTGTTCTACGAAGAAGTCAAACTGATGTTAAAAATAAGTGATTAGTGTTTTTAGAAAATTTCGTTTTTAAAATATCTCTTTGTGTGTGTGTGTGATGGGCGTGTGTGTGTATGTGTGTTCACATGTATGTATGTGGACATAAGCATGCCATGACGTTTGTGGAGGTTATAGTAGAACATCAGGTGCCTTTCCTCTCCTTCCACCTTGTTTGAGACAGGGTCTCTTGTTGTTTGCCACTGTATATATGCCAGGCTAGCTGGCCTGAGAGTTTCTGGTAAGTGTCCTGTCCTCAGTTTCCTAGCTTAACATAGTACAGATAAGTGCCTACAATTTCTAACTTTAATGAGAGTTCTGGGGATCTGAACTCAGGTCCTCAGGCTTGTATGCCAAGCATTTTACCCACTGACTTGTCTTTTCAGCTCATGAATGATTAAAGAAACATATTAGGGCCAGCAAGGTGGCTCCATGGGTAAAAGCTCTTGCCTCACAAGCTTGGCAACCCGACTTTAATCCCCAGGCCCCACACAAATGCAAATGAAGGGCACTGCCGCCACAAGATTGTTCTCTGATTGCCACACTTGCATCAGGGCATGTTCACCTCATGCCACATTTCAGGTGCATGCAAACAATAAACAGAAATTTCAAACTTAAAAGTACTAATCTTTAAACCAGGTCTGGGAATGTAGCTCACTCGCGAGCATACTTGCTTAGCATGTATAAAGTCTTGGCTTTGCTCCCCAGCACTGAATGAATTGGGTGTGTTGGCACATGTCTGTAATCCAAGTAGGAGGTTCCGAAGTTCAGTATGATCCCCAGCTACACAAGAAGTTTATGGCCGACTGGGAATAAGAGAGAGTCTGTGCCAAAGATACAAATTGAAACAAACAAAAACACTCAAAGATACCGTGAAAAATAATCAAACATATTTTCGAGTGTTATATTCTGGGCTTATGGTTAGCACTATATGTGGACATTTGTTTATACTGTAACTATTATTTCATTTAGTATTAAACAATAATAAGGGATAAATGCTGCTATACCTATTTTTGCACATGTGAAAACTGAGCGATTGGCAGTCAAATACTTGTTCTCAGTCCACAGGTATGAAGTCAAGGTGCTAGGAGTCAAGCTAAAGTAATCTTATTCTGAAAGCTGTGCACATGGATGATAAAAAATAGAAGTTTGCTTGACACAAGAAATGCTTGTGTTGATTTATAATTTTAATGCACTTGGCTACAGTACAGAAAGCAGTCCCTCTTCCTCCCTCCTGCTCCCTCTCCCTCTTTCAGATAGGACCTCATATAGTCCAGGGTGGTCTCAAACCCACCATGTAGCCAAGGATAACCCGACCTTTTAATTATGCTTCTATTTCCTCGGTGCTGGGATCACAGGCGTGTGCTACTATGCCCAGTTTATAGAGTACTGGGGATGGAACTCAGAGCCTTAGGCATGCTAGGCAAGCACTCTACCCCAACTGAGCTACAACCATGGTCCCTCTAGGCAGTTATTTCTAATTCTTCAATTCTTAGCCATGGAAGTTAGGAGATCGTCATGTAGAGGTGAATTGTCCTTTTAAAGAAACGCGTATTTTCTTGGGGCTCCTGTTTTCCTGCATGGCACTTTTGCAATTATCTTTATACAATTTCACAGTACAATATCTGGCCCTCAACAGGGGGTTGAGATGACACTAATAACAATACTAACCGCAGCAAACTTTACAGAGCATCTATTATGTGGCCAGCCTGATGAAGCTTTCTCCATACGTCACCTCATTTCAACCCCAATACAAGCTTCTCAGAAATATATTAGTCTTAGTTTGAGCTACTTTTGGCACATCCCCAAAGAAGGATTTGGGTATAGGTGGTTTATCTGGGGTTCCAGAAGGCACAGTAGGGGAAGGAGGACAGTGAGTCAAAGAAGGTGAGGGGAGACACAAGATGGTGTCACAACGGGCAGGTCGTCACTGTGGGCAATGAACTCAGTCTGGCTAGGGAAATCTGGGAGCCTGTGCAGCATCACTGCTCAGGATTGCCTCACACTATGAAGGGGGAAGGGAAGGGCATTTCCTTAAAGACTTCAAGCCCTCCACTGCCTGAGGGGGGTTCCTGGAGACAATGATTTCCCATCTCTAGCTGCACCTGCAAGGTCTGGGCAGCTTAGGAGACAATAACCTACGGTTTCAGGGCATGGAGAGTTTGCTGCTCTGTGTCTAGGATCTAGGAATATGCATGGCATGCTCTATTTTACCTTCTCGAGTTGAAGAACTCCTAGGTACTGTGAACTGGCCCATTACAGGCACCCACCACAAGAGCTATCATGAGCTCTATTTGGGGTTCAATTCTTTTTTTTTCCCAATGAGTATGTGCATGAGGTGTCTGTGAATGTGTGAATGTATGTCTTATGCATGTTGGGTACCCATGGAGGCTAGAGATCAATATCAGGTGTTCGATTGCTCTCCATCTTAAATATTGAGGGCTAGTCTCTCAGCTGAACCTAGAGCTCGCTAATTCAGCTTGTATGGCTAGCCAGTTTGCTTTGGAGATGTTCTGTCTCCACTTCCCAAGCACTGGGATCAGAGGCAGACCACCATGCCCTCCCAATATTATCATGGATGTTGGGGACGTGCATACAGGTCGTTATGATTGAGCGGAAAGTACTTGACCCACTAAGTCATTTCCATACCAGCCTGGTGTCTAATACTTTGTTCTGGGACACAAGGGCCTGGGTATCTCAGATGCCCTCTGGACACGAATCCATGCCTATGCCATTACTACTCTGTGAGGTTCCCTGCTCCACTCTCTAGTCAGCTTTATGAGAGACTATAATTTCCACCCATTGGTCCCTGTCTTCTGTAGAGGGGCCACTTTTGGTTTCACGTTTCTTAAAAAATTTCCAGGCACAATTTATGCTTCTCATCATTATTTTTCTTCAAAATAAATGCTGCCCAGTTCTTTTGGCAGTTCTTCATGAAATCTGATATCTACACCCAGCCACAGCCCAGTTGGATACCGTGAACCTTTTATATGTGTGCTGTTGAATATCTGTCATGGCACATAGTGTGTAGTCTTGCACAATCTAGAAGATACTCTAGGTGTCATCGGAGTCTTGGCTAGCTAGGGCTGCAAGGTGTGAGGCAGGCCAGCATATGATTTACAGATATATTTATGAGACTTATACTAAAGAGCAGAGGAGATACTAGAGACAGGGCATAAAAATGTCTATAGCAGGTGTGGCAACATATGCCTATAATCCCAGGACTCAGGAAGTCAAGGCAGGATGGTAGTCAGTACAAGGCTAGCCTGGACTACATACTGAGTATCAGGCAGCCCAAACTACGCTACAAGACCTTATTTCAAAACAAATAAGCAAAAAAGTAAACAAACAAACAAGGCCAGTGCGGTGGCTCAGCTCTTTAGAGGCTCTTGATGCACAATCCTGGGTTGATCTCCAGAGTCCACAAAAAGGTGGTTGGAGAGAACTGACTCCAGAAAGTTTCCCCTGACCTCCACATGCATGCTGTGGTATGTATGCTCCCACAAACACCATGCACGTGCACACATGTGCACGCACACACACACACAGATAATAAAAAGTAACAATAATAAAATCAAAACCAACCAACCAAACAAAAATACAACAAAACAAAAACAAGTCTAGTTATAAGTCTAGTCAGGGTTACAAGAAGGATAAATCTAGTAGTTGCTGGTATTATTATTATTATTACTAATTATTTTATAATTATTACAGCTATTCTTCTTGATCTCATGAAGCCCAGGTCAAACTCACTAGTAGCCAAGGATGACCTTGAAGTCTTTATCCTCCTGCCCCCACCTCTTAAGTGTTGGGAGTACAGGCATGAGTCATGTTGACTGATTGGCTTTAAACACTGTAGGACTCTCTTTACTAGAGGATGGCATGCACTGTGATTGTAGATAGCTTGTCCTGGCAGGTATTTCAGGTACTCCCTGGGGTTCCTAGTATTCATTGCCACCATCACCAATCATCACCATTACTACCGCTAACATCATCATCATCATCATCATTATTTTGGCCCTTGAAGTCTGCCACTTCCAAGTTGAAGTAGTAAGAGGTCGTATCTAATTGCCTGTGCCTCTTTCCAGGGTGTGAAATATCCTAAGGGCTTGAGTTAATACCCAAGTACCATAAGATGGTGGAGTCTCAGTTGGCGTGGGTCCCCACCGCAAGTAAGAAATCTTCTGAAGCATCTCTTTATACAAAATACTCATGGGAAATCGCTTTTCCTGTTAGTCCAGGTTAACAGCTGTGACATTTTCTAGTTGGATATCTTGACTTATACATTTATAGTTTAAACTCACTATCATTAAAGAGTTCATTGGTTGCCCTACACACACACACACACACACACACACACACGCTTTAGGATACAAAAAGAAATGATGTCTACCACATCCTAGTTTGTCTCTTTTGCTGTTCTGAAAAAAATCCTGACGAAAGTATGTTGTGACCAGAAAAATAAGATGTATTGCCTTTGTGTGTGTGTGTGTGTGTGTGTGTGTGTTTTCCTCCTAGGATTTATTTGTTTTTGCGACAGGGTCTCCTGTGTCCCAGTCTGGGCTCAAAATCATTATGTATTAGAGGATGACCTTGAATGTTTGAGCCTCCTGCCTCCACCTCTTGCAAGTGCTGGGATTACCGTGCCTCGTTTATTCAGTCCTGGGGGCAAGGCTTTATACAGGTTAGGCACTCTGCTAACTGAGCTACATCCCAGACCTGGATCTTTCAGTTCTGTGTCTATAACTTTGTGAGTCTCAGGAATACAGCCCAACTAAAAAAGACACAAGGGTGATTGACACACACACACACACACGGAGGGGGGATCTAGAATGAATGCTTTTTTTGGGGGGGGGCGGCAGATATGAAAGCGCCATGACCAAATGCTACTTACCAGAGCACTGAAGTCCATTGCCCCTATATCCCTGCTTGCATTTGCACTTGAAGGATCCTGGGGTATTGAGGCAATTGGCATGGAGGCTGCACACATGGGTATTCAGAGCACACTCATTTATATCTGAAAAGGGGAACATTCCAGTGAACAACTTTGTGATAAAAGGGCTTGCTGAAAGAGTAGCCTTTTCACTTGAGCAACTTCGAGACCAACCACTCAACACCTCAGCAAACCAAGTGCGGCCTGAGAGTGGAGAGGTGTTCAAAACCAGAGGCCCTTTGGCCCAGAGCCCTGGCTTTGCCTGGCGCCTGTCTGGTATGTAGGGAAGGTGCATGCAACTCACCTCCCCCGAGCAACTTCACGGCCTGCTTATTATTAATGCTATTGAAATCTGCTAAGATGTTTGGAGTTTCTCCTTAGCATCTTCATCTATGTAATCTGGAACTGAATAACACTATCGGAAAACGAATGCTAGATTTTGGATGGGTTTGCTTTTCATCCTTGTAATCGGAAAACTAAGTAATGATATCAGAAAATGAATTCTAATTTTGGATGGCCTTTAAACTCCTCACAAACAAAAAAGACGGGATCAGCCAGGAACCTCTGACATCATCTGAATTCACGGGCATGGGCATTTTGCTTAGAAGCTGCAAGGGGAAAGGGTCAGGCTGGTTTGAGCTCGCCTGTTGGATTCAGCGGTGGAAAATTGGCCAGATTCCACCCAGGTGGGAGCTGCAAGTGCTCTACTCTGCGCCCCATGTCCTGCCTATGCTTTTGTAGATGTAAGCCGACAAAACAGTGTATTGTTTTGAACTCAGTCATAAAAGGAGCGCTGATGCTCGTCTTAAGCACTTGTAGCACATCCGAGATTTGCTTTCTTGTGCAGCTACGTGGATTCCCAACTTGTTGTGTCGGGAAAGTCCTTGCAGTGTCAGGGAACTGGGGAATACTGTACCACTGTTATTTGATTGCACGACTGGCTGGGTCAACAGGAGAGGGTGAAGACAATTTGAGGGAATAACCACCGAGGCCTCCCAAAACGCTTCAAAAACCAGCAATGGGGTGTTGCCCCACCATGAAGGTACAAGACATGTCCCAAGAAGCCCTAAACACAGGATTTAAATCATTTTCTCCACTGGTTATCTTTCCATGTCATGTGGAAACCTTTGTCACCCATGTTATATGAATAGAGAACTAGAGGTAACCCGCATTTTTCTTCACTGTAGGACAATATATTAAGGGCAACTGCTGTGGGATATTTGTACACTGTGTGAAGATGTATTGCTGGGATTGGCGTAATAAAAAGCTGAACAGACAATACTAGGCAGGAAGTATAGATGGGACTTCCAGCCAGAGAGAGCTCTGGGAAGAAGAAAGGTGGAGTCGTCAGCCAGACACGGAGAGGAAGCAGGAAGTACAAGATTGAAGGGAGGTAATGCTATGTGGCAGAATGTAGATTGAGACAAATGGGTTAATTTAAGTTATAAGAGCTAGCTGAGACAAGCCTAAGCTAAGGGCCAAGTTTTCATAATTAATAAGTTTCCATGTTGTTATTTGGGAGCTGGTGGTCAACAAGAAAGCTCTACAGGCAATGGGTATGCAAGACCTCACAAGCTCTTGAGGCTTGGGATCCCTTCCCTAAGAGATAAAAATGTTTGACTTCATACAGATGAGACCAATAGTTGACTAAGAACAGTGTTAGCAGAGACTGAGTTTGACACTTGAGCTATGGAGAGGCCAAAAGAAGAGGAAAGGACACGTGCCTTTTCATAGAATTTTCCTATTAAAAAATGGATGCGTGCTTGTGCGTATGTGTACAGATGTGTGTGTGCAGATGTGTGTGTGCCTGATGAAGGCCTTGAGTGTCCTCCTCTATAATTATCCACTTTTCTTTTTGAGGCAGAGTCTTTCCCTAAGGCTTCTTTTTTTTTTTTTCTTAGATAGGCCGGAGCCAGCAGACCCCAGTGATCCTCTTGTCCCTGTTCCCTAGAACTGTGGTTCAGGTGTTTTCTGGGAGGGTTGGCTTATTATGTGGTTGCTGGGACCCAAACTCAGGTCCTTGTGTTTGTAGACCAAATACTTGTAACTACGGACCGAACTCTCCAGTCACCTTCATACATTTGTCTAAAGCCAATGGAAAACATTAGGAACAAACCCCCAAGGTCTTCTTAATCTTACAGCAAATATAAATATTTATTGCTCCCATTCTTGGATGTGTAATTGGAAACAGAAGCAAATATAAACTAATTGAAAACTTACAAAATTATAAAAAAAAGATCTCACAGGTAACATCTCAAGATATTTGCCTCCATAATAATTATATTCATTTGTTTAAGTCATTATGGACCTAGCTTCATAATTAATTTCACTGGGGTTACCTAAATGCTGCAAACTTAATATCAAGGTATTCTGTGTTGTCTACCTGGACAGTATAGTAGATTGAACGTACATAAAAAATAGCTGTAGAGAAAGCCTGTGGGGCTCAGAGGCAAGGGAAAAAAAGTCACTATCTTACCTACGCAATCATACCGGCGACTGACATATTTCAATTCAAAACCAATGTGACATTTGCAGTAGTAGCTTCCAAACGTGTTCACACATCTTCGATTGGAAGGGCAGACGGCTTTACTGGAAGCACATTCATCGATATCTAAGGTATAGGAGCAGAAGCTGTCAGTGACTGCAGGAAGAGTACTCCAACACATGTGCAGGTACTCACCTTAACCCCCAGCATGCAATGCTCAAGCACATGCAGCCTTCTGGCCTTGAAAACTGATTATCTAGTGAAAAGTGCCTAAGTCGCGGGCCATGGTGGCGCACGCCTTTAATCCCAGCACTCGGGAGGCAGAGGCAGGTGGATCTCTGTGAGTTCGAGATCAGCCTGGTCTACAAGAGCTAGTTCCAGGACAGGCTCCAAAGCCACAGAGAAACCCTGTCTCGAAAAAAAAAAGTGTCTATGTCACTTGTTCAGGAAGTATTTTAGGTTTTTACCAGGCACACGCAGAGCTCTTTAGTTCACAGGTTCACATCACTGTGCCCGTCTTTCCTTGGAGGTGTTTCCTGGCTATAATGTCATTATCTGTACCCCCCACCCCCACAACACGTGTATCCTAGATTGCTCTTAGACTGGCTATGTAGCCAAGAATGACCTTTAACTCCTGGACACAGCAGAACTTGGACTTCCCATTCTTGTGGCATGAGTTTCCCCTTATAATAAGCAAAAATATAATTGTTTATCTTAAGCTGGCCTGGTTATTTCCTGAATCAAGTTACGTTATACAGTATCTGTTCAGCACAAGCCTTGTAATGAATGAAAATGGAGTTCAGCGGAGGGAGAATGGAGGGGAATGAAGAGGAAATGGGAGAGGAATAGAGGCTATGCCTTCTGTTTTACCTAGGCACACTCTTCCATTTGGGCCCAGGCGGAGGCCAGAGGATGGACACACACATCGTGGCCCTTCCTCTGTTTCTTCGCAGCTGTACTGGCAGTTTGTCCTGGCACACGTCCTAGTGTCTGCAAAAGTAGACAGAGATTAACGAAGGAAGTCTCTCCCGATTCTGTGATGTGAATTGTAATATGTCTTAGGACAGGATTCATGGTCTGAGTCCCAAAAGGAAACCCACAAGGAATCTAGGCAAGCATGTTGTTGTGGTGGCCCCTGGGATGAATCTCACTCGTGGTTTGTTTCATGGAGCAACACATTGCACTCGACTATCTCTAGACAAAACCTATAGCTCTGAGTGCACCCCTATTTCTTAAATTGCAACATCATCTTATATTTCTCAGACTGGCCTTGAACTCACTTTAGCTTTAAAACTTTTTTTTTTAAAAAAATAATTCTTCATCAATTATTTGGGAATTTCACATCATGGACTCCGATCACACTTCCCAGTCCTGCCAGGTCCTCCCCCACATCCTTGTAATCCCCCTCCTCAAGAAAGAAGAAGAAAAAGAAACAAACCAAACCAAAAGAAACCAAGACTCTAATGAAGTTGATTGAGATAGGGTCACTGTTGCTTTTCTACTATGTACTCCAGGCTAGCTGGCCTGGAAACCTCCAGGGATCCTCACATCTTCCTGAAGGGTTGCTGGAATTATAGACCCTTGTGCTTTGTGTTTTGTTTTTTACTAGGGTTCTGGGGATTTGAACTCGGGTCCTCATGCTGGCAGGTCAAGTGCTTTTACCTCCTGAGCCATCTCCCAGCTCCCTCAAAATTTCTTATATTCTCTGACCATTGACCACAACCATGAGTTTGGTAAATATACTCCATCCACCCAGCTCCAGAAAACACTAGTCATCCAGAGGGATCAAAGACAGTGAAATGGGCCAGGAGGAATAAAACCAGCACCCAGGAAAGAGGCCAAGGACATGGTTTAAGCTCTAAATGGAGAAGCAAAGATAATCTTTAGAGGGAAAGAAAGAGTGTAGGGATGGAGACCGAAGGTGGGAAGCAAACACCTACTGATGGTTATAGTACTCATTTCTTTTCTTCTCTTTTTAGTTATCTTCTTTGAAATGTAATCAATAAAATTAACATTACTCTCTTTCCATTTGGGGAAAGATATCTCTTTTGGCATTGCCTAAGTTCTTCTGGAAGGTTTCAGATCCATTAGCATCGATCTTTAAAATAAAAGTTCAAAGCGATGGCTGTAAAAGCCTAGATAATGGGTCCTCTTTGGGGAGGCATAAGAGAAAAGTTCTGGCCAAGTTCTAGTTGGTGGTAGTCACAAAGGTGCTGTACAAGAATTCATTAAGCTATCAGATTGTTTTGTGTGGGTGTCTGTTTATGAGAATAAGGATATTTGAAAAAGACACCGTGAATGTTTGTGTTATCTCTTAGGCTTGTTTACTACGGGAGGATCTGAGTAAATGGTGAGAAGGGGCCAGGACAGAGAGGAGCCAGGGGCACTAGGCAAGACTAGATGAGATGACCTTGGCAAGCCTGGGGTGGACTGGAAGCCTACTTGACTGCAACCCTAGGAAGCTGGCTGAAGGCAGCAGGTTTATGTTTGCTGGGGGTCACAGGGCAGAAGAAAAGGAGAGGGCAAGAGGGGAGGGAAGGCAGGCAGGGAAGGTGGGTTTGCTTTTCAGCTGCAATGTGAAACTTAAAAAGCCTCTTCTCTCAAGAAGTGAATGGATAGAGACTCCCACCCTCCCATGGAACCCGGGTTTCTATCACAGAAAAGCTTTTCTTCTCAGGAATGTGGGTCAGAATGCACTTCCAACGAGACACTCTAATCTCAGGGAGTAGGGGCGTGAGAAAGGTAGCTAGCTGGTGGGAAGGATTGATGGCCTGGGATGATGCGGACATTTATCACCTCCCTTTGCTCACTACACCTAGTTTCAGGGTGAAATCCAACTCGTCTCAACACACACAGCTATGTAATTGATTTCCCCCACCCCCTTGAGTCTGTATCTTTCATTTATAAAATGAGTATCTAGAAGAAACAAGTCCACAGAGAGAGAGGAGGCAGATTTGTAGCTGCTAAGGGCAATGGGGGTGGCTGCTAATGGTGATGTTCAAGACCATTATTTTTTGGAGGCAGAATTTCATGTATGCCCACGTTGACTTCAAACTTGACTTGTAACTCAGTTTGACTCTGAACTAATTTCCCGCCTCCACCTGAATGTTGTGATCACAGGCATGCACCTGCATGCCATGTTTGTGTGGGGCTCGGGATCAAACCCAGGGATTTTTACACGCCAGGCAGGCCTCTACCAACTGTGCCATATCCTCAACCGTAGACATATTGTTTTTGAGAAATGTTTCACTATGGAGTCCTGTCTGGCCTGGAACTCACTGGGTAGATGAGACTGGCCTCAAACTCACAGAGATCTGCTTGCCCCTCCCTCTCGGATGCTGGGATTAAAAGTGTGCACCACTACACCAGGATAACCCTAAATATGTTTTTTTTAAACAAATAAATCTTTTTTTAATATTTATTTATTCATTATGGATACAATATTCTGTCTGTGTGTGTCTGCAGGCCAGAAGAGGGAACCAGACCTCATTACAGATGGTTGTGAGCCACCATGTGGTTGCTGGGAATTGAACTCAGGACCTTTGGAAGAGCAGACAATGCTCTTAACCACTGAGCCATCTCTCCAGCCCCCTAAATATGTTTTTTAAAAGGTGCCCAAGTAAGTCCTTTCCCACACACCGACTACCAAAAGGCAAGCCTTTCTCGTTGAGTGGCTGCTGAAACTTACGTGCACATGTGGCGTCGGGTAGAAGCATGTGGCCACTGAGGCAAAAGCATTTGTAGCTGCCGTGCGTGTTCACGCACCTGTGCTGGCATGGCCGGGGTTTGACTGCACACTCATTCACATCTGCAGGGCCAGTCAGAAAAGGAAGAAGAGTTAACAAGAGTCAGAAAACATTCATGTGCGAGAGACTGGATGCCAATTTTCAGAAGGACACAGGCTCCCTGCTTCTGTCCTTTCAAACTGTCAAATGTCTTTCCACCTGGAAAGATTGGTGGGGATGTGGAGCAAATAGGGCAATCGTTCCCCATTGGAGGGAATGGAAAGTATTACAGGTACTTTGGAAAACTTCAAATTAGAAAGACACCTACCTATGAGCTAGCAGTTGCAGTCCTAGGCATGTTCCTAGTAGAAATGCCTGCTGTCCTTTCACACCAAGAAAACACACTAGCATATGTATAGTTCATCCTAGCCTATGTATGGTTGGAGTGATTCAAATACACCTCAACAGGATAGATATATGATGAGTATGTCGTACAGCAGTTAAATAGAAGAAACTACAACTATAGGCAACAAAAGAAGATTTTCACAAGCAGAAATTGAGTAGAATAAGCTGAGTATCACCATTCTACTGTGATAGAGGAAGTAAAGTCAAGATATGCTTTTATCTATCTATCTATCTATCTATCTGTCTGTCTGTCTGTCTGTCTGTCTATCTATCTATCTATCTATCTATCTCTGTCTGTCTGTCTGTCTGTCTATCTATCTATCCATCCATCCATCCATCCATCCATGCATCATCCATCTATCCTACCTGTTTCTGTCTGTCTGTCTGTCTGTCTATCTGCCTATCTGTCATCACCTGATAGCCCAGGCTGGCCTTGAACTTGAGGCAGCCCTCATGCTTCATCCCCTCCAGTGCTAAGGATCACAGGCACAAGCCACCCACCACCATCCATGGCTATGCTTTTCTTGTTGATGAAAGAAATACTTAGATGTGTCAGAGGCAGGAACTGTTGAGTTTCTGTTTTTTTTTTTAATCTGGGTTTCAATTAGAAAGGTATTGTGGCAATTTATCACATATTTTTTTATTAAAACATTTAGTGTGTGTGTGTGTGTGTGTGTGTGTGTGTGTGTGTGATATGTATGTGAGAGTGTGGGCACATGGTTGCCATGGAGGTCAGAGGAAAACTATCAAGTGTCAGTTTTCTCTTTCTGATGTAGGTCCCAGGAATCAAACTCAGGCTATCAGGCTTGTACAGCAAGTGCTTTTTACCCGCTGAACCGTCTCACTGGCCCAAGTTATACATTTCTAATACACGTACACTTCTATATGATGCTACTTAAAGAGTTAGAAACATCAATTTTGAATATTTCTGTTTGTACGACTTCCTAAACAGCGCATGACAGGCAGCATTGCTGTGATTTTGGTTGACTCCAGACTTACACCCAGCGTCGTAGCTCATATCATTCTAGAGAAACCCTGACAGGCAGTTGGTAGTGAGGTTGCAGCATATTTAATTGCATGTGAAGGTGCACATGGGGTGATTACAAAGTTACATGTACATGATCTCAATTGTAGATGAATCAACAACCAAACAGAAACGTGTAGGGAACAGAAGCCCGGGGTGAACGCTCTCAATGCTAGCCATGCTTGTGGCTAATCAGTTTGTTCAAAAATGTCTTTTTCCTGTGCTTCTTAGTATATTTCGTTAAAAAATTAAAGACTAACAATAACTAACATTAAAAAAAAGAATAAATAACATTTTTTTTTTAAAAATAAGAACATGATAAAGGAGGTGGGCTGGGGTGTAGCTCAGAAGCATGCTCACCACAAAACCCTGAGTTCAATACCTAGTGCCACAAAATCCAGGCACAGTGGTGCCTGTAATCTCAGCACTCAGGAGGTGGATATGGGGGTGGGGTGGTGGGGGAAGATCAGGAGTTCAGGGTCATCCTGGGATACTTGAGACCCTGTCTCAAAGAGGGAAAAAAAAAGGTACAGGAGAAAAAACTGTTGGAAGACATTGTGATGAAAGGATCTGTGTTGCTTATGTAAAAGGTATATGAGAGTGGACCTTATAAGTGATCTAACAGCTCTCTCTATAAGACAGAACTTTTGTTCTAGACTTTTCTTGTTTGTTTGAGACAGGGTCTCAGATAGCCCAGCCTGTTCTTGAGCACATAACGGAGACTGGCCTCAAACTCCTGAGCTTCCTGCCTCTACCTCCCATGTGCTAGGATTGTAGTAATGTGCCCATACCTGGCCAATGTTCTAGATTGTAAATAAATCCTTAATTAGCATCAGATAAATAGATTAAGACAAATATCATAAATTAACTTTTGAGATATATCTGTTGCTGGGCTGTAGGTAAAGTGCTTGCCTAGCATGTACAAAGTCTTGAATTTCATCGCCAGCATTGTATACACTGGGCATGGTAACCCATACATATACTCCAAACACCTGGGAGGCGGTAGCAGTAGGATCATGAGTTCAAGATTCATCTTAGGCTATATAGCAAGCAAATCTGTTCAAAGCAAAACAGATCAATGTGGTCTGTTTGCATACCTTTAATTCCAGCACCCAGGAGGCAGAAGCAGGCAGATCTCTGTGAGTTCAAGGTCATCCTGCTTTACAAAGTGACATTTAGGATGGCTAGAGGTACATAGTAAGATACTTTCTCAAAAACAAAATCAAACCCTCTCAGGAATGTATATGCTGGGATAAAAATATGCACACAATTCCCAATTCCATTTTTAGATACGTATCTCACAAAAGCAATCACTCCAGACTGAATGGCCGCGAGTGGATAGGAGTAAAACGTTTGATGCATTGTTTGGAGACAATGTAAATGGTGATGGTAAGAAAGCATTTGCTTCCCAAATGCCAAATATCTTCACCCTAAGAACTGGGATAATGACGTTAAGAAGTTTGAGCACTGTGTATACTGGCAGGTAAGGATGCTCAGGAGAAATACTGATGCATGGAGGGTCCTGGAAAAAGCCTCTGAAGATGTAGAGCAAACTGTTAACTTTGGTTCTAATAAGGGTTTGGGGTGGAGCCTCTCTCTGCCCCACCCCCCTCAAATGGGTCTCATAGATGCCAGTCTGGTCTAGAAATTGATGTGTAGCTGACCTCGAACTTTTCCGAGCATCCTGATTCCACCTCTCAAGTGCTAGGGTTACAGATGTGCATCACTATGCCTGGTCTTTATGCAGTGCTGGGGATTAAACCCAGGTCCTTGTACATGCTGGGCAGATACTCTACCAACTAAGTTACATCACTGGCCCATCCTTTTTTATCTTTATAGTCTTATGCATTGTTGTTTTTAATAAAGAATGTATATTATTTAGATAATCTTAAAAATAATAGTTATTTTAAACAAGGCCCTTTGATGTAGGATTTTGTCTTTTATTACCATTGATTAATAAAGAAGCTGCTTTGGCCAGTGGCTTAGCAAAGTAAAGCCAGACAGGAAATCCAAACAGAGATATATAGAGAGAGTAGGCAGAGTCAGACTGCCGAAGTAGAGGAGAAAGACACCAGCCAACCACTGAGGAAACAAGACATGGGGAAAATGAGGTAATGCCACAGCCCCATGGTGATATACAGATTAATAGAAATGGGTTAATTTAAGACATAAGAGTGAGCTAGGAATACTTGAGCCATTGGCCAAGCAATGTTGCAATTAATATAATTTTGTGTGATTAATTAGGTCTGGGTGACAGGGAAATGAAAGGGCAGACTCTGATTATAGCCTTTTATTGCATATTTTGAAAAAAATTGGAAGTTTCACACTTAATTAAGGAGCGATTAGCTGAAAACTCCCGTCCTTAAACCCTGTTATGTTCAAGATTTGACTACCACCCTCTAAAAATTCTATACCATCTTTCCTCCCTGAACCCATTGTAATGGAATTTGTCCCAGGATCCTGGTGTCATACTGACCTTGACTGCAGGTCTTCCCGGTGTACCCTGGAAAGCATCTACATTTATTCAGTCCCACACACTCACCAAATTTGCATCTGGGCTCACACACAGCTGTAAAAGGAAAAGAGATCCTGAAAATTGTCGACACGGTGATAATACGCATAGGCAGGTTGCCTCCTACATGGTAGAGAACTCCTTGGGAATGGACTGAGAACCTGTCTCCTCTCTACTCTGCTTTGACCTTTCTGACACTGGGCAGGGATTTCCTTTTGAACAAAACAAGCCCTCACACCCACTCTGCAGCATATGTAAAGATATTGTACTCCTTTACTTAGTATGGCCATGTCTCCAGTGCTATAAAGCCCCTACCCCCAGACCATACAGCCAACCATTTCTGAATGTCAACCCAAAATAATAATAAAGAAAGAAGAGTATTTGAGAGAAAGACACATCAGAGTAACATGGGCAAGTTCTAAGATCCCTCCATTTCTTGTCATTGTCTCTTCCCATTTCTTAAGTATTTCTCTATTTTTCTTTCTTTGTGTGTGTATGTGTCTATGTTCACATATGTGTGGATGTGAGTATACATATATGTACTTTAATGTGAAAGCTAGACGACAACCTTTTGTGTCTTTAGTTGGTATTTGTTTCAAAAACTATTCATTTATTTGTATCTGGGTGCCAAGGAATGCATGTACTATGATATACGCAGGGGAGCGGTCAGAGAACAACTCGCAGAAGTTGGTACGTTTCCTCTACTATGTGGGTCCTGGGGACCAGACTCAGTTTTCAGACCTTGTGGCAAGCACCTTTACCCATTGAGTCATCTTGCTGCCACCCAAAACTTGTTTCTTGAGACTGAGCCTCTCAATGGCCTTCAGGACCACATACTAAGTTAGACTGGCTGTCCAGGGAGTCTCAGGGATCCAGTTGAGTCTGCCTCTACAGTGCCAGGATTGCAAACATGCACAACTCCACCTGGATTGATTGATTGATTTATTAACATAGGCTTTGCGGATTGAACTTAGCTGCTCATGTCTTTGTGACAAGCACTTTACTGTCTGAGCTATGGGCCCCAGCACTACTTAGTTTTCTTTGGGATGACCAAGACAGTTTTAGTGTCGTCTGTTATCATTAAATCTGAATAGCTCTCTCTGATGGGCACTCAGAGCATAGTGAGGATGGCAGTTATAGAAGCCTAACCCAGGCAGGATTTGTTTTCCTGTTGTGAACTTTTGTATTCCGATACACGGCATAAAGTAGGCATTCGGTAAGTCTTTCTCCAGTGAACAAAATGGTAGGCTAAAACGAGAGAGCCAGAATGTTGTAGCTGAGTTGGGAGTAAGGAAAAAATGATCAAAGATGCTGGCAAGTTTGAATCAGGCTCATGGGAAGGAGATGAGCAAAATGAGCGTGAGAACTTCTGTCTATTGCTGTGTTCTCAGTGTCTTTGGGCAATCACTTAAAATTCATTTTTCTCCTGAAGCATTTTATATCATTTGTGACTATGCTACATATGGGAAAATAGATGCGTCACATGCAAATATATGCCCCACATATATGTATCCTATATATAAAAATATGCAACTATACTGCAGTCCTAAGGGTAGAACCTGGAGTCTTGTGGATGTTAGTCAAATGGTCTACCACTGAGCTACAGTCCTAGCCCTTGTTTTGTTTTGGTTTTGAGACAGGGTCTCCCTTTGTAGCCTTGAACTCACGATCCTTTTACTTCTCCTTCTTTAGTCCTGGGATTAGAGATATGTGCCCAGAACACATATTTTTTTCAATAGTGAATAAAGCAATAGACATAGAAATTATAGCAGGGAAACATTTTGGTCTTGAACAAGTCCTAACTAAGAAGATAAAGAGAGGGAAAAAAGCTCTCCCAGCAAAAATTTTCCACTTCTAGAGACTAAGGAGATGGAATTTAATTTTCAGTGTCTCCTTTGTTATAAACATGGATTTGGCGATGTAGCTTTAGGTTCAGGTGTTAGAAAAAATAAATCTTCAATTGTTTTTTAAGTCCCAAAGACATGTGATTGCTCCCTGGAAGCTCATTTTCGATGTGATCCAGACAGGAAAGCCCAGAATGAATGCCAGAGAGCACACAGGAGAAATGGTGAGCAATAGCTTTAAGGTCGGAGCTTCAGAAAGATGTTTTCAATTTACAGTCGCTTTGGATCTGTGACCAGAACAGCCAATCCACCAAAGGGAAATGCAGTTTGTGTCTAAACAGCCAGAGGCTGAGGCACACTTTGCACAAAGTCAAACTCTTCTACTCAGTTCTCCTTCCCCCACTCCTCCATCTGCAGTTTTTCATCTGGAATGTGTCCTTGGCCAGCACTTCATTCCAGGTCACTAGAGTGACATATATTTTCAGGTTCATGATGCAGACTTGATCAGACTCCACCACTGACAGAAGATTTAGACAGGGGCAGAGGCCAAAGGCTGGGGTGGGTGGGCTCCAGTGTGCATGGGTGCAGGTAATTGAGAGAAACAAAGAGTCAACAGTAAAAGGAAGAGAAGGGGTGTGTGGACTGGGAACTCCCAGCCAGGGTCTGGTATTGCTAGTTGGGGCAGGTTGTTGTTGTTGTTGTTGGTGGTGGTGGTGGTGGTGGTGGTGTGTGTGTGTGTATGTGTGTGTGTGTGTGTGTGTGTGTGTGTGTGTGTGTTTTGCTGTATAGGCTGAAGTCTGACTTAGGGATAAGGAACCTAGGAAGAGGGGAATAATTATCCCTGTTATTTCATGCTTTTAGGAACTTATGACCTTAACAACAAGAAGGGAAGTGCTGGGGAGGGGATGGAGCTCTGTTAGTAGAATGCTTGCCTAGAACACAGAAAGCCTTGAATTTGATCCCTTGCACTCTACAAACTGGGTATGGTGGTGTGTGGTTGTAATCCTAGCACTCAAGCAGAAGGATCAGGAGTTCAAGATCATCTTCAACTATGGAAAGAGTTTGAGGCCAGCCTGGGTTACATGAAACTCTGGAAACCATCTTCAGCTTGCCATATCCGCATACTGAACATTTTTCTTCAACTCCCCCACCGGGTCTTAGCCTTTTGCTTCACATTCCTCCGTGCTTGTGATATAGAAGATTGTGATTGGCTGGGATACTGTGGCCAGACTACTCTGATCCAGTTGAAGAACATCCCTCGCACAAAGCCAGGTTTCACTCTCCTTTCCTCGCCAGGGGTATGCTGGGTCTGACCGAGTTTTATGGCAATAAGTGTTGAGGTTCGTGAGAGTGTAAAGAATTACAAGTCACATGTCTCAGGTGACTTTTACCTCTTTCCACATGACTGCCTTCAAAGAAGAATGTTTTCTGCCGTTTCTGGGTAAAGAACAAATCTATGTTTAATACTCCTATCACCTGGTGCTTTGAAGGACACGAACTATTGCACTTTTTTTTTTCCTGTGTGACTCGACTCTGCACCTTCTGGGGGATATTACCCTCTCCACATTCCAGGGGAGGAACCAGAGCCTTAATTAACTTCACCACCTTCTTCAAGTTCACCCACATCAGTCTAGTGTATGATATCTTTGATCATAACACATTAAATCAGGCTGAGGACTGAAGCGTGCTAAGCAAGCATTCTAGCAGCTGAGCTACATCTGTCTGCCCTTTTAATTGACACAGGGCCCAATGCTTTAACTTCCTCTAACTGGATGGACAATGATGGTTTTCATTCTTCCCTTCGCATCTCAGCACTCTGGCTATTCCATTATGAAGAAGCCCTGATGGCTGAAAGTTTTGAATAACAGGGAATGTGTGGAAACAGTCCCCATGTCTTCTGTTGTTTCATAGATTTCAGATATTATCAAGTTCTGTCCTCCTCTAGAGTCAGTCTATATAGTTCAAAATCTTGTATGCCTTCTTTGACAATTTTAAACATGTGTACAATGTATTTTGATCATAGCAAGCTCCCATTACACCTCCTCTTGTCTTCTTCCCACTCCCACTGAACCCCTTCTTCTCCCCAAGAGGTCTTCCTTCTACTGCCATGTCTTTTGCCTTTTTAGACCCTGTGGTGATTTGAACAAGGGTGGCCCCCACAGGGTCACATATTTGAATGTTTGCTCCTTAGGGAGTGGCACTACTCGAGAAAGACTAGGAGGTGTGGCCTTGCTGGGATAGGTGTGGCCTTGTCGGAGCAGGTGTGTCACTAGGGGTGAACTGTGACGTTTCTAAAGTCCAAGCCCGGCCCAGTGTCTCTCTTCTTGCTGCTTTTGAATCCAGATGTAGAACTCTTAGCTCCTTTAACACCATGACTGCTTGCATGCCCTCATGTTCCACCATGATAAGGAACTAAACCTCTGAAACTGTAAGCCATCCCCAGTTCAATGCTTTCTTTTATAAGCATTGTCTTGGCCATGGTGTCATTTGCAGAAATAGAACAGTGATTAAGACTGACCTACTGAGTTAATTAGGGTGTTTTCATAGACATGGGTACTTATGGGAATATTAACTGGGGCACAGGAAGCTTACCAGTGCTCACTCTCCTGAAAAATAATGACTTCTATCACCCCAGCAGCTATTAATCTAGCTATTTGGGACCAGTTAGAATAGAGGGGGTTGGATCAGAGACAGGCCTATGAGGTGATAATGTGGTTACTTCTAAAATAGCTAGCATTTTAATGCACTTATGGAACATTCAGACAAGTTACTACCCCATTTAACAGACAATATACTCATGATCAGACATTTGAGATCAGAATTCTACCGTAAGGTAATGAAGTCTATCCCAGATAATGTAACCAACTGCCTTGGAGAAACGCAGGTTTGATGGTTCTCTATCACAAATATGGGCCACTTCAGAAATCCACATAAAAATCAACACAAGGCAGAAATCTGTGTTGATCTCAGCTCTCAGAAATCCTCTGGAAATTATTATAGGTCTCTCACATAAGCTTCTAACACAGAATCTGAAAAATCATGCCTTAGTCTGTAATCTGCACAAAATAATACGAAAAAATAACACATTTGCAATCATGACTGTGCCTGCATTTCTTGTCTTTAGAAACTGCTCTTAAGGAATTTTAAAATGGGAGTGGCATATTACTTGGCTATTAGACTAAGACTAAGACTAATTAATTAAAATGTGTATTTCACTAGAATTCAGTTGGAAAAACTATAATTAGAAGGAGTTAATTGGTCTGGTTTTGACCATCTCAGTTTCTACAGATTAAATCAAACCAAAGCCAAACCAAACCCCCGTTACACTTACTCAGAGAGTAGCAGAAATAATGATGGACAGGAGTGTCCTAAAATAACTCCCATCTAGCATGATAATGTCAACCATTCTAGGATGGGACCTTGGTAATCCTTTGTTATTAGTGTCACAGATTGAAAACTGACCCAATCACAGGGTGGTCTGAATTTTCACAAAAATTACCTTCACATACTCCCTTGCTGTTTCTTTTCCAGCCATAGCAGCAGGCCATCTTAGTTCCATAGCGACAGACCCCAGGCTGGCGTGCCAGTGCTGGTAACCCATAATCCCTTGGACTGTGGATAAAGAAGCACATGTTAGTATCGATTGAACAGAGATAGCCACAGAGACTCTTCCTTGCTGCAGGAGCAGCAGGAAAGACGTAAGGTATCTGTGTGATTTCCACAGACCTGAGGGAAGTGCTAGATTCTGCAGGGGACAAAGAATCTGAATTTGGGAGTTGGCAGTCTGTCTTCCATCCCTTGCCAGCTTCCCTCTAGTTTTTGGCCATTTCCTTTTTGCCTACGGTTAAAGAAATTGGTTACAGAATCTATAAAGGTAGAGTGCATGAAAGTGACCAAAATTGGACATTTTTGAAACTGGTAGAATGCCACTTCTTCAATCTGCTTTGATTGGGCACAGTGGCTTCGCAGTTCTGATTTGTGTCAGTGACTCACTGGCTAAGTGGCTTTGGCTCAGACAACAGCGCTGCACTTTTACTTCTTGGGCCACCTGGGAGTCATTGAATGGTCTGGAATCGCCATACACTACGGACTGTGGGAGACCATTCTGCTAAGTCATCTCAGGTTACAGAGGAGGGAACTCCAACAGCATACAGTGGAGGCATGTCCCCAAGCAGAGCCAGGTGCTGCGGATTTAAACTTAACTGTGCTTCATTACGGCCTCTTGGAAACACAATTTGCTAAACTCTTAACTATTGAGCAAGAACCAGCAAATATTTTCTCAAAGGGATTTGAGGAAAATATTTCAGGCTTTGCAGGCTGTAGGTTTCTGTCTATGTCCAAAAGCAGCCATAGGCAATAGCAAACAGATGGGTTTGATTGTTCCAATATACTTTATTTCTGGGTTTAGGAAGCTGGCTACGTCAGTCAAGTGTCTCCTGTAGTCAAGACTGGCCCTGAACTTGCTGCGTAACCAATGTTGACCTTGACTTTTTTTTAAATTTATTTATTTCTTTATTAATTAATTAAAGATTTCTGTCTCTTCCCCACTGCTGCCTCACCTTTCCCTCCTTGGATTGCTCTTTGGGCTGACCTTGAACTTTTGATCTTCCTGCTTTGTCCTTCCTACTACTGAGGTTACCTGTGTGCAACACCATTTCTGGTTTTGGTTTCTGTGTTGCTGAGGATTCAACTCTGGGCTTCCTGAGGGTTGAGGGAATTATATCCACATCCCTAGACATAGTATCCTTCTATCCCATCATCAGCCATTTGGAAATGTTAAAACTGGTTTTGGCTCATATGTTGTATAAAAAGGGGGTCACCTTGGTTTGTGGGTCATAGCTTGCTGACCCCTGATCTGAAAAGTGAGTTCCTGCCTCCCAAGAAGGGCCCTACGTGACACTCCCAGGTAAGACATTCCTTGCCTGTTTACCTGCTTGATGTCTTGGGCTTGGGCAGGACTGATACCAGGCTAGAAGAAAAGTCATACAATTTATGGAGGGCTACATTTGATATTCCTCATGCGTATGAAATACAAGTGTCAAACCATTTCTTGAGCTCTTTAACAGATAAGCAATGCACATTTTACCAGGTACAGGATTGAATACATGCTAGTTTGGAGTATCTTAGTCCAAGCTAGGCAGTTAAACGAGCTTGCCTGTTTCTCTCATGATTTGCTTTTCCTACAAACTTTATCAGAGATAAAAAGGTAGAGTTTGGAACATCCCATTCACCAAGAGCACAAAATGCGAGAGAAAATAAAGTTTTGCAAGACAACTTTTCTTCCATTTAAAAAGTTTTTCTTTTATGTGCTTTGGTGTTTTGCCTGCATGTATTTCTGTGTGAGGTGGCTGACTGTCCTGGAACTGGAGTTGTACACAGTTGTGAGCTTCCACGCGGGTGCTGGGAATTGAACCTAGGTCCTCTGGAAGAGCAGCCAATCCTCTTAAATGCAGAATCATCTTTCCAGATCCCCACCTTTTTATTTTTAATAGGAATGCATAATTCAGCTACTTAGAGAAAGTTTCTCTGCACCTTTATAAGACTGATACTGAAGGCTGGATGATTTTTGTGTGTGTGTGAGGTGGCTATTTTGGGCATTCTAAGATATTTAGTAGCATCCACAGTTGCTGTCTATAGTTGTCAATAGCACATATCCCCAAAGTTGTGACAATCAAAAAAACATCTCCAGCTTAAATGAGTGTGGTGGTGTACACCTGTAATACTAGCAATCCTATTACACCCATAATAGTCTGTAATGAGAGACAGGAGAATCATAGACCAGAAAGAGATACACAGCAAGTTCCAAACTGGCTAGCGTCATAGAGCAAGATGCTGTCTTAAAAACAAAAGTGACTTTTGCCAAAAAAAATCCCCCACAAGGCAAAAGTGTCTTTTATTAAGTACCATTACTTTAAAGTGAAGCGTTTGTTGAGCTTTTTCTGTGCTTCAAGTTCTTACTTGGCCACATGGATGGAACAGAGGACAAGAAAGAGCCAGCCTTTGATTTTTAGTTCACAACCTATGGCAAACAGATGCACTAGAGTATAGAGCAGCCTGGTAGCTACCATGCAAATGCTTTGAGAAAGGGCTGTTGCCAGTGCTCAGTACTGCACACATGTCTAGTTAAGTGGAGTGAACACTAGGCTAGTGCTCCATCGCTGCATCCCCAGACCTGAGAAAGACCTTTGACTGAGAAATATTGTAACTATATGTCATAACCAAGTCCATATCTTCTTAACGATTCTACGAGGGGTAGGTACCTTGCTCTTGACCCACAACTTAACTAATAATGGGCAAGGAAGACACTGTAGAACACCGAACACAAACGGTTACTGAACATAAAAAGCTGTTACTCCATACATGATGTTATGAAAAAGTTTTGATTTTAGCATTTAAAAAATTGAGATATGACTCATAAAATACAAAATAGACATGTTAATGTACATGTTTCCAGTCAGTGAGTTTGGTATTCTCATTATATTGTGCACATACCACCTAGTAACTAATTCTAAGACATTTTCCTCACCCCAAAAGGAAGTTATTTCTTTTTTCCTTTTTAAATTGATTTTATTGAGCTATATATTTTACTCCACTTCCCTCTTCCTCCCCCTCCCCTTCTGCCCTCTCCTATGATCCCCATACTCCCAATTTACTCAGGAGATCTTGTCTTTTCCTACTTCCCATGTATATTAGATCTATGTTTGCCTCTCTTAGGGTCCTCTTTGTTGTCTAGGTTTTCTGGGATTGTGATTTGTAGGCTGGTTTACCTTTGCTTTATGTCTAAAAGCCACTTATGAGTGAGTACATATGATGTTTGTCTTTCTGGGTCTGGGTTACCTCACTCAATATGCTGTTTTCTAGATCCATCCATTTGCCCACAAATTTCAAGATTTCATTATTTTTTTCACGGTGTAATACTCCATTGCATAAATGAACCATATTTTCTTTATCCATTCTTCAGGTGAGGGACATTTAGGTTGTTTCCAGGTTCTGGCTATGACAAATGATGCTGCTATGAACATAGTTGAGCACATGCCCTTGTGGTATGATTAAGCATCCTTCTGATTTATACTCAAAAGTGCTGTTGCTGGATCTTGAGGAAGGTTGTTTACTAATTACTAATTCTGAGAAATGGCCATACTGACATCCAAAGGGTTGCACCAGCTTGCACTCCCAATTGTAATTCTGATAGGTCTACCTTTATATGTTACTTGGCCTTTTTTTTTTTTTTTTTGCAGCTCTGAATATTTTTTCTTTACTCTGTATATTTAGTGTTTTGATTATGATGTGGCAAGAGGACTTCTTTTTGGATCCAGTCTATTTGGTGTTCTGTAAGATTCTTGTATCTTCACAGGCATATCCTTCTTTAGGTAGGGAAAGTTTTCTTCTTTGATTTTGTTAAATAAATTTTCTGTGCCTTTGAGTTGAACTTCTTCTCCTTCTTCTATACCTATTATTTGACCTTTTCATTGTGTCCCATATTTCCTGAATATTTTGGGTTAAGCTTTTGTTAGATTTAATGTTTTCTTTAACTGATGAGTCTATTTCCTCTATTGTATCTTCAGCACTTGAGATTCTCTCTTCCATCTCTTGTATTCTGCTGTTCATGCTTTGTCTGTGGTTCCTTATGATTTTTCATGATTGCTGTTTCTTTAATTCCTTCGGCTTATGGGCTTTTTTTTATTGTTTCTATTTCAGTTTTCAAGTTCTGAATAGTTTCTTGTTTTTGTTTGATTTCTTTTTCTTGGTTTTCTTTAAGTCAATTCCTGATATCTTTCAATTTTCTGTTTGTCTTTTCCTCAATTTTTAAAGGGATTTTCTCATTTCATCTTTAACAATTTAAAACATTCTTTTGAAGTTATTTTTTTAGATCATTTTCTTCTGATTCATCTATATTTGGTTGTTCAGGTCTTGCTTTTGTAGGGTCTTTAGGTTTTACTGGTGTTGTGTTGCTCTCTGTGGTGTAGCATGTGATCTTACCTTTTCATTCATCTTTTCCTCTAATAGTTGTGGTTGTGGCTGTCTGAAATTCTGTTGAATAATCTTCTAGGTACCAGTGAATCCAAAGCTCAGATGGTTGTTCTTCATGGTACAGTTAGTGTCACAGTTCTAGTTAAAGTTGGTTACTAGGTAGGTGTTCATGGAGATAGCTCTGTGCTCCTGTGCTTTGCTGTGCTCCCTTGGAGTTTGCTGTCTCAGGCCTACTTTGGCCTTGGTTGCCAGCTTTGCCCTGTTCTGTAAATCCTCATTTGGATCCCCTCCTGTATAAGTCCCTGGCTTGGAGTTGGACCTGTTCTGGTGGAGATGGCTGACTCAGGATCTGGTTGTATGCTCAATCCTGATCTGCCAGTGTCCCAGAACTGGGTTGGCTTCTGGAAAATGTGGCCTAGGTTACTGGTTTTGGCCTGTATTCCCTCCTGCAGAAGTCCCTGGGTTGGAGTTGGACCTGGAAATGTTTCTGGCTCCAGTTTACTGCCTTGGAGGTCGTAGGCTTGGGTGCACCCAGACCCGCAGAGGACCTGCTCATTCCCTCAGAGGTCCCAGAGTTAAGCTTGGACCCACAGAGGTTCCAGGTTCCTGCCTATTCTCTTTGATGTCCCAGACCAGTGCCTGGACCCACTGATATCCTGGCTCAGGCCTATTTCCTCTGAGGACCCAGAGTCATGCCTGTCCCACTAGCTCTTATAACTTAATTTAACTTGTTTCTTTTCATCTGTGTTCTACCCCAGGGCTTTTTACCTTTCTTTCATCCTGTATGTCTTATTTTCTTGCTTCTTCCATGTTTGGCTGGCTGGTGACTGACTGACTGACTGGGCCCAGGTGTCTCCCTTTTGCTTCTTCATTCTCTCTTCTCTCCCCTCTCATCACCTAAATTCTTCCTCCTACTTATTCTGCCTGTCCGTCAGCTCCATCTATCCCTCTGCTGCCTAGTTATTGGCCATTCAGCTTTTTATTAGACCAATCAGGTGCCTTAAGCAGGCAAAGCAACACATCTTTACATTGTTAAACAAATGTAGCATAAACAAATATAACAATGGGAGGGGAGGGGAGAGAAATGTATAGCTCAATTAAAACAATAAAAAACAAATATAACACATTTTTTTTACCTCACAACAGGAGGTTGAGGCAGGAGGATCAGAAATTTAGTGAATTCAAGGTCAATCTGAGTGTTCTAGCTAGTATTATGATGTCAACTTGGTACAAGCTAGAGTCTTCTGAGAGGAGGGAATCTAAATCAAGAAAAGGCCTCCATAACTGTAAAACATTCTCTTATTAGTGATTGATGGAGAAAGACCCAACCCGTGGTGGGTAGTGTCACCTCGAGCTACCCTGGGTTCTCTAAGAAAGCAGGCTGAGCAAGCCAGGAGGAAGCAAGCCAGTAAGAATCATTCCACCATGGCCTCTTCATCAGCTCCTGCTTCCAGGATCCTGCCCTGTTTAAGTTCTGATCCTGACTTTTTTCAATGATGAAAAGTGATCTGAAGGTGTAAGCCAAATAAACCCTTTCCTTCTCAACTTTATGGTCATGGTATTTCATCACACCAAATGCAGCCCTAACGAAGACACTGGGATAAATGAGACATTTTCTAATACCAAACCCCCAAACCAACTAACCAAACCAAACAAAAAAGGAGAGTCTGAGAAGATGGTGCAGTTGGTAAAGTACATGCCGTGCAACCCTGAGGACCTGAGTTAGGATCCCAGCACCTTTATTAAAAATGTCAGGAGTTGTGGTGCATACCAGTAACCCCAGAACTGGCAGGCAGAGATAGGTGGATCTCTGAAGCTATCTGACTCAGGTAGTCTGGCTGATTTGGTGAACTCCCAAGTTCAGTGAGAGACCTGGTCTCAAAACATAATATGGAGAACAATAGCTACTTAGGGACTTATGCAACAGGAATTGTACTAAACACTGAGACTATCAAAGGTTATAAAAGACCAAAGAACTTAGAGCCTAGTGGTTACAATATCTAGGTACAATAATTGTATTCTAGTATATGAACTGTACCAAAGGGTAGAGTTCTCAGGAGCTAGGGGAATATATAGGAAGTATTTGGTAAGTATGGGTGAGTGATGGGTTTTCTAGCGGAAATGAAGGAAACAATATGAAGTCTGTTGACTGGCAGAACTTAGCCTGGCGAAGTGGGAAGGAGACTGGGGGAAGGAAAATGTTTCAGGAAGAGAGAATGGCTGATGCGAAGGATGCAGCTACTAAGATCATGTGGACTGGTGGCTGACAAATTTGAGCCTAGACAAAAGCATGTCTTTAGCATCAGGGAGGATGAAGGGAAAGCTAGGAGGCATGGTGATGGAGAAGGGGTAAAGAGATAAGCAGGAACCAGAAAGAAAATGTTCACAGGAAACATTTTGTTGATTGTGAAAGCACCAGAGAGTTCTAGAAAGGTTTTAAAAAGTGAAAAACAGTAATGATTTTGCAGTAGAAGTGTGGGTATTTCAATGAGCTCCAGTCATTTTTGCAATGGTTATATATGAAATAAAACAAAAGAAGATAGAAATTTGTTTAAATATGTTCTATGTTAAACACCTAATTAGAAACCAGTACAGCATCTCCAGTATGGGTGGTCAAGCCTATCTTCTATGTACAAGTCAAAGTCAATTAGTCTAGATTGGAAATAATACCATGCAGAAATACCATGTGGGGTTAATGAGTAGAAGAATTACCAGAAGATGCCATTTATATGGTGTTTGCACATTTACGGAGCTCCTCAGAAAAAAATGCTTTCTAAAGCTTTATTGCTTTCACATGCCTGACCAGGCACAATGGGGAACCCAAGAAATCTGAGGTATATTAATTTGTCCCCTATTATCATTTTGATGATTAAGTGCCACTCAAAGAATGCTCCAAAGTGCTAATGGCTAACACTGGGGCCATCAAAATCTTGTGAAAAAAAAATCAGGATTCCTTCCCTACTACAAAAGATATATCTTCCATCACAAGTGCTGCTTAGCAGTTTAGCTCTGTAGGAAGATCAGAACCTTAGACCCAGGCACAATGACCCAGGCTCTGGAAGCCTTAGCAGGACAAGCATGAGTTTGAAACGAACCTGGGCTATATAGTGAGTTCCAGAATAGCCTTGACTAGGCAGGGAGACACTGTTTCAAAACCAGTAAAAAACATTAGAGCTGGAGAGATGGCTCAGTGTTTAAGAGCACTTGCTGCTCTTGCAGAGGACCCAGATTCAGTTCCCAGCATCCATATGGTGGATTATACTAACTCTAATTCCAGCCCTAGATGATCTGATGCCTTCTTCTGACCACTGGAGGGACCAGGTACTTAGGTGGCATACATACATACATACATTCAGACATAAGATTCATACAAAAAATAAAATAAAATCTTTTAAAAAGTCCAGTCTTACTTTCACTTATTTAAAAATGCAGATGAGGGACTGCGGACATGGCTCAGTAGATAAAATGTTTGAGGTTCAGAGATTTGGATCCCGAGAGCTTAAGAAGAAAGACAGGCAGGTATGATGGCTGCTTGGAAACCTAGCCCTTGAGATCTAGAGAGGGTATTCCCAGGGCAAGCTTGCTAGCCAGACTATTCAGACTTGGCAAGTCCTGGATTCATCAAGAAACCCTGCCTCAATAATTGCACCCAAACTCATGCTCAGCCATGTGCCCCCACATTGCAACCATGCATACACACACACACCACATACATACAAATGCAAAATGCAAATGACAGTTTCTTAAGAATTAACTCGTGATTGATAATTGCATAATAGATCCTGATACTCAGACAGTAACACAAATCAAAGCATAATAATTTGGCCAGTGGCTGTTCCATGAGTAATAACAATATGTCCTCTGCACATGTCCTGATACCCTGAACGAGTACTCTAGGAGAAAGCACCCGAGGACATAAAATATACCAGAGGGACATGAGCCAATAAACTAGCAACATGCCTTGTAATTAGGGCGAGGTCTATGCATTCACCAAGTTTGGAGATACACTTCAAAGGGCCAGCCACAACTTCCATTTTACTGGTTTAATCATCAGATTCTACATCTAGCCATGAAAATGGAAAAAAAAATCACTTAAAGAGTGAAAAGTGTTCATAGGTAGAATTGCTAATAATTAACTTGCTGATTTATAAATTGTCATAGGAAATTGATTTATTGCACCAAGAATCCAGTTCTGTGTTTTGTGTTGCAAGTTTCGAAAATGTACATGTGCATCTATTTAAAATTACAGAAAGAAAGAAAATTGTTCAACTATTTATATTTAAGTGGAAACAATATGGTTTGGGGGAAGGAAGGAATCCAGGAAAAGCAGGCATGACATGCATGATGATAGCACAGTATATGGCTTGGAAACACGAAATTCAGAGTGCTCAGAAAAACAGCTTGTTTTACTTCTCCCTGGTGTCGAATGGCATTCCAAGGTAATATTAGCAAATAACCTGAATTATTTTCCCAGCATCCTCTCCTCCTTGCTCACTCTAACTTATCCATCACTAATTCAATTAATTCTCCTACTTGAACACTGAATACCTAGTGTATTGCAGGTAATGAAATCACCCCCCCCCCCCCCCCCCCGGGCTTATCTGTGCAGGTACCTGTTGAAGTCAAAGTTTGGCATTGAGATGTCTTCCTCACTTGCTCTTCTTCCTTATTTTTTTTGAGAGTGGGTCTCTCACTGAACCTAGTCTTCCCCGTTTTGGCTAAACTGCCTAGCTAGGATCTATCTCTCTTCCCTACCCTGCACTGGGGTTATAGGTGTGTGCCATTCTGCTATACTTTTTGTATGTGGTTGTCAGGAATCTGAACTCAGGCCAACATGGGATCTGAGCTCAGGCCCTCATGCTTGTACAGGAAGCATTTTACCCAGCCTGGATGGGCATGCGACCCCCCTCATCCTCTGTCCCTTCATCCCTCTCCTTTTCCCTCTCTTTACCTTTCCATTTCTCTCTCTTCCTAAACAATGGTTATCAGATATAAGACCCAGAGGACCCAGAGAATCCAGCCTTGAGGCAGGGGAACGTCAACATGGGTGATCAAGTCTTAGTGGAGAGCAGGCTGGAAGCGCAGAGAGTTTGAGCTAAATGCTGACTTTCCCAGAATTCCTTTAATGCATTATACACATTGCTGTCTACATTGATCGCATTAATCAGAACATCACTGTCTCCGCAGCTGGAGTCAATTTAGAAACGTTCCAAGGATTGTGTAAGGAGTGTAGTATTTCTGCAAAAATAGAAGGTGCCAGGATCTTTATGCTTGCTGCTGATCAGTTTCCAGAAAACATCACAAAACTCTCCAAGTCAAATTGAGAAGTTATATTTCTTTTGCTGTCGTCTACATATATTTAAATGTTCTATAAATCAAAGTTTTTCTAAATACGGATAACTAGGGCAAACAATGGGGTGTTTCTTTTTTAAGATTTATTTTATTTTTAATGATGTATATTTGTGTGTGTACGTGCAGAGGCCGGAAGAGGCTGTTGGATCCCCTGCAGCTGGAGTTACAGGCCGTTTTGAACTATACAATGTGGTGTTAGGATCCAAAGTAGGGTCCTCTGTAAGAGTAGTACATGTTCTTAACTGCTGGGCATCTCTTCAACCCATGAGAGTATTTTTTGCTACTGATTTAAAAAAAAATCTTTCACCTAGTATGACAAGGTCATTCGTTGTATATAATTGGGTAAATTAACTTTTGAGTTGTCATCCATCTCTGTGTTTGAACTCACATGTGACACATGTGTGCACAAATCTCTGTGTGTGCATGTGGAGGCTAGAGGACAATCTTAGGTGTCATTCTTCAGGAGCTGTCTACCTTATTTGTTTGAGACAGGGCAGCCCACTAGCATGTAGTTTTCCAGTTACTAGCTGGCTGGCTGGTGAGGTCTAGGAGACCACATGTCTCTGCCTTCCCTGCACTGGGATTACAAGCATGTACCAGTAAACCCAGCTTTTAAACTGTGGGTTCTGGAGGTGAACAGGTCTTCATGCCTTCAGCAAGGCAAGTATTCTAACCACTCAGCCCTCTCCCTAGCCCTGAGTTCTCACCCATCCTTAAGAGACAGTAAAAGTTCAGGTTGCCCCACGCCATACCACTCTCTAGATACATACAGGCTTAAGATCAAGAGCTCACCATGCTAGTCCTGGGGATCAAACTCAGGTTGTCAGGCTTGGTACCAAGTACCCTTACCCACTGAGCCATCTCATTGGCCCTGAAGTCGCACTTTGATGTCAAGCGCACAAAGTTGGGATCAAAAGGAATAGAACAGTCACCTAGGGAGAGTATATATTAGGAAATCCAGAACTTTGCATCTCCCAGAATGGAGCCTGGTAAAGAAGGCTGAGGAGTACCCAGCATAGGGGAAAACAAATCAGAATGTGTGGGGAGGGGGTTATCAATTGTATCCACAGTCTTTGATATTCCTTCTTGCAAAAGGTGAGGCTTGCTCACCATGCTGTGATGGCTGCGTTCTAATGAACAGTGAACTGTGGGAATGATGGAGGGTAACTTCCCTGATGAGGACACCAAAGGCACTGTGACTTCTACCTTGTTTCTTGGCTGCATCGGAAACTTTGGGGTGGGGGTGGGGCGGGTCAGCTTACACACTAAGGACAGTCATGCCACTACTGGAGGAGTGCCCACATGGAAAGGATATGAGGCTTCCAGTCAACCACCATGAAAGTGTGCCATCTTGGAAGCAGATCCTCTAGACAATGTCAAGCTTGCAGATGACAGCGGCACTGGCCAAAGCTTGCTTCCAAACTTGTGACAAACCTACCTGCCTTTCCGCTGCGAACCTAAAATTGCTCTCAATAAAAATAAAGTCCATAAAAAACAGCCCCAATCCCCAGGGCAGCTAAGCTGCTTGGATTTCTCCATCTACAAAAACTGTCTGAGACAAAAATATTGTTTTGGTAAGCTTTGAAGCACTCTGTAGTCCAGTAACAGAGAGCAAGGAGATATGGTCAGGAACCGAGTAAGAGAAATACCGAAGAGCGAGCTGATGATGTTTGCAAAGGTGTTCATTGCTTTTGGTATATTCGCGTTCTAATCATGCACTCATCAAATCTGAGATGCCAAGGACTATGAGTACATGGCTGGTGCACCCGTTAGGAAAGGGAAAAGATGCTTCAGTTTAAAGTATGGCTCATCATCATAATGACAATCCTGAGCAGTTTTGTCATGATTTGGGGCATGAAAGTCATGACTGGGTTCTACTGAAAAATGGCAGAGCCTGCAATGGCCTGCTTTGCCCTCTATTACTCTTGACATGAAGTCCAAGCTCATTAGCTTGACATCCTAGCTTTCTTGAAGTCTCCCTTCTTTGGTTCTTGACAGATATTGTGGGTTCATGACGACCAGTCTACCCTTTGTACTTGGAATGTGTCTTTCTTCCACATTCTTCTTTTATAGGCACATATCCATTCATTATTACCTTATTTCTATGCAAAATGACCATCGATTAAACACTGACTAACTGCTTTCTCCTCATTTTAAAGCTGATAGATGCACATTCATCCGTAAGGATAGTTCAGATGCCATGTTCTTTCCTTTCCTTTCCTTTCCTTTCCTTTCCTTTCCTTTCCTTTCCTTTCCTTTCCTTTCCTTTCCTTTCCTTTCCTTTCCTTTCCTTTCCTTTCCTTTCCTTTCCTTTCCTTTCCTTTCCTTTCCTTTCCTTTCCTTTCCTTTCTCACAGGATCTCAGGTATTCCAGGCTGGACTTGAACTTGCTATGCAGCTGAGGATGACCTTGAACTCCCAATCCTCCTGCCTTCACCTCCTGAGTGCTACGATTCCAGGTTTTCAATACCACACCCAGTTCATGTGATGCTGAGGCTTCAACCCAGGATTTTGGGTATGCTAGGTAAGCACTCACTGAGTTACATCCCCAAACCCTGAAAAAAATTCCAGATAGAGCTTCTCTGTGCAACAATCCTTGCTTTCCTAGAACTGCTTTGTAGGCCAGGCTGGCCTTGAACTCACAGAGATTCACCTGCCTCTGCCTCCTGAGTGCTGGGTAAAGGCGTGAGCCACCACTGCCTGACTGAAATTAATTAATTAATTTTTCTTTTAAAAACTGCTTGGCCCATTAGTTTTAACCTCTTATTGGCTAGCTCTTACATATTGATCTAACCCATTTCTAATATTCTGTGTAGTACCACGAGCTGGCTTACCAGGACAGTTCTTAACCTGCATCTGTCTGGAGTGGGAGAATCATGGCGACTGCCTGACTCGGCTTCTTTCTCCCAGCATTCTGTTCTGTTTTCTCCGCCTACCTAATTTTCTGTCCTATCAGGCCAAGCAGTTTTCTTTATTAGTTAACCAATGAAAGCAACAGATAAGATACAAGACCCACACGTCTTTTATTTTGGGGGGATTAGAATATAATTATATCATTTCTCATTTCCCTTTCCTCGCTCTCAGTCCCATACACCACTACTTGCTCTCTTTAAAGTTCATGGCCTCTCATTTCATTAATTGTTGTTACGTGTATATAAATATATTCCTAAGTATAATTTTGTATTTTGTTTATACACAATATAAGTAAGTGGTATAATATATACATATCTGTTCCTCTGAAACTGCTCACTTATTGTTTATGCACAAGTAACCTTATTTGCCTTTTTCATCACCTTTCCTTGGTCTTTTTTTTTTTTTTTAAGATTTCTTTGGTTTCTTCAGCTGACAAAGAAACAAAGAAAGACATTTTTTTTCTGGCCCTACGAAGTGCTCCAGTGGGGGCGGTAGATAGATATGTATCTCTGGTATTCAGGAGAAGGTTTGAGCATGCCAGTGTTCAGTTAATGTTGTTGAACTGGACCAAATTAATTTTAACTCCTTCTGGAATTTGTCTTCATCATTACAATCTGGAGATTTGAAACAGTTTCTCTCTGTGTGTGGTATATATGGGTACACACATATATGTGTGTACACATGTGTGGCTGGTGTCTTCAGTCACTCTGTAAATTAGGATGCTTTTTAAAAGACAGTCTCTCACTAAACCTGGAAGTCACCGATTGTGCTAGGCTGGCTGACCAGCAAGTCACTTCAGCTTCTTCAGTGTGGGGACTGCAAACATGCAGCCCTGTACCCCAGCTTTTATGAGGACACTGGGTAGGGAACTCAGGTCCCAATGTTTGCACAGCAAGCATTTTACTGTACCGCCCTGCCCCCCAGTCAAGTCCGCAGCCCTAAAACATTTTAGGTTGTTGAAGCCAATACACTTGAGCCTGTCTGGGAAATCATCTAATAGAACTAATCAGTACTACTGATCCCTTTGGACAAACTCCTGTACGGAGTAGAAAGAAAGATTGAGCTATTTGTGAGAGACACCGGGAACTTGAAACCTGACACTTCTTTACTGTGACATTCTGAGTAATTCAACCACAGTCCCTTTCGTAATTCGGTTTCCGTAAAACCCATACCACCTTAGGGCACCTGTCTGCTTTGCTTCCGCTGTCTCCCCGAGGGTTTGCCGTCTAGAAGTTGTTAATAGGAGAAGACAATCCTAAGGGGTCTCCTGACTCATCAGCCCAGTGACAAACAGGTACATCACAGTAGACAGAGAGCTTCATGTACTCTTTCTCCCCCGCCCCCCGAATTTAAAATTCATTATGATTGCAGGTGTGTCTGTACGTGGATAATGTGTGTGGGGGCTTCTGTACCACGGTGTGGATGGAGTGGGGGGGGGGGTCAGAGGTTAACTCTGTGGAGTTGTTTCTTCCCTTCCACATTTATGTGGGCTCCGGGATTGAACTCAGGCCCATAGACTTGCAAGTGCTTTTTACCTACTGATCCATCTCACTAGTCCCCTGCTTCATTTCTTGACATTCAAGAACCTTTGCTGTTGGCGGGCGTCAGTTTTTCCTATGGACATAAAAGGCAGAAAGCACAAGAACCTTCCACCCCAAATCCCTTATTCACGTCACCGGAGCCTAGCCTTTGCTCATTTGCCTTTGGACACACAGGTCTGATGCTCACATCCAACTGACCCTGCACAGGATTAAGTCATAGTGGTCACTTGCTTTTGTCACTGTCCCTTCCCTTCCTGCTGTAGCCTTCCCTGTTGTCCTTTCCTCTTCCCTTCCAGAGCACCCCAGGGGTCCAGCCATGTCTTTCTTTTTTTTTTTTAAAGATTTATTTATTTATTATGTATACAGTATTGTGTCTGTCTACAGGCCACCATGTAGTTGCTGGGAACCGAACTCAGGACCTTTGGAAGAGCAGGCAATGCTCTTAACCGCTGAGCCATCTCTCCAGCCCCCCCCCCCCCCAGCCATGTCTTCCTGCACCGAGATTGCCCCTGAGAGAAGATGATGGGAATATTGGGAGGATGGAAAATGTCCCTGGATCATGATGAAGCAGACTTTACAAGTGTGGACAAAGTGTTTTGAGATTTTCTTGGATGATCCACACACGGGCTTCCTATAATCACAGAGGGATTTTATAATAGGAGGAAGACAAGAAAGAAGGCAAGGTGATAAAGGAAGGAGAGATGGGAATTATTTCCACAAGCCGAGATGCTCAAAAAACAAGGCAGATTCTCCTTTGGAGCTTCCAGAAAGGACTAACATTACCAACACCCCAACTTTAGTCCCATAAGACACATTTTAGTCTTGTGACTTCCAGAACAGTAAAGCAATGCATCTGGCTTTTTTTGAAACAATGAAGTTTGTGGGTTAGTAGTATTGGAGACCTTTCCCTACTAGGGTTCCGAAAAGTTTCAACTCTCCATGTAGCCTGTGGTTAGCAGGAAGCAGTCCCCTTGGCACGAACCCCAATGTCCCTTTCTCTCTTACACATTTTTACTTGAGTTAAATAGGGGAAAGTTGTGTAGCAGATATATATTCCAAGTAGAAATTTGCTTCAAATTTACGTTCAAGAACAACACTGTTAGTAATATATTTATCCTATATGCCCAAAGGAGTGGAGTGTTGGAACTAGAGTTCTAAGCAAATCTTTCTGACCAGCATGCCTACTGGAAACACAATAACCACATGTGGCCTGTCTGATTTTCTGGTAGCTTTTAAAATGAGAAATAAATAGTAAAATTAATTTCATTAGCCTACTTTATCCAGTGCGCTATATCTACAATATTACAATCTCAACATGTAACCAATAAAAAAAAAATCAGTGAGCTAGTTTCTATTCTTTTTCCCTCTATACTAAATCCTGAGAGCCCAAAGAATATTTTTCATTTACAGCACTTCTTACCTTGTACTGGCTACATTCCTGGCACACGGTTACCATCACGTTTGCTGTTGCATACACAGTAGGTTCAGGGCATCGTAACCAGTTCTGATACCCAAAGGGCATAAAAAATTGCAAGCCAAGCCAAATTCTGATGCATATAAGAAGGTTAATATATAACTAATGAATTATTCATTAGCTCAGTGGTCACTGTTACCTCCACACTAAGCATCGCTTAAAGAGGCATATAGTTTTCCAGGCCATACAATTGTGATAGTGTTTCAGTGAAAAAGAATCTGTACTTTCTTATCTCATTGCTTTTGAAGACAGGTTCTCAAAGGCTTTATGTAGCTGAGAATGACCAAGATGGCTTGATCATCCTGCTGCATCTATCCCCTCTCCCACTCCCAGGGCTGGGATTACAGTCACGCACCGCTACTCCTGGTTTATTCCGTGCTCAACCTCGAACCCAAGACTTCATGCATGCTAAGCAGACACTCTACCAAGTGGCCTACCTACATCCCCAGCTCCCTTTTTTTTGTGTGTTTTTAATTAGAAATCTGTATGTGTCAGCTCTAGATTTTTTTTCCTGTAAATTTCAGTGAAACATTAGGGAAAAACTAGCATGTAGGGACACCTCTTTATCCCCCAATCTGTGCCTTGCCTCCTCTGTAAATGCCCCGTCCCCCCAAGATGGAGTCTGGAGCTAATTAAAGCTGGCCCTGGGGCAGCTCCCAAAGTGCCTACCACTTGACATTTCCAAGCATGTGGAGCAGATCAGCAGCACAGGGGGCAGCGAACCAGACACCGTGAAACAAGCCCACTTCACATCTTGAAAAGCACTGCACGCAGACCCTTCACACAGATTCTTCAGGCGTATATATATATAAAATTTGGTTTCTGGAGGGGGGGATCCTTTCAGCTTTTAATTTAATTTGGAGTTGCTTTGAAAGCGGATCTTCTAGAGAGACTTTGCTCCTAAAGAACTGTTAATCTCATCCCCATGAAGCACTTGGTCTTACTTGAGCCGGCTCTCTAACAAAACACAACCCTTCAGCCTTCAAGGGACCTGTGATTGGGTAAATTGCATCTGCTTGCATTTTTATCACGGGAAGGAAATTGAAACTTGCAACCTTACAGTCTAAGAACCTGGTTTGAGGGTTGTTCTGTTTGAACTTCAAAATCCCCTAATACCGTGGCAGACCCTGATGAAAGAGTTTTTCCTGTAACTTAAACAAAGTCAGGCTCACCTTTAAGGAGCTGAAGCCAAACCAAGGTCCGCCCCCTTCCTCCTCTTAGAATCAGCACTGAAAAACCTTACACAGCTGGGAAGGAGCTTGCTTCCCAGGGGACTTTGGGAAATACCTGGAATTTTTTTCCAGAGGTTGTCCCAAATTGGCTCTGGGTAGGTGGTGGTGGTATCCATGTTGTTTTTGGCATCTTATAGGGGACAGTATATTTCACAGAGATGCTGCGAAGCCTCCCGCGGAACACAGGCGAGCCTGCCGCTCCATCAAATGATTATCTTAACTCGTTAAATCTGCCACAAAGAAGCCCTGTGTGGACATGCAAGGAAAAAGCAAGGCACGGGCGGGGGCGGGTTTCCAGGGAGTCTTCCTGAAAAGGCTGCCCCCCCTGCATTTTAGAGGATGATGGGCCACATTGACTGGGATTGTTCCTGCTCTGTCACTCCCTGGCTTTGTCTCTTTGGGCGAGTTATTCAACCTCATTTCACCTCTTCAAGACAGCGATGGTAACGATAATAGCTCGAATACACAGGGGCTAGGGCTTCTGGTGGGTTAAAGAGCTGAAAGTGCTTAGTCTGTAAGACACACTATGCCTGTGGACGTTTACTATGTGGCTCTGGAACTTTCTCAGGGAAATGTTTCAGGGCCCAGAAAAGCTCCCCAATAGAAAGAAGTGGCAAAACCAAGAATGGGTTCAGCTGTCATTTTACCAACGCGAACTTTCCAGTTCATCACCCCGAATCCAAAGGCAGCTAGAACCAGAGCCCAGAAACGAGCTGCTTCAGTGCTCAACAGTAAATGTGTAAGTGCGCGTTCTGCATTCTCTTGATTTTTAGAAATTTCTTCCCTAGCGATACTAGCGATTGGCAATTAGTGAGCATCCTTCAGGGACGGTGGAAAACGCTAAATTGGCACCGGCGCTAGGTACTCATGCATCTGCACAACACGGAGGTGTCTGCACAGCAGCAAAGCTCGAGAACAACCACGGTTCAGGCGCCCAGCTTCCCTCCCTCTGTATCTGCCGGGCAAACTCAGCCAGGTGGGTGCGGGATCCACAGGCCACCCGAGGCGAAGCCCCGCCCAAGGGGCGCAGGGAAGAAAGTCAATGGGCACTCGGGTCTGACATCCTGGTGAAATCCATCCCAAACAGGCACCTTAACCTCAGCACCTAGGTGCCCCTTATATTTGTGGGTCAATGAGAAAGGGTTCCAAAGGGAGCGGTCAAGCCAAGGGAAACGTGGTCAATGCAGACACTCACCTGGTCCCTACTCCACCTGCCCCCCAGGGGAGCAGCAGCAGGAGCGCCAGACCCCAGGGCGGCTGCATATTGTCGGGGGGATCTTGTTCCTTGTCTGTGCCCCTCAGGACCTGGGACACACAGAGGCCACAGCCTCTTCTCTGCTGATCAGGACCTCAGTTTTGCACACAGCTGGCAGGCTCCGTGGCAGCGGGCGCGAGGAGACAGCCGGACTGGAGAGCTGGGGAACGTTAGGAGCTGCGAATGGCTGGGGGCGCCCTGGCGAGAAGCTCCGTTGGGTGAAGCGCCCCGGTGCACCAGCGAGGGCGGGGCGGGGCGGCCAGCACATCTGGCTGGGACCCGCCTCCAGGACGACCCGCGAGGCCTCTACACTCTACTCTCACCCTTAACTGCCCCCATCCTCCAGCTTCAGTTCACTGTGGCTGCTCAGAGGCAACTCCGATTGTCCTGTCTTTCAGGCTTGGGACAGTATGCGCTGCTGAGCTCCAGGGATTGAGATTTGAGAAGTCAAAGCAGGACCACAAATACAATCTCATTTCAATGGAGGTTTTATGGTCGGCTAGGTATTTTTCCACACAAGGCAAATCATAGGGTGTTAGAGGTCAAAGATCACCAAGTCTTGTTCAAACTTTATTATTTAACCAGTGTCGTCTTCTTATCATTCACAAATGTGACTCCAAATGATATTGTAACGTAATAACCAGTGGCAACTTGACACAAACTTGTCGTCTGGGAAGAATGAACCTTAAATGGGAAAATGCCTCCACCAAATAAGCACGGCTTTAGGGATATTTTCTTGATTAATGGGTGGTGTGGGAAGGTCCAGCTCACCGTGGGCAGTGCCACCCCTACATAGGTGGTCTTGGAAGGTATGAGAAAAAGTCCTGAATGGCATTCAACAGTGTATCTGAATCACCTCTAATCTCAGGCTTCTGACTTGAGTTCTTGCCTTGCTTTTCCTTCAGGATGGTTCAGAATGAGGAAGCGAACAAACCCACTTTCCTCCCTAAATTGCTTTTGGTCATGGTGTTTAATTACAACAATAGAAAGCAAGCTAAGCAGAAAGGCAGAAACAAAGAAACTTTGTGAGTTCAGAGAACGCTTTCAGGCACTAATGAGTTATTTATTTTGACTCATAGCAGAAGGAATATCGGTTTCTTCTTGTCCCCACATTCACACCCTTTGACATGTAGGCACAGCTCATGACCCCACGCCTTGACACTGGACTTGCTTTGGTAACTTGCTTTGGCTGATCATGTTTGGACAGAAGCACAGTGTAGCAATACTAACCCCATGCCTAAAGACCTCCGTGCCTCTGTTTGGTATATGAGAAGACATGCCAGTTAGCTTGACGGCCTAAACCGGATGAGGAACAGGTGGAACACAGCTACCTACCTGGCCCATTAGCAGACCTCCAGCTCAAGGAGCACAGCACAGACAAGCTACAAAGACTTGTTGGAATGGAGTCTCTTCTTGTTTTTAAAACAATTTTTTTAATGGGACTGGAGAGATTGCTCAGTGGCTAAGTACAGTTGCTGCTCTTCCAGAGGATGAGCAGAGACCAAAGAAAGAATTCCACCTTCCACCTAAGTCTAACTGAGTAAACCTTTGTGTTTATTGAGTTTACTTAGAGAAACATGGGGGAGACTCAAAGCCATCACAGAAACAAAACCTGCACCCCTGAAGCTCTCTCTGTTCAACCTGCAGGAGGCTCCCCTGAAGAAAGCCTCTTCTTCCCATAATTGTTTACTAGTTTTCTTGTATTTGGAGACTGACTCTCACTATGCAATCCTGGCTGACCTGCAACTATGTGGACCAGGCTGGCCCCGAACTCACAGAGATATTACCTGCCTCTGTTTAAGTGCTAGAATTCAAGGTGAGCACCACCACAGCAGGCTCTGTGTACTTGTTTTTTATAGCCTTGGGGAGACTTATCGATTTTATAACCTTCGAAGCTTCTAAAGCCTGTGAATTTGGTTTGACCAGCCTTCTTCTGTGCATGGCGAATGATTCAATTGAGAGATAATAGCTACACGTCAGGTTCTGAACTCTATACCTAAAATATTTTAAAGGAAATGGGACATGTATTTGATCTTGGTGTAGGTTTTCCCACAGGTAGACACTGGGACAAGGATTTAAATGGAAATAGTTTGTTCTGGTGGCACTCAAGGAAACAATAAATATGTAAATATGTAGTTTTTTTTTCTTTTTGCTCTTGGGGGAACAGCACCACCCAGCTCCCAAATAAGTACATGGAGACTTATTCTTACTTATGAATGCCCGGCCTTAGCTTGGGTTGTTTCTAGACAGCTTGTCTTTAATTATTCCATCTACCCTTCTCTTTTATTTCTATTCATTCTCTCTGCCTGCCAGCTTCACCTATCCTTTCCCTGCCTTGCCATTGGCCATTCAGTTCTTTATTAGACAGATCAGGTGTTTTAGGCAGCATAACATAGTTTTACCGAGTTAAACATTGCAACATAAAAGAATACAACACATCTTTGCATCATTAAATATCCCACAGCACAAATGAATGTGGTACATCTTAAATTAATATTCCACCACTACAATACAAGGTGTGTATCATGTCACTGAACCCTCATGCTCCTGGAATCATCGGAGAACACTAGTCTCCAATGATCTTACCCTAATGTGAGGAGCCTGGAGTAGTTACACTCCGTCCCTATTCAGCAAAGGCCTGCCAGACTCTATCAAGGGGGTATCTTAGACGTTCCGTTTTCTGTGCAGAGAGCAGAGTGGCAGGGAGTGACTCAGCCAAAGGACACTAGATACTGGCTATTTATTGGGTGTCTGACTGGAAAGCAGGGGCTGGGGGGGCATGAGCAAGATGCCATGTTACCTGTTACCTAGCCTGGAAATTCAGCTGAACTGAAAATTATGAGTATTCCTGCCACTTTCCCCTAAAGGCTTAGATACTGATTCTTCATCCAACTACCCATTCCTTCAGAGAAACAACTCTTCCAAAACTCTAAACTAGTCGCCTCGTATAAGGGGCTCATTCTTTATTCTTAGACTCTCCATTATAAAGCTCAAAGGAACATCTTGCATTGATATTTATCTGTCAATTTCTAGTTTCTGGCAATTCAGTTTTCTTTGTCCCTTCATTCCTTCCATCCTTGCTCCTTTCATTAGTTTTCAGAGCAAAGCTATCTTCCATAAGCTTAAGTGCGGCGTACATTTGAGCAGGTAGCTTCCGGCGAAGTCAAACACTTCTAGTCAATCCATCTTAAATCCTGGGGAAGCTTGGACAAAGGAACTATTGGCCATACGAGGAACAGGGAAGGAACTTGGAAATGAGGTAATGGCAGGTGAGATGTCAGATACAAATTGCCACCTGGAGGCAAGCATTTTGAATAACCGCGCTGGCACTGTTGACTTTGAAGGGAAAGTTGGCAGCTGATCTTTAGGAGGCTGAACTCCATTCTACAAAGGGAAAATGATCTTTGATCAGAATACCATAAAATCACCTGTGCCTTGTATAGGAATTTATCTTTTAACTAGTTCTCATTTAGCTCTCTGTGAGGAACAAGTTTGATGGAATATTTTTCCTGAACACACACACACACACACACGGGGGGGGGGGGGGGAGAGAAGGAGGAGGGAGGGAGGGAGAGAGACAGACAGACAGACATAGAGAGACAGAGACAGAAACAGAGACACTAGGCCAATGTTTTCAACTTCAATGTCAATTCCAATGATCTGGGGATCTCCCTGAAAGACAGAAGTAGTAGCATTTCATTTGTATTTTAATAAGTAAAGCTTGCCTGAAGATCAAAAAAGTAAAACAGCCCCACTGGCCAGCCTTACAGACCAGGCTGCAATGACACACACCTTTATTTTTTATTTTTTTTTTAATTTTAATTTTTTTTATTTTTATTTTTTTTAGAGGCATAAGGCTCCAGGATCCCAAGCCTGGAGATTACATCTTTATTTATTATATGGCCCTATTATATCATATTTTTATGTGGTATCCCAAGAATAATTCTTCAGAGACCAGTGTGCATTTCTTGGTATTACGTCTTTGATATAAAAAGTGCCAAAATTCCTCTCCTTGCTCAACTAGCCCTGACCACAGTACTTGGTCTTTTTTTTTTTTTTAAGCTTCTGACATTTATTTATTTATTTATTTATTTATTTATTTATTAAAGAGTACTCACTCATATTTGGTTTCTAGCCATAAATAAAGGACATTGAGCCTATAATCCGTGATCCTAGAGAAGCTAAATAAGAAGGTGAACCCAAAGAAAGACATATAGTCATCCTCCTGGAGATTAACTTTCATTGGGCGATGAAAGGAGACAGAGACCCAAATTGAAACACCGGACTGAAACCCCAAGGTCCAAATCAGGAGCAGAAGGAGAGAGAGCACGAGCAAGGAACTCAGGACCACGAGGGGTGCACCCACATACTGAGACATTGGGGATGATCTATCGGGAACTCAACAAGGCCAGCAGGACTGGGTCTGAAAAAGCATGGGATAAAACCGGACTCTGAACATAGTGGACAATGAGGACTACTGAGACCTCAAGAACAATGGCACTGGGTTTTTGATCCTACTGCACGTATTGGCTTTGTAGGAGCCTAGGCAGTTTGACACACACCTTTAATCCCAGTAGCCATGCTATCTTGCCATGGAAACCAGGTGGTAGTGGTGCATGCCTTAATCCCAGAACTAGAGAGGATTATAAAACAGGAGGAGGCAGCTCTCAGTCTCAGTCTCATTCTGAGATTCCTGGAGGCAGGATCACAATTGTTGGACTGAAGCCAGTGTCTGGCTGCTTTGCTTTTCTGGTCTTCAGGTTGAACCCCAATATCTGTCACTGAGTTTTTATTAATCATGCTTCATCAGATACTGTTGTTAGGTGGGGCTAAGGTTCAAAAGCCTTTATAAAAGCTTCTAAAAGGCACTCATGTTGTTTGCTGGAGGGTCCCATTTAGGGTAGTGGCAGCTACAGGTTATCTAGATTGGTAGAAAGTTCAGCTGTATAATGGCATTGCATGGAAAGCTTTGCCACCACAGATGCCTAGGCCACACCTCCAGAGATCCAAAAGCCTGGACTATGGCTTGGGTATAGAAACACGCAGAAAACACCTAGGTGATTCTCATGAACACCCAATGCTGAGTGCCACTAGTATGAACAGCACCAACTTTTTTTATTGCCTAAATAAAATTAATGCTTTTGTGTTTCCAGCACACAGTCTTTCCCCTCATAATCCATGCTGCTTTCTTTTAACCCCCTCGTGTGTGTGTGTGTGTGTGTGTGTGTGTGTGTGTTATAGCATTAGTGTAGAACTTAGAGAACAATCTGGAGTGTCTTTCTTGTTTACTACTCTGTATGCCATGCTAGCTGGCCCAGAAGTATGCAGAGAAGCTCTTGTCTCCACCACTCACCTTACTATAGGAGCTCAGATTATACATGTGCATTACTATACCTGGATTTATGTGAATTCTGGGGACTTGGACCCAGGTCACTTGTGCCGCAAGTGCTTTATTCACAGAGCCATCTTACCAGCCCTGGCACAGGTGTGTGGTTCCCTAGAGCTTGCTTATGTAGATCAGGTGGGCCTTGAACTTGCAGAGATCTCTTACCTCTCTCTACCTTCCAAGTATTGAAATCACAGAGATATTCCACCATACCTGGATTATTAATGCTGTTTTCTTGGTCACCCTTTACATTGAAGACACCTTCTAATCCTTAATCTTCCATGTTCATTGGAGCCCATCAACATGTTCGACAAGTTTGCCATGTTTTCTGAGTCAGTTTCTTGCCACCTCTTCTTATTGGATGAGTGGAGTCAATGACGAAGAGTATGACAATTGGAGTCTGCTGCCCTCTCTGTCTTGCAGCATACATTGGATTGGTTTCCTTCATCCTGTGTCTGTGGCAGAAAACAGCTACCAGTCACTTCATATTTCTTCCCTTCCTTTCTTCTCTCTTTCTTTCACCTCTCTCTGATCTTTCCTACTTTGCTTGCTCAAGTGTCTTTTTGGATTCCTATTAAGTGCTAGACTGTGGGCTAGTTAGTGAGAATCACGTAGTGGAAAAGTCCATTGGATACTTCCTGCTTCTCCATTTCCCAGGTGAAGTGAGCTGGACCAATTGACCTGCAGTTTATAGAATGTTTGGTCTACTTTGATAATGATTATTACCTCTCATAGAAGAACAAAATCTAAATCAAGACTGAAAGTGAAAAGGAAATGACACTTGGATCAATTCTTCCTATCAAATTTTGATAGCTCTTGGAACGTTCCACTTGGTATATGAGGAAGACGTGGCTGATAATTGTGCAGTGATTACTACATGAGAGATAATTTATAGAGAGAAGTGATTTAATGTTGACAACACCTACACCAGGCAGATGATATCACTCAATTTTACAGATGAGAAATGTGAATTTTATGGCATCTCAATATCTTACTTAAGATGACCTAACAATGTAATGGTGTGAGAAGTCCTTCTGTCTATGTGTTGCTTTTAGTGGTTAATAAATAAAGAAACTGCTTTGGGCCTATAGCAGAGCAGGGCAGAACAGAGCTAAGTGGGGAAAACTAAACTGAATACTGGGGAAAAGAAGGCAGAGTCAGAGAGAAGCCATGAAGCTCCTCTAATGACAGACAAGCCGGAAACCTTGTCAGTAAACCACAGCCATATGGTGATACAGAGATTAATGGAGATGGGTTAAATTAATATGTAAGAGTTAGCCAATAAGAGGCTAGCACTAATGGGCCAAGCAGTGATTTAATTAATACAGTTTCTGTGTTTTGGAGTCTGGGCAGCCAGGAAATGAGCAAGTAGCCTTCTACAACAATGTAACATTATAAAGATGTGAGTTTTGGAACTCAGCTGTTACGAGTTTTGGAATTCAGCTCTTCAGAGTGCCTGAGTTTGGGTTCAAGCACCCATATGATAGCTTGCAACTATCAGTAACTCCAATTCCAGGGTATACAGTGCCCTCTTGTGGCATTTGTGGGCACCAGGCATTTATGTGGTGCATATATGTACATGCTGACAAAATACTCATACACATAAAATGCATCTAAAATACAGAGAGAAAGGTTTGAGCTTTGAACTCAGACCTCACTGGAGATTAATTTGAAACCTAATTTCATTCTTTTGGGAGACAAAGTCTCAATGTGTAGTGGTCAAGTCCGACCTTGAATTCCTTTTGAAGCCCAGGCTGACCTCAAACTCACAGCAATTCTCCTGCCTCAGTAGTGTTATAGACATGTGCCACCGTATCTGGCTTCTATCTTTAAATTGGGAGTGTGTAATCTGGTAATGCTGGAGTGATGTCAATTCCCTATCAGAAACATATTTGATTCCATGTGCTGGAAACAAAAGAAAATAGTGGGATTTTTTTTTTTTTTGTTTTGTTTTTCGAGACAGGGTTTCTCCGTAGCTTTGGAGCCTGTCCTGGCACTAGCTCTTGTAGACCAGGCTGGCCTAGAACTCACAGAGATCCGCCTGCCTCTGCCTCCCGAGTGCTGGGATTAAAGGCATGCGCCACCACCGCCCGGCGAGTGGGATAATATTTTATGTGCAGGGAAGTATGTTCTAGTGAGAGACATTATGGCAGTTTTCAGGGGCCCACGAGTCTTTCAGCTTATCCAACCCATGGCCCTTAGGCTACATGCGGATGATGATAACTAAGAATGTAGCCCCACACAAAGTTGTATAGTTACTGAAAACATTATGAAAATTATTTTACAGTTTTGTGTGCATGTGCCTATGAGGCATGTTCATGTACACATTTGTGTGTTTGTGTATGCACGCGCATGCTAGATTTCAACACTGGGCGTCTTTCTCATATACTCTACATTTTACTTAATTATTTACATAGATACTTTTGATAAAACTTCTCCTCACTGAATCTAGAGCTTATAGATGCAGCTTGACTAGCTGTTTAGCAAGTCCCAGGGATTCCCCTGCCTCTACCTCTCCGGTGCTGGAATTTTTGTATGCTACTGTGCATAGCTTTCTATACGAGTGTGGGGGAATCTGCTCTTATGCTTGCATGAAAAGCACTTCACTGACTGAGCCATATTCCCATCCCTGCAATTTTGTTTTTAAGTTCTGTAACTCAATTGCCTGTTTCTTTTTTTTTTTTCTTTTTTTTTTTTTTTTTAGTTTTTCGAGACAGGGTTTCTCTGTGGCTTTGGAGCCTGTCCTGGCACTAGCTCTTGTAGACCAGGCTGGTCTCGAACTCACAGAGATCCACCTGCCTCTGCCTCCCAAGTGCTGGGATTAAAGGCGTGCACCACCATCGCCCGGCAATTGCCTGTTTCTTGAGTGTGAACTTCATAGTGTTGAAATGTCAACCTTTTCTTTTGTCACTAATAAATAGAAAGATTTTCTTGTTCGTGAATGAAATCTTACTGCCTGGCTCTTAGCTCTCTTGGTTTTGGATATGTAGCTGTCCAACTGAAAACCCTCCACAAGCAATGGCTTGGCTTTTGTCTTGGATGAAGTAGGGTGGTGGATTATAGGCCTAGTCCATTCTGTGTACTTCATGCCTCACTGTGCATAAATACCCCTTGCTGCTTTCCCGCCCGCAGTTGAATGTTGGAACTTGACCTCCTGCTGCAAGGCTTGTCTGTCTGCGTTTTCCTGTGGAAATCCTCTATGATGGTTTGTGACAGCCGGAGCCAGGCAACCTAGTTCTGACAAGTCACTCCAACTTGATTTGGAAAGATTTGCTTGAGAAATGTTCTGTATATTCTGCAGACTGGAATGACATTTGTGATCCTTTAGAATCACTTGCAATATCAAAATTTACCCAAATGAAATACTTTTAAAATGTGCATTCCTATTTTCAAAGACTTCTCATACATAACATACAGGCACACTCATTCCTTTAGTCCACATTAATTGTCCCCTCACTAATCCTGTGCTGGACACTGTTTGGGTGGGATCGAAAGATGAATGACATAATCCTTTGCCCTGGGTGGCAGAAATGCAAACACATTATTAGAACTCATGGCATAAGTGTTAACAGAAGTACTTCAGGGTGCCTTGGAAACGAGGAAGGAAGAGGCTCAGTCCTTTGTGTTTCATACATTTAAGTGTTTGCCCCTGTTTTATCCTTTACTTTCATGAACTATTTTCTAGCATGACTTCATTTAGAAAGGAGGAAAATAGGAAATCCTGAAAATTGCCTTCGCTCAGGTGACTTGTTGCGAGCATGTCCTGACACAGCACTTGCGCTGCTTGACTACACCAGACATTCAGGGGAACCAGGATCTAGTTGAGGCTTCTGCCAACTTCCTTAGTTTGGACAAACCAGTTCACTTCTTTCAGCCTCCCCCGCCACCTCTCTCTCTTCTCCTTTCTTCTCTCTCGCCCTTTCTCCCCCTCTTGCCCTCTCTCCCTCTCCACCCCTCAGTGTGTGTATATATGATATACATATCTGCTAAGGATTCTGGGTCAATAAATAGTTCCTTCCAATGTTCTTTGACTTTTTGGTCTAAAAAGTGGGGAAAAAGTATTATGATCTCCCCAACTGTATTTGCAATTACAAAATCAGGTTAGTTTCAACAAAGAAGGGATGTTTGTTTATTCAATGAATGAGTGAGCCTCCATGTTAATTAGCTCCTTTAATTCCACTGAAGTAGTGTCTTCGATAGTGCGTTGTAGGCAGGCACAGTGGAACATACTTAGAATCCCAGCACTCAGGAGACAGAGGTACGATGATTGCCACAAGTTTGAAGCCAGCCTGGTTTACAAAGCAAGTTCCAATCAGCCAGAATTACACATTGAGACCTTCTACTCCCCCAACCCTGCCTCAGCAAAAAAAAAAAAAAAAAAAAAAAATAGTGATTGGTAGGTGCACACTTCTGACTGCACTGTAGTGATGAGGCCAAAGTGGATACACTGGCCATATTGTTCATCTCTAGGGATGTGGAATTGATGCACTTAAGAACTATAGTCATTCAGGTGCGGTGCAGAGTTGTGATGGGAGAAGCCCAAGGCACGTTTAAGCTCAAGTCATGACAGGGAACTGATGAGGAATCATCAAGAGCAAGGCCAATGTGTTAGGAAGGAGGAGATACTTGGAGACTGGGTGACTACGAATATATACATCTATAGCTACACATCCACATGTCTATGGATGAGTCTAGCTGTTGATGCATCTATATATACAGAGAGATGGGTATCTGTGACTATAGGTCTAGCTATATAACTCTGCTATCTTTTTATATCAATGCCAGTATTTCTATACCATTATATCTATACATGTGCAACCATATCTTCACATCACTTCTTTATCTCTGCCACAAGATCCATAGCTACCTATAGGTCTAAAACTCTACCTCTCTCAATGTATCTACAGCACTATATACTACATATTATATACTATATGTATAATGACCTGCAGCCCTGTAATTATATCACCACCACTCCATCTACACTTTCATGTGCATATTGCAATGGCTGTAATAACACCATCTATGCCTCAACATACAAGTTTCTGTTAATCAGCAAGCAAAATGTGCTGTAGTTTTGAAAGGCTGAGTTTCACACTAGGGACTTTGAAGCCTCTTATAGTAAACAACATTATTGCCTTTATAATGCCTCTCTAGCATTTCCCCGTGATGATCCAAGAGCTTACCTTGGACACTTGAAACTGCGTCCAGGGGATATCTATTTAGTCTCTGAAGGCAGCCCTAACCCTATGATGAACAGAGGTTTGGTGATCAAACATCCCAGCAATGTCCCTTCCTGTGGGGAAACCTCAGAAGCATATTCAGCCCTGGTTGCCTGACTTCCTCAGTGGGACTGATTTCCAGGCTCCACCTGAAAGAATGCGAGAGCTCACCTAGCCTTCCTCTTGTTCCTCTAGTTCCTCAGATCACCTTCCAGAGACTGCCTTGCCTTTGGGGGACCACCTCCCCAACAAGACACTTATGTATACTAGTAAAGTCATTTCCATCCAAAGACTGAATTGCATCTTGTAGGAAATCTGGAAAGAGAATCCCTCTTTAAATCCATTTATCATAAATCTTACTGTTTGGGTGAGCTCTGAAGTTTCTCATAGTCAAGTTGAACACAATAGGGTACTTGCTCTTTTTCAGATGTATCATTAGCTATTTTACAAGACATGTCCATTTATCTATCCTACACTGAGTACCAAGGGAATGGAATCCATGCCTGTCCCTCTCTCATTGCCCGGGTGTACTTTTTATTTTACTAAACTTGTAGACATGGTGTGTTGGTTGTATGGTGTCAGAATGGAAAAAAAAACCCTGTCTTTTACAGTCTGTTCCTACTTCAGCAAAGTATCATATATTCACCACATGATAGATTTATGATGTATGTAAATTCCAATATTTCCTTCCTTCATCAAATGTGTTGGATAAGAATTAATGTAACTGAGAACTTCTTTTAGAAACACAATGTGATAATAATTATGCCCCCCCTTTCAAACAGAAAAAGAATATTTAATAGCATTTTGCTCATGTTGAAGTCTTTGGCTTATGCAAATTAAATACCCTGCATGTACAGTTAGCTTCCATTAATATCATGAAGACAATTTAGATGGCTCCTTAAGCTTGGAGTTCCATATGACACCATAGATCTGGGCTTCATGGTGCATGTCTGGCTATTCAGGAGTCAAAGGCAAGAGATTTAAAAAGGTTCAAGTCATGTCTGGGCTACAGAGTGAGTTCAATGAGGGCCAGTCTGAACAACATAATTTCATTTTATCAAAATGAAAAAGCAAAAAGAGGGCTTGCTGTAGCTTGGTGGTAGAGAACTTACCAGCTTCAGTACTCTAGCTAACAGCAACACAGGCCTGATGGGAATATATGACTTTGTTTAAAATTTAAAGTTTTCTTTTGTTTGCTCTTTGATATATTTTTATTTGATGTCATTCTTTTTTTTTTTTTTGTTTCTCTGTGTAACAGCTTTGACTGTCATGGAACTAGCTCTTTTAGACCAAGCTGGCCTCAAACTCATAGAGATCCATTTGCCTCTGCCTCCTGAGTGCTGAGATTAAAGGCGTGCGCCAGTACCACCTGGCACTTAATGTCATTCTTATGGTGGCCACTTGAGGAAACAACAAGGGACAACAAAAAGCAGACAGTAAACAAGTAAGCTAATATGTATTTAATATAGCTTTCATACATTTAAAGCTTTATTATTATTATTATTATTTTAACTGTGTGTATGTGTGCATTTGAGTATTTGTGGGTATCTGTGTGCGGTAATGTGTAGGTGCCCATAGAAGCCATAGGTGTCAGCTACTCCTTCTGGAGCTGGAGTTTCAGGCACTTGTGAACTACCTGATAGGGGTACTAAGAATTGAACTCAGGTCCTCAGGAAGAATATTAGATGCTCTTAATCACTTAACCATCTCTCTGACCACCCATAGCTCTTATATTTAGCTATAAACCATTAGAAAGTAAGTCAGAGATAGTGTTCTAGTTTGACTTTACCTTTACAAAAGCAGTATGGAGATTTTAGTGAAGTTGCTGTTCCATGTCTGACTTTATAAATCATTTATTTAAACGACATCTGCTTTCTAAAACATCCTTAAAAGAAAAATTTTACAAAGTATTTTTTACTAACCAAGTATTCATCTGGTCTCTTTTGACTACATATGGAGAGATATTAATTACCACACGTGTGTCTTGCAAATGTGACTTGGGAGCTCATGCAAAATGGCTGCCCAAAGTCTAATGTTACCAACTCTGGGATAAGGAGGGATCTTTCAACATTAGGAAACAAGGGAAAACAACACAAGTGTGAAACTTCAGCATGAGATATCTTATTCCTGCAGGGAGGAAAAATATTTCTTCTTTTGAGTCAGGGTCTCATTATGTAGCCCCAGCTAGTGTGGAACTTGATACGCAAACCAGGATGGCTTTCACCTCCTAGAAATTCACCTGCCTCTGCCTCTGGGATTAAAGGTGTGGGTCACCACATCTGGCAGGAAAGATATTTTTATAACAGTGGTGGTGAATCATTGAGTGTTATTTCTAGTGAAACTAAGGAGCTAAGAAGAGTCTCCTATTCCCCGCTCATTATTCTTCTTGACTTGAATCAGACACATGACCCAACCCTGCTAGGGCGGGGCAAGAAGATTTAAGCAACACAATTGAGGTGAAGTCCAGATAATCACCCTAAATTTCCCACATCTATTTTTCTTGGATGAGGATCTTGGGCACACATTTATGAGAACAAGTAGGGGTGACCTTCTAAGATTCAGAAGTCAAATGATTTATCTAAAATTACTCTGAATTTCTGGTAAAGGTGAACCATTTGATGATACCTTTCTTCACGAGTCTACAAAGATCAATGAAAATATTTTTAGTGTATAAAATATCCAGAAAGATCTTATTCAAACTTGAGTGTAAGCAGAAATCCATTCTCAATACCACCTTTAAAGGAGGCGAGTCAAATTCTGCTATTCATGATATTAGACAATGATTCCCTTTTTATCCAACTCAAAGCCAGTCAAGGTCAAGTGACACCTGTGTTCCGTTCTTAATCACAGAGGTTCCAGAGTTGAGAAATGATGCATTACAAGCGTTGGAAAACAAGCCATAGAGGAAGTAGATACCACTTTATCTGGTGTTTTTTATCTCTGTTTTGACTTTGTTTTTGACGAAGAACTTTCCTAGCTAGATGAGACCCTGTGAATACAAGATAAGGTAGGTAAGGAGTCAGACAGGAGGGAACCAAGGAAAACTTCAGCTATAAACTGCTAGCCTTGTTTTCCTGGTTAAGCAAGAATTTAGGCCTTAGGTAACCATGGAAACTGCAGCTGTTATCTATGGCTTAGTCTCCTATGATTCAGGATACTCTTTGCAAACATCCTTGACGCTTCAGTTAGTTAGGTTCTTTCCACTGTGCCAGAAAAGCAGGTTCCTGGGCACTTTCCCAACTGCCACAGGGGCACACCAACAAAGGGTCTGCATCCTCTAAAGACCCTGACTTTACTACAGTATCATTTGTATTGTGACTTGGATCGTGGGAAGAAGCACCCTGAAAAAGAGATCTGGTCCATTGTAATTAAGAAGGGGGAAAAGGTCATTTTACCCACATGAATATGCAATCAAGCTCATAAATATGCATTAAACATTCCTAAAAATACACAACACAAAACTAAACTTTCTGCTCCTCCCATTTGAGGACAGCCCACTCCATTCTTTCTTTGAAGGGTGTGCATGTTTGCTGCTTCAACTGTCTCTCAGCTCAATCCTTTCTTATGGGAAGAGGAGAACTGAGAGCCATCTGCTTCCTATAGCAGATAACAGTTTGGGATTTACTAAAGGTGTAGCTGAGATTAAAGCCTGGCCTTTTATTAGTTGTATGATGAGTTAAGTTTCTGTTTCGCACATTCTTCAACCAGGACATGGGAAAATCCTAGGGTCATTTGCAACGAGTCACTCTCTGACAAGCCCTTAATTTGCCACCTGGTACAAGGTAAGGCCCTGCCATGTCAGATATCAGCGGGGATGGAACCTATTTTTATGTGAGTGGGAGAATCAAAATGGTAAGCAGAATTTTGGAACCCCCCAGTCCAGTGCTATTTCTTCAGTGCTCCCCACCAAAGCTAATATTGGTTTTAGGATGAGAGGTGGTCTTAAATAGAAGTTAATCCCTCAGGTAACTGTTGCTTATAATAAAAGTATGCAGTTTGAAGAGCCCAATATTCTGCATAGTAGCACATATAAAACCAGTGTTTATTGAAAGAATTCTGTTAATGCTTTCTTACATAAAAACGCTTATGAAAGTGGCATGTTTTGTTTAGCCTCCTGTTTTCCATAATCCCTCTGAGATTTCATTCCACAGCTATGTAAGATCTGAAACATAGCAATGCCAGTGAGAAAAGTCAGTCCAACAAATGTTGAACAGCATGGGTTTGCACAGGGAAACACTCGTACTTTAATAAAAAGCAAAACATTGTTTAAATTCTACCCATCGTGATTTTTTTTTTGCTCCTAGCCTTTGGTTATCTTTAATGACTTCATGACTTTGCAAGTTATAGTTGACCAGTAGCATGAATATCCTGTTCTGTGGACATTCAAATGGCCTCTGTCTCCCAAGGCCAGTTAGAGTTCCAACTTGCACATTCGTTTTGGTGTTTGTCGTCAACCTATGTGTCTGTTCAGTTTCTCCTCTGAGCTTGCTGAAACATCTCCAGTTCATAGTGATCTTCCCTCCTTTGTCTCCTGGAGCCTGGGATTACAGCCAGGCCATTCTCACCACCACAATTTAGTGCTACCTATTTCTGGAAGAGTTTTAAAATTTAACCAAAAGCAAACTTATCTCCTTCACCTGTTTTTATTCCGATAGAAATAATGGATTCTTGCATTAAAATGAAACCAACAGGGCCACCCATGTTGACAGGGGAAGGCTATTCATAAAATGGCAATGACAGGGGTAGGTTGATTTTTCATCAAAGAAGCTGGATAGGACTAGCATGATCTGGTCAGAAATTGTCCTGACTGCCCTTTGATGTCCATGTGACCCAAATCGAGATGACTCTGTAGGTAATTGAGACCCAAGTTATTTCTCTTTGGAGGTGGATGGGGAAGGCTAGGGTTTCATTATATGAAATGAAAATCTCGAGGTTTGAGTCTATATGATGAAAATTTCCTCCAAGTTTACCTATGGCTTGGGGTTTAGTCCTCAAATCCCCTGTTTTTTTTTCCCCCCTCAGTCTGAGGCAAACTGGGATGGTTGGTTGCTCCAGGTTTGAGTTACCAAAAAAGCTAATGACATTGAATATAATCATTCTAAGACCATATGATAAATGTCTTTCTGGGTCTGGGTTACCTCGCTCAATATGATGTTTTCTAGTTCTATCCATTTGCCTGCAATTTTCAAGATGCCATTATTCTTTTCTGCTGTGTAGTAAGTACTGCATTGTATAAATGTACCACATTTTCCTTATCTATTCTTCGGTCAAGGGACATTTAGGTTGTTTCTAGGTTCTGGCTATGACAAACAATGTTGCTATGAACATAGTTGAGCATCCTTTGGGTATATACCCCAAAAATGGTATTGCTGGGTCCTGAAGAAGGTTGTTTCCTAATTTTCTGAGAAATTGCCATACTGACATCCATAGGGGCTGTACCAGCTTGCATTCCCACCAGCAATGCAGAAGTGTTCCCTTTACCCCAATCCTCTCCAGCATAAGTTGTCATCAGTGTTTTTGATCTTGGCCATTCTTACAGGTGTAAGATGGAATCTCAGAGTTGTTTTGCATTCCTCTGATGGCTAAGGATGTTGAGCATTTCCTTAAGTGTCTTTTAGATTCCTCTGTTGAGAGTTCTCTGTTTAGGTCTGTACAACATTTTCTGAAATTGGATCATTTGTTCTTTTGATGACCAATTTCTTGAGTTCCTTGTATAATTTGGAGATCAGACCTCTATCTGATGTGGGGTTGGTAAAGATCTTTTCCCATTTTATAGGCTGCTGTTTTGTCTTGTTGGCCATGTCCTTTGCTTTACAGAAGCTTTTCGATTTCAGGAGATCCCATTTATTAATTGTTTATCTCACTGTCTTTGCTGCAGGGGTTATAATTAGGAAGTGGTCTCCTGTGTCAATGTGTTCAAGCATACTTCCCACTTTCTCTTCTATGAGGTTCAGTGTGGCTGGCTTTATGTTGAGGTCTTTGATCCATTTGAACTTGAGTTTTATGTATGGTGATAGATATAGGTCTATTTTCATTCTTCTACATGTTAGTTATGCCAGTACCATTTGTTAAATATGCTTTCTTTTTTCCATTTTATATTTTTTGCTTCTTTGTCAAGAAGGTTTGTAGGTGTGTGGACTAAATTCCGCATCTTCGACTCAGTTCCATTGGTCCTCCTGCCTGTTTTTATGCCAATGCCAGGCTGTTTTCAGTACTGTAGCTCTGTAATAGAGTTTGAAGTCAGGGATTGTGATGCCTCCAGAAGTTCTTTTATTGTACTTGATTGTTTTGGCTATCCTGAGTTTTTTGCTTTTCCATATGAACTTGAGTACCATCCTTTCCAGGTCTGCGAAGAGTTTTGCTGGGATTTTGATGGACATTACATTGAATCTGTAGATTGCTTTACTCATAGGTGGTTTTTAAACATAAAACAAAGAAAACCAGTCTACAATTCACAATCCTAGAGAACCTAGACAACAATGAGGACCCTAAGAGAGACATACATGGATCTAACCTACATGGGAAGTAGAAAAAGACAAGTTCTCCTGAGTAAATTGGGAACATGGGGACCATGGGAGAGGGTTGAAGGGGAGGGGAGAGGAAAGGAGGGGAGCAGAGAAAAATGTTTGTTCAATAAAATCAATCAATAAAAAAACTCCAAAAAAAAAAAACCCAATCATTCTAAGTCTTCAAGGATATGTATATAATTTGTAAAAAGGGCACAGGCTTCAGAATTTGACTTGGAGTCCAATTCTTACATGCTACGATACTCCAGGTGGTTATGAAAATTGCCGCATGGGCTCCAGAGATGTTCCTATCTTATACAATGGTTCAGAGTTAGGTGGGTAGCAGCAACAATATAGATCACAATAATCATCTAACAACCAACCAACAGTAACAGTACACACTGTGAGGAATGTGGATTGCTTACTGGTCCAAGGGTTTTACTGAACTACTTTAATCTTTTCATAGCCACTGGAAGAGGTGAGGTATTGCTGCTTAATTCTGTGCTGCAGATGAGGGAACCTAGGTATAGAGGAGTGAAATGACTGCCCTAAGGTGACGTTAGTAAACGTCAGAGCCAGAGTTCTGTGGAGACTGGGGCTTGGTCAAATTGGAGAGGCCTCTCCAGGATTACCGGGCAGTTAGAGATACACTCTATAGACCTGCTAGAAAAGAAGAGTCATGGTTCAGAACATAGGAGTGATATTCATGGGGAGAGCCCTTCAAGAAAGACACGAGAAGAATAGGAGCACTTTTCCCAAAAGTGGATAAAACCTTGGATTTGATCCCTGGCTCTACACAAACTAGGAATGCTCGTACATGCCTGTAATCCATACATTAGGTTGGACCAGACGTACAAGGTCATATACATATTCCAGGCCAGCCTGGGATATATACAAGACCTTATCTCAATAAAACAAAACAACCAAATAAAAACAAAAGGCAAAACAATGAAACAGAAGGCTAGCGACTGGAGGTCTTATAGAGGTGTGAACCTTTCATGAAAGGATTCATTCCTTTGGCTCACTCTTTGTGAAATAACTCAAATCACATAGGGCTTGTGGCAGAGTCAGGGGAAACTTCAAAATAGCTCTCCCTTCTGAAGACCTTGCAGTAGCTGACTGAAACTAGGTATCTGTTTTTTTTTTTTTGCATTTGGGCTATGGCACAGCAAATAAAATGCACGATATTAGGATATTAGGAACATTTAACTGGGGTGTTTTGAAAGAAGACTACCATGTTCCTGAAAACTCAGTAGTGTGCAAAGTAGGAGCAGTAGTATACATTTAATTGAGATTTTTGAAAATTGAAAACATTTGCAAAGGTACTGAAGCTTCAGGAGCCTGTTACCCAGCTCAGCTATTACAGCCATTCTATTGTTAGTCTCTGGATTATGATTGTTAGTATATGCTGCAGAGTTTTAAAGCAACTCTAAAACTCATCCTTTTATCACTAAATACTCCAGTGTATATCTTCTAGTAGATAAAACCTTTTAAAGTAATAAATTCAAGTATTAGAGCCAACAGAATTAATAAGCATTCTTAATATCAGCTACCAAACTGTATTTAATCCTCCCCAGTTGTCTCAAAACTTTTTTGTGGTTGGCTCTCAACAAGATCCACATTTTTCTTCTGGTTGCTGTGTGTCTTGGGTTTCTTTTAATCTACACAAGCATTTCCTGTACACAATGTGTTGCAGCACTGCTGAATGCTGGCTGTGGGCATGCTCACAGTTAGGCAGCTGTTAAGAAGTGCAAGATTTATACATGCAATTACACAGTTGTGTTTTCATGCTTCCCGGAGACAGAAGGCATCTAGACAATGGGATCAGTAGAAGCTGAGACTACTGCAGAGCAATCCCTGGGGATTTTATAGTGGAAGAGAAAGACTGATAACAATGGAGCCTGCATCTCAATCTAGGTATTACTGAATGTGGAACAAGAATGTGTTCCATGTTAGGAGGCAGTAGGAAGTAGAGTGGTCCCTTGACATCTGCATAGAATTGGTTCTAAGATCCACCACGAATACCAAAATCTTCAGATGCTCAAGTTTCTTATCTAAAATGGTATTTATTAGTATTAAACCTATATACTGCCTCTTTAAGCTATCTCTACCTTATGTATAATACCAAATATAGTGTAACTGCTATATAAATAAGTATTATTTTAGGGAACAGTATTAATAACAGGAATAAGAAATTCAGGATATACACATCTTTTTTAGTATCTTTCACCCACACTTCATTGAATTAATGGATGGAGACTGAGGTGGTTTGAATAAGAATGACCACCATAGGCTGATATGTTTGAATGTTTAGTCATCACAGAGTGGCACTACTTGAGAAGGATTGGGAGATGTGAATGTATTGGAGGAAGTGTGTCATTAGGAGTGGGTTTTGAGGTTTCAAAGCCCAAGCCAGGCCCAGTGTCACTCTCTTTTCCTGCTGCTGATCCAAATGTAGAACTCTCAGCTATTTCTCCAGTACCACGTCTGCCTGCATGCCACCATGCTCCCTGCCAAGATGATAAATGGACTAGACCTCTGAACTGTAGTCAGTCCCAATTAAGTGATTTATTTTATAAGAACTGCCATGGTCGCCGGGCGGTGGTGGCGCATGCCTTTAATCCCAGCACTCAGGAGGCAGAGGCAGGTGGCACAAGTTGACAAACAAGAATAGCCATCACAAATACATAATGTTCATATATATACTTTTTAAATCTTAAAAATGTTATTCTTAACTTCCAGATGGAACAAAAGTAGAATCCACATAGGAGTTGTTCAGAGGACCACATTTTGGTGATCCCTGCTCCAGAGAAGAGCAGTCTCCCCACCCAGTTAGGAAATTCCTTCACTGTCTAGGACACATTCCCACATCCTAGCAGGGCCGGCCCTGGTGCGTAACGAGTTATGTTCATCCTCAATCATGGCGCTTTGTCCCTTTCTTAGAGGAAAAATTGCTACAGATAGACTCTCCCCTTGAAGCTTAGATTGAAAGACCAAACTGGCTGATGGTTGGAAGAATTTTAAATCAAAATAGTTAAATTGAAAGCTGAAGGAGGATAGTTCTAACAACTGGCTGATGGTTGGAAGAATTTTTTTTTAATTTATTAAAGATTTCTGTCTCTTCCCCACCTCTGCCTCCCCTTTCCCTCTCCCTCCCCCAACCAAGTCCCCCTCCCTCATCAGTCCAAAGAGCAATCAGGGTTCTCTGCCCTGTGGGAAGTCCAAGGACCACCCTCCTCCATCCAGGTCTAGTAAGGTGAGCATCCAAACTGCCTAGGCTCCCACAAAGCCAATACGTGCAGTAGGATCAAACACCCATTGCCATTGTTCTTGAGTTCTCAGTAGTCCTCATTGTCCGCAATGTTCAGCGAGACCAGTTTTAACCCAGGCTTTTTCAGACCCAGGCCAGCTGGCCTTGGTGAGTTCCCGATAGAACATCCCCATTGTCTCAGTGTGTGGGTGCACCCCTCGCGGTCCTGAGTTCCTTGCTCGTGCTCGCTCTCCTTCTGCTCCTGATTTGGACCGGTTGGAAGAATTTTAAATCAAAATAGTTAAATTGAAAGCTGAAGGAGGATAGTTCTAAAAAATATGTAATGAAGCTATCTCAGTTGTCTGTGTTTTCTTTGAACTTGACTGGAAATAAAAAATACACTAGAAATTGAACCTTAATTGAATGGCCAGAGTATTTCTGGAAAGACAATTTGGGGAACATTAAAAACTATTTAATATTTATCTGTGGAAAGTTCTAGAAGACAGGTGAAATGAAAATTTTATTATGTATTTTTATTTACTTAATATTAAACATTCTGGGTGCTAGAACTTGAGGATCATATGTAATGCTATGTTGTAACACTGAGTCATTTTAATATTTGTTTTCTTTTTCTTATGTAGCAAAGATAGCGAGTTGTTTAAAAATTCCAGCCATGAATTTTACATATACAGCAGGGAAGTTATTTTAACTAGGAATAAAATGCCAAAATGCAGCTGCAGGTTTTAAAATATCAATTTGCTTTCCTTGGTTCTTCTTCCTCATTCTCCCCTCTTTCCTCTTCACAGAATTTTGCTACATAGCTTGATCTCAATGTAGCCTATGTTGGCCTTGAACTCCTGATCATCCTGGCTTAACCTCTGGAGTGCTGGGAAGTACAGGCATGTACAAACACAGCCCGACAGCCTCCACTATTACAAATGCTCATGTTCAAAATCAATTGTTTAAGCAGCTGGAAGGAGTTCACTAGAGCCACTGGGGTTTAGGTTTCCTGAAAGACTATATGCCTACAATGAAATATAGTGGCAAGGTTGTATTTTTAGACTTCAGGGAGTTTAAGAGGTCTTTTAGGGAGTTTGGCATAGCTGAGATGGGGTTGCTGTTTTAAATAAAGCATTGCCTTTGATAGCAGCCCATACTTCATATGCTGTAAAGGTATTATTTTGAGTTTAGTCCTGTGAAGTTAAGGAATGGAGTCCAAAAGAAAACAAGGGTCCTGGGAAGACCTCAGGGGCTTGCTCTGCCTTCCTGGAACTGGGGAGCATCACCCTATGTGCGCCTGTGTGGGGCTGGATTTTGGAGCAGGAAACGGGACAGACACACATGGGGCTCAGAAGGAGCTTCTTGCATGCACAAGATACCAGGTTCAACTGCAACAAGCAAGCAAGCAAACTACAGAAGTTTCTAACATAGATGCTTATGTGACAAGACTCTGGGCTGTAATTTACAAGGAGAATGATTAAGGCTTACTGCTTCGGCCAAACATATTGTCTGAAATGGCCATAATGCTGCTGAAAATATGAAGCACAATGATAACCTTTGGCAGTTTGTGACCTAATTGTAAATCTCTTTGAAGAAACGGCCTTTGCTTCAAAGAGGAAGAGGCCCCTCTGGCTCCTGATACAAACACAAAGGCCCCTGAGAAGAGACACGGCAGACTGGCAGATCTTGTGGCTCAGCAAGCTTTTAAAGGGGTTTCCAGGCTATGCCTTAGGAATGTGCCTCCACTCCTCCATCCAGGCCTTTAGCAAATCCCGAGGTACAGGGGCAGTACTGGCCAGGAGCCAAGCTGTCTCCAGCCTTAACTGGAGAGTGGGTGAAAATGAAGTTGGGAAAAGAGTTTCCGTGCAAATCTGCCTAAAGCTTCATATTTCATTGAGGAAGAAAATGTAAACTCCTTGCCATGGTCTCTAGGGTGAGCCCATCCTGATGTCACTTCCTGCCACCTGCCCTCCCCTGCTGTGATCCACACACTCTATTCCCCCTTTTTGTTCTGCAATCAGAATGCTTTCTGAGTCTCTCTCTCTCTCTCTCTCTCTCTCTCTCTCTCTCTCTCTCTCTCTCTCTCTCTCTGTATGGGTGCACACATGCACGGTGTCTGCAAGCACAAGTGCCTGGCTGCATGTGCCCATGTGCGTTCAGAGGTCAGAGGAGGATACTAGGTGTGCTGATCTAGTTTGTTTTGTTTTGTTTTGTTTTTTTTTTTTTTTTTTTTTTTTTTGAGACAGGGTTTCATGGTGTAGTCCTGGCTCTCCTGGAACTTAATCTGTAGGTCAGACTGACCTCGAACTTTCCTTTGGAGCCTAGAAATGAGGTCTACCTTAATCAGTCATGAGACACTCAAATTCATGCCATTTTTGCTTGTTAATACATAAAGAAAAAACATATGTTTTATTGAGTGATATTTTCCCTCTTTCATGCTTTGTTTTACATGGAGTGCCAGGAAGTCTTCTCCTTCACCAGGAAATAGACCATCTATCATTTTTTGGACTAAGTGTGATGGGAATGCTAGCTTCATCTTGGAAGTATTATAAGTATAAATCACTGACTTTAGAATGATGAGGGGGGGGGGAACTGCATGCCTCTGGCCTAGAGCCAAAGGCTTCGTGTTGCTGCATTTATACATTAGCAATTTAGTTCTTCATTTCGTAAGTGTTCATAATTATAACCAGGGTGAGCTCCTGGATGCAATTCAGTGCTATTTTACCTCGTGGTTTCTAATACTTTCCATCTGTTGTCCTAGAAATATTCTCCCCCCCTCTCTCTCCTTAAAAAGTCATCAGTCCTGAAAGGCATTTGGGAGAATTTAACTTTTTGAATGGAAAAACATTATAGTATTACAGATCGTTATTTTTCTCCTCTGAGGTATTTCGTTGCCTAACATACATGTGGACTCTTTAAACAGACCATCTTTAGCTGAGATCTGTCGATCATTGGCGATAAAAAACTTTTCATTTAAAAATTTTTCCTAGGAGCTAAGTGGAGGCAGAAAGTATGAACTAGATTTTATTAGAGTCTACATTATTGGAAAAAAGAAAGGCACTGGAAAGAAAGGGTGGATAGTGGGTCAAGGCAATGGTGAAGAGGATCAAGACTTTTACTGTACAGATGTTTTTGTCAGTACTGGGTCTCATGCACACCAGGCAAGCGTGTTTCATGTTTGCAATCGCAGTGCTGGAGAAATGGAGACAGGAGCAGTTCTGGCGCTTGCTGGTCAGTCAGTCTGGCCTAGTTTGTGAGTTCCAGGCCAATAAGAGACTCTGTTTCAAAGGAAGCAGAAAACATTCTGAAGATGACATCCAAGACTGTTCTATGACCTTCACATGGACATGCACACATAGGCATGCAAACCTGCACACAGAGGAACATACACACACAGATGCATATATACACATAAAATAAATAAACAAACCATTAAAAGACGGTCAGTGGTGAGACAGACAGTAGATATGCTTCCATGGGAGACACATGTCTAATCAGTGAGTCAGGGACTCCTGGGCCAAGGGGGAGCCTTTTAGGAATCCTTTCCAATGTGCCTGTTGCTATAATTCCCCCAAATCCTGCAAATACATCTCTCTCTGACAACTCCAGTCCATCTCAGAAAGACAAGTCCCAGATTGCTCCTTAGTTACGTAGTTGTAAGGGAGTCAAAAGACACGCTTAAGCTCACAGGGACTGGATAGCCATCAGCATTTCCCAGACTGTACCAAAGAGTGAAAGATGGAATTTTCTGGAATTTCTTAAACCTGATATAACAATTAGGGAGTTTGCATTTTAAGTCCTTAAGAAATATTTGTATTAGTTCTTTGCGCATTTGCTACAATGTACTTTTGATCATATTCACACTTTCCCCCCAGCTTCTCAGTATGCAGCCTTGACTGAATGGTACTTGCTATATAGCTCAGAGTAGCCTCAAATTCACAGTAATCCTCCTGCCTTAGCCTCTGGAATTTTAGAATTACGTGTAGGTGGAGCCTGCTCATTCGTTCCCAGCCTGCGCGCCAGTACAGGTAAGCCACAAACCTTGTGGTAAAATATAAAATAATGGAAATGGGATAATTTAAGATATAAGAGCTAGCTAACAATATGCTTATGCTTAAGCTAATGGACGAACAGTATTACAATTAGTACAGTTTCTGCGTGATTATTTTGGGTTTGGGTGGCCGGGAAACAAATGAGCAGCTTCTGCCTACCAATATGTGCAGAATCTAAATCATAAAAACACAATGGTCCTACTTAGGGTTACTATTGCTGTGTTGAAACACCATGGCCCAAAAAGCAAGTTGGGGAGGAAAGAAAGGGTTTATTCAGTGTCCACTTTCACATCACTGTTTATCATTAAAGGACATTAGGACAGAAACCCAAAGAGAGCAGGAACCTGGAGGCAGGAGCTCTTGCGGAGACCATGGAGGGGTGCTGCTTACTGTCTTGCTCTTCATAGCTCGCTGCTTTCTTACAGCACCCAGCCAGTAGCTTCTCCCACATAAACAGAAATAACTGGGGGCAGGGGAAGACTAAGATTTGTTCATAATCAGGACAGTCAGAACATCTGGATGAAAGAAATTTACTGTCCCCATAAGGCTGGCATGAAATATAAAACAACATGTGACAAAACTCACACCCAGGCCAACAAACAGAAGCAAGATCTAAAGAGGGCTGGGGTTTAGGCTTGGTCTGCACCAATGGCACAAAAGGTGCAAGAATTGTATTAAGGGGGATGCCTGTGAGAGAAAATACAGACAGAGCTAGTCAAGGCTGGAGCCATCAGATCTCAGGGGACGTGTGGCCTGTGTGAAGGAGAGAAGGGAGAAAGGTTGCTTGAAGCATCCCAGAAAGCTGTGCAAACCAAGAAGGGGTGGCAGAATGGCACGGGTATCTTGGTGTTCAGGCCATCATTAGAAGAAAGTATTTTTCTTAGCAATGGGTCTCTTAAATCACCCACCAGACTCAATCAGCAGCAGACATAGGACTTGGGTGTATACGCTCTTGTTGGGACCATTTGGAGTCCTGGCCTCCAGCTGCTCTTCCCTGCTAGAGATCTTTACTTTCCTTCTGATTTGAGTTACTAAAGGCTGTGTCAAAGTTGTTTACCAGCTCTGCTTCCTGAGCATGTGTTACCTTGGCCTTGAGGATCAGAGGCTAAGGTTTTCACCTGTTGGCCCACCTGACTGCTGGGTATATAAGCCTCCATGGTGCTATTCAATAAAGGGCTTTTTACCAGTGACTAGAGGTCTGTGTGTCTTTGTGTGTTTCAACCTCCAGCCCCTTGCCCGAAGCTCGTGAACTGTATGGTAGCGCATAGAGCACAGACAGGCATTGTGCGCTGCATGCGCTGATGGATTCCAGAGACAGCTCCTGGGCCCCTGGGTTACTTAGATTTTCTGCAGCTAGAGGTCTGTAAGATACATTTAGATGATGGCATAGGCCAGGACAGATACTTCTCTTACATCTTTCTGTTTAGGAAATACCCATTTTTATTTGAGGAGAAATTCAGAATTGATGTAAAAATCAGTCCGTCTCAAGTCTGGGGAAGATGGCTTAGTTGGTCAAATTGTTGCTGCTCGAGCGTAAGGACTGGATTTAGGATCCCAAGCACCTACGTGAAAGGACGTGCATGCCTGTAAGCCCAGCACTGGGAAGCTGGAAAGAGGATGGGTCTCAGAGCCTGCTGCCAGCCAGTTTCTGGCGGCATTGGTGAACTTCGGGTTCAGTGAGAGGACCTGTCTCAAAAAAAAAAAAAGGTTTTGTGTGGTTCAGAAAATGATCTAGGATAGCTGAAGCTCTGGTGGGGAGAAAGATGGGGGGAGGGAAGGAGAAAGAGAGAGAGAGACAGAGAGACTGAGACAGAGGTAGAGAGGGAGGAAAACTCCATCAAATTAGATATTCACAGTATCCAGCAGAAAGCAACCAAAGGGGCAGCTGGAGTTCCCTGCTGAAAGAGTCTGGGCAAGAGAGATAACACCATCAGATGGGGCGCTCACCACAACAGACAGAGATAACACCATCAGATAGGGCGCTCACCACAGCTAGCAGAGTCAGCTGGAGAATTTGAAGCAGTCTTCTGAAGTTCCTGATTGAGCTTTTTGCTCCATAGCTGAACTTCAAGCTTTTATTCCCTGCTGCAGGCACTTTTATAGTAGGGGATAAACACTAGGAACACCTGTTGGACACAGTTCGCCTTTCAGCTGTTCTCAAGGACACAATGTTTCACTCTGGGGCTGTTCTGGTCTCTTCCTGAGGCCATCAAGAGGTTCAGAACAGGTTCATTTTCTCCACTGATTAAGAAAAGAAGAAGCAGGAAAAGTTTAAAAGTTATGCAAAACCGAGGTTTGCTCCAAGGGGACAGTTTTATTAGATTTGAAAAGAAAACCCTCAGGGCAGGCAAGCTGGGAATCGTAGCAGCTGCTTAGAGGAGGAAAACAGAGAGGGAAGAGAAAAAACTATGCTGTTTGTTTTAGGCTTACACGGAGATTAGTTACAGAGTGGAGAGGCAGCTAGTCACTCGGCTTTAGAGAGAGTGAGAAAGCTGAGCATATCAGAAAAAAAGCAGACTTATGCTCTGGCCAGCACTGGCAAAAAAAAAAAAAAATAAGAAGAATAAAGAAATAGTTGCAGATTCAGCAGAATGTGACGGATCATAGGGACTGTGATAGGGGCTGGGAATTCTGCGAGGAAAGGTCATTATCTCATTATAGCGGTAATTATTCCACCCATCTCTTCATCATGGCTTAAGATGAGCCTTCCTTGGAGAGTGCTTCCTTAGCCAGGTGTTTTAGTGGCCTCACTCTGTTAACTTGTTTACAGTTGGGTAGCTCGGGATGCTAGATTCCACCCAGGACAGAGATTTCATCGTCAACCAAAAGGAACTAATTTTCCCTTAATGGGTCGTCACTGTTTCTGTATCATTCTCTCCTGATATCACAGAATTAGGGGACCTAGTCAGCCCTAGATCTTAAATAGCACTCTGAGAGAAACATGTTTGTGTCTGAAAGGGGAGGAGAGTTGCTATCTCATTTCCTGAGCAAACTTCTTTGAGCTCAAGCAAGCCTCATGCTTGTACCACCACTTTACCCACTGAGCCATCTCCCCCAGGCTCCATAACTCCCCCCCCCCTTGTGTGTGTGTTTCTTTTAATTTTTTTTTAAGATAGGGCTTCTCTGTGTAACAGTTCTCACTATCCTGGAATTCCCTTTGTAGACCAAACTGGCCTCCAACTCAGAGATCCACCTGTCTCTGCCTCCCGAGTGCTGGGGTTAAGATCGTGGCCCTCCACTGCCCGGCTAGTCCTCTTTTTCTTAATAAACTGTCTCTGGTTCTACCACTGCACACGTCCCTGATCCAATTTCTTGTTCTGAGATACAACAACCTAGCACCGTCTTTCATCTTCACCTATGAAGATGTGTAAACATGTATAAATATGGCTCAAATATGGCAAAAGACCAGGTCACAAACACAAATAAAAACAAAACCCAAACAACAACAACCAACCAAAACAAACAGGGATGCCGTGGCAAGCTCACGATGGGGTGGTGAGGGTGGTTTCCTGGCCCAGACTGAGAGTGTACATGAGCAAAAGAACAGACTCAGTGACGAGTGAACCCCCTTCAACTCAGCTCAGTCTCTCAGGAGCCTATTCAAGGCCTGAGAACTGGGGCAGACCTGCCCTGCTCCCACACAATCCGCCCTAGTTCTTCTGAATGGGACTGCTGTATTTGCAAACGTTTGGCCTGGAGTCTGTCTACTGTTTCACAGTTTGTTCTCATTTGTATGAGAAGCGGAGATTAGGAAACCCAAGTGTAGTCAGGAGAATGGACGAAGGTATCCACCTGTGATGTGAAATGAGCCCCCTGGCGAGATGGAAATGTTTCTTGCGTGTACACTGTCACGCTTGTCCCTACACTGCTCTCCTGCTGTCTGTAACAGGGACGCTCAGAAGCCACTTCTCAAACATCACCAGCATCTTACCGTCTCCCAGCAGTTTCACCTTAGTCTCAACAGACACACTTTTTATTTTCTTTCTGCACCCAGAGCCATGGTGGAAGAATTTAGACTTGCAACCAGAGAGAAGAGCCTGGAATTTGTGGCTCTCTGCTTCGTCATTTCAAATAGATTCAGGCTGTTTAGTACTGAATCCGCTTGTGTGTAGATAGAGAAAACACAAGAAGTACAAACAGATATGCCATAGAAAGTCCCCTCCCTTCCTTCCTTCCTTCCTTCCTTCCTTCCTTCCTTCCTTCCTTCCTTCCTTCCTTCCTCCCTTCCTTCCTTCCTTCTTCCTTCCTTCCTGTACCAGTGTGGACCTCTACTCCAGCTTGTGACAGAACCGGCTCTTTACAAAAAGCCCCCCACCTTTCCTCATGACTTTGACAAGACTAAGACAGCGCCAAACACACTCTTTAGATCTTCATTGCTTGCCTCAAAACTGAACGGTCAACTTATTTTTATACCTATTTGTTCAAATCGGGCCCAAATACTTTCTCCTCTTAGGTCCTGGGTCTTTGGCCCTGATATAAGTTGTAGAACTGAGCTTGACCCAGCTGAAATGACCCCGTCTTGTGTCTCAAAACAATGAGATACAGAGACAAGTGGATCCTAACAGGAAAAGAGACCATGTATTGAAGGATTGAGCTTGTAAATAGGCCTGAACTGTAGCCAGCCAGGTTCAGGCTCTGAAAGAGGATGGGCCAGGGGCTCTGAGACCTTTTCTGAGTCATTTATGTGCTGTGCGTTCTTTTTGTAATGCTTTGTTTTGATGAAGGTAGCTTAGAGTGGGTAGGGTTTCCAGGGTTCTGTGGGTTTCTTTCATATGTTAATCTTGATGTCCCCCTCTCTCTGCCCTACCCTCCTACCACAAGCAGACCCTCAACCACTGAGACCTGCTAACAGGCTTTGCCAGCAGATGATTCAGTGAACGTCCCTGGCTGGGCAGTCTCTTTATCTGCAATATCGGACAAGAGTTCGATTCATATCATTACTAATATCATATTATTGTTACATATGAATTTTGTTCAAACCAGTTCAGTAAGCGCCAAGACTATACAGCAGAATTTCTAGGCGTCAGATCTACAACAACAATGTATCGGATTTCCACCAAGGCATTTTGAGTGGAGCTTAGATGTATAGACACACATCCTCCATCCACAGGGTTTCTCAGCTTAAGGAACCAGATGGGATCTGGATTCTGACCAAGTCCATATTTTAGCTGTGTCCCAAGACACATGGGGAGGTAGAGGAGGGAGGCTGCACATTATGAATGTCCTTTTCTTTGTTGCCCCGACTTTGATCAGCAGCCATATCTGTCATGTTGAAGCGAACTGTCATAGCACGAGGCTGTCTAACTGGAAATGCAGAGTGGTGCGCCAGCTGTGCTCACTGGGGAGTAGAATTGGAATTCCTTCTTTCTGAAAAACTCTTTTGAGGAGAATGTTTAGGGAAGCTTGCCCAAACAGTACAGGGACGATCTGGTGCTCTGGGGCTACAGCTTCTGCTTCAGAATCTAGTGAGCGAGTTAAGAATAGCTTAGACAAGGCCCTAGGCAAGACTTTGCAGATTTAGTCCCCAATGTTACCAAGGTGACCTTGGAGAAAGTTGCCCACGTGGTTTTCGTGCCTGCATCTTACTACGTTCTCACCAAAGTATCCATTCTTCCTGAGGTTCCCACCCTACTGTTGCGGGTCCACTACAAGCTTGCTGTTAAGATTTATTTTAATTGATGTGTTTGTGTGAGTGTATATGGGTACCTGAAGAGGCCGAAAGAGGGCATTGGTCCTCTGGAGTTGGAGTGAAAGGAGATTATGAACCACCTAACATGCAACATGCTGGAAACTGAATTTGGTTCTTCTGGACAAGCAACAAGTGCTCGTACTGTTGAGCCATCCAGTCTTTCATTTTCTTCAAATTTTTATTATTTAGTTCTCTCCCCAACCCTGTGTGTGTGTGTCTTTGTCTCTGTGTGTGTCTTTGTCTCTCTGTGTGTGAGTGTGGCTTTGTCTCTGTGTGTGTGTCTGTCCGGGTGGTATGCACACGTGACTTCTGTTGTCTGTTAAGAGCAGAGGCACTAGCCTCTAGAGCTGGAGTCGCAGGCAGTTGTAAACTGCCCGATGTAGGTGTTGGAAACCAAACTCAGGCCATCTGCAAAAGCAGTGAGTACTCTCAACTGCTAAGCTAACTTTTCAACTTCAGGTTTCTGTTAATATCTAGGGGGCCGATAGTCCAATCTCGGGGGGACAGGCGGCAGTAGAGAAGTTGCGTGCTTCTTTCATTCGAAACATCTCTCCAGTTGGTTGAAACAGGATCCCACATATCCCTCCCTCCACCAAGAACCACACCACTGCAATTTATACTCAGACTAAACAATCCGTCAAAAAAATCTGTTTAACTGCACAAAGCAAATCTATTTTCAAGCCAATTGTGCTTGGTGGAGGGAGCTCATCTCCATTGGTCTCACTAGAAGGCCAAACGGTAAACTCCTCTGTTATTCCAGTCGTCGGTGAGACCCTTGGTGGCCACTTTTGCACTGTCCTCTTTGCTAGGACAGGACTTCTTAAAAACTGCCGTTTCTCCTGGACACTGACTTGTCTAGGTACCCAAGTTTCTCTCTTTGGGTTGGCTGCTTGAAAGTCTACAATCAAATTTGTGGCCAGAGCACGTATCCTGAGCAGTCCACTCGTGGTTGCTTCTAGTTTTCTTTCCCCAGTTTTGTCCCTTATTCCATTTTTCTTTCTTTTTGAGAAAGAAAGGCTTTGTTTTGGCTCACAGGTGGAAGGGATATGGTCCACCATGGCAGAGAAGGCTCTAGCAGGAGCATGAGGGGCTGGTCACACTGTGTCCACAGTCAGGATGGAGAGAGAGGGGTCGTGGAGGGGGGACTTATGATTAATGTAATCTTCTATGTAGAAATATTCTTTCAACCAATATATTTTTTAAAAAATCCTTTGAGCCAGGTGGTGGTGGCACATAACTTTAATTCCAACACTTGGGAGGCACTGTGAGTTTGAGGCCAGCCTAGTCTACAGAGTGAGTTTCAGAACAGCCAGGGCTGTTACACAGGGAAACCCTGTCTTGGAAAAAAAAAAACAGAACAGAACAAAACAAAACAAAGGACCTTTGCAATGATTGATCCATTTTCATATAATATATAACAAAGTAATTGATAGCTTTATTTGTAATGACTGATGTATTTACACAAACTGATGTTTAAAAATATAAATTTTATTTGTCTTAAATTAATTAGTAAAAGATAGTCTGCTATAAACAAACAAAATGACAGATATTGATTGTGGAAATACTGATGAAATATTGGTGATTTTAAAAGAATATAAGACCTGGTTTTGATTCCCAGCACCCACATGGTGTCTCACAACTGTTTGTAACTGCAGTCTAGGAGGATCCACTGCCTTCTTCTAGCCTCCATGGGCGTCAGGACCACGTGTGGTGCACAGACATACATGCGGAGAAAATACCAACACACATTAGATACATAAACTGATTAAATTAAAAAAAATATGACTGATAGTTGGTAAGTTCTATCATGTGTTTACTTGAGTCAATGGCATTAATTCATAGTTTATGTTTAGGGTCTCTGAATGAGGATTACTGGGGAAACGGAAGCATATTTAAAAAAATTATATAATAGCTCATAGACCCCAATTTGTACTGTGTATGTACTTCTGGGTATGGGGCTATCCACTGGTGCTTCTTAAATTTAAAATGAGTCAAGTTTGCCCATTCAGCTGTATCCAAACTGATGATCTCTTTTGAGATTCAAAGCCTTTGAGGATGGACTTACCTTCATTTCTGCCATCCTCTTGATATTAATGGGGATCTTGTAAACAAAGTCATTCAGTTTTGCATACACGTGCCTGTAAGGACACACACACACAAACACATACACACACAGGAACTGTATTTTAAGAAATGTTCTTCTGTGTTCCTACTTTATCTTGACTGTACCCTGACTATGGTGAGGATGTTGTATGTGTTTTATTTTAAAAGTTTTATATTAAAATCTCAAAAATAAAAGAGAAAACAGAGACGAGCCATTATAGGAATATCTATCTGCCTTTAATTTGGCCTTAATAATAATTTTTTTTCTGCGGTGTGGTGAGATCCTTTATGGCATGCTATAAAATGAGGCCCCAATTTCTTCAGCCCATAAAATATCTAGAAGTATTCAAAGCTGCTTTCAAAATGTCAGAAACCGCAGCATCTGAGGCCCAGAGGAGAGGCCTGGCTCTCCCATATGGGAAGGTTGTTAAAAATCCATGTCAGAAGTGCATGCTTTTCCTTAACTCCAGGAATCCTGCTTTTATTTGTGTGAAATGTGTCCTGGTGGTGACGGGCCATGCGAAGCTGGTTAGGGGCTGCTGAGCCCCAGGGAACTGGAGGCTAAGGCAGAAAAGGCATTCTGCTGGAAAAAAATGCAATTTAAATATGGCGAATTCGAAAAGTTTAGTTAGTGAGAGACCCTTTCCATTCTATGCACAGCCCTGCCCTTCATGGGAAAGACCCTCTTAGAGGTGTCTGGGAAGAAAACAATGAGAAAGAAGCCTCTGCGGGCATATTGAGTGAAGAAGAACGAACACAGAATGCCACTTGCTCTCAGACCAGTGGTGTCCAGCAGACCTTTCTGCAAGGATGGATATGTTCTCTATCTGTGCTGTCCAGTATGGGAGCCACTAGCCACATGTAACTATGAACCATTGATATAAGGCTATTGTTATGAAGAATTGAATATGCCATTTTATTTCATTGCTGTGTGAGTGTAGTGGTTGCTGCCTTGAGATTTCAGGAGGTTTGTCTCAAAGAAGGTAGGCCTTTTGGGGGTGTATTCCTAGATATCTCCCACATGGCTAAGGCTGTGGTCCCTGGGGATTTGTAAACTGAGTGTGCCATGCTCTGTCCGTCTATCTCGCCACTCTTGCTGTCTGTCTTTCCTCAGCAGGGCAGTGTGCTTTTTCTCTCCCACTCTCCTTGCAAAAGAGAAGCAGTCAGCTGGGCGGGCTGCCTGCCAGAGCTCTCCCTATCTTCTCCTCTCCGCTCGGAGAAGAGGAGGACTCATCCTCAGGAGGGGATTGTTGAGCCTGAGCTCACCAGCCGCAGTGGTGATGTTGGCGGTATAGGGGAGATGGCGAGCAGGTTGTATTAACAAGGCTGAGTTAGGTGGTCACTCCTGATCACCGGGTGAGTGACAGCTGAAGCATCTCAGTCAGCAGCAAGCTAAGGTCAAGGCCAGGATGTGAGCTTGATGGCAGCTCTTCTTCATTTAGATGCGGCCAGGGATGCCAGGCTGTTGAAGATCAAGTACAGGAACAGGAAGAACTTCAGCTTGGGTTTGCTCAGTAATTCACTGTGGCACCTAGCAAGTGGCTTCTTGAGTGCTCTTGAGCTCAATTAGGAACTTGGCCCAGAGTACAAGCTGTGGGAAACCACTGTGGCCACATTGTGCAGCCCCGGTTTGGGTCCCATCGTGGGCTGCACACCACAGAATCAGATGTTAGCAGCTGAAATTTCAACCTAACATGTTTGGAAAAGCGTATGTTTATTATCTATGTAGTAAAACAAATTCATAAAAGGCTGGAGATGTAGCTCGGTGTTTGGAAAAATCTGAAACAAATGAATATTATTCTCAATGCATAATACCTATGAAAGTTAAATCAAGACCAGGTAAAGAATTTAAACAGACCTACAAGACCTAGTAAAATAGAATCAGTCGTTAAAATTCTCCGACCTTCCCCTCAAAATAGCCTAGGGTCACATGGTTTTAGCTCAGAATTCTACCAGACCTGCAAAGAAAAGTTGATTCTAATATTCTTCAAGTCATTTCACAAAAGAGAAACAGAAGAAACATTGCCCAATTCATTTTATGAGGCCACAGTTATCCTCACATCTAAACCACATAAAGACTCAAAGAATTACAGACCAATTTCTTTTATGAACATAAGAGGAAAAATACTCAATAAAATACTTGCAAACAGAATCCCCAAACACATCCAAAAGAGCATCCACCATGATCAAGTAGGCTTTATCCCAGAGATGCAGGAATGGTTCAACATATAAAAATCAGTAAATGTAATCCACCATATAAATAAACTGAAAGAAAAAAAAACATGATCATTTCATAGATGCTGAAAAAGCATTCGATAAATCCAACACCCCTTCATGATAAAAGTCCTGAAGAGATTATGGATACAAAGCACATATCTAAACTAATTAGCAAGCCTATAGTCAACATCAAATTAAATGGAGAGAAACTCAAAGCAATTCCACTAAAATCAGGAACAAGAGAAGGTTGTCCACTCTCTGCATAGCTATTAGGTATAGTTATTGAAGTTCTAGCTAGAGCAATAAGGCAACTAAAGGAGACCAAGGGTACATAAATTCAAAAGGAAGAAGTCAAACGAAGTACTGTTATTTGCAGATGACATGATAGTATACATAAGTGATCCTAAACATTCCACCAGAGAACTCCTACAGCTGATAAACACTTTCAGCAAGATGGCTAGATTAACTCAGAAAAATCAGTAGCGCTTCTTATATATAGACGACAAATGTATTGAGAAAAAAAATCAGGGAAACAACACGCTTCACAATAGCCTTGAATACTATAAAATATCTTGGGGGTAATTCTAACCAAGCAAGTGAAAGACCTGTATGGCAAGAACTTTAAGTCTTTGAAGAAAGAAACTGTAAAAGATACCAAAAGATGGAAAGATCTCCCATGCTCATGGGGACTAACAGTAAAAATGGCCTATTAAAAGCAATCTGCAGGTTCAGTGCAATTCCTATCAAAATTCCAACACAACTCTTTACAGACCTTGAAAGGCCAATTCTCAACGTCATATGGAAAAACAAATGAAAAACCCAGGAGAGCCAAATCACCACAAAACAGCCAAAGCACTGCTGGATATTTTACCATTCCTGATTCCAAACTGTCCTACAGAGCCATCCTTATAAAAACTGCATGGTATCAGCATGAAACAGACATGTTGATCAATGGAATCAAATTGAAGATCCAGACATAAATCCATACACATATGGACATCTTATTTTTGAAAAAGAAGCTAGAAAGAGACACTGGAAAAAGTCAGCGTCTTCTACAAATGGTGCTGGTCAAACTATGTGGCTACATGTAGAAGAATGCAAATAGATCCATACTTATCACCCTGCACAAAACTCAACTACAAGAGGATCAAAGACCTCAACATAAAACCAGAAAAACTGAACCTGATGGATGAGAAAGTGGGGGAATATCCCTGAACACATTGTCACAGGAAATGACTTCCTGAGCAGACGATGGAGAGCAAGGCACGTAGACCAACAATGGGACCTCATGAAATTGAGAGGTTTCTATAAGGCAAAGGACATGTCAACCAGACAAAGTGGCAGCTACAGACTAGGAATTTTTTTTTTTACTAACTCCACATCCTATAGAGGACTAATAGCCAAAAATATATGAGGAACGCTAGAAAATAGATATCAAAAATCAAATAATTTAATTTCAAAATGGTGTGTAGTTCTAAGCAGAGAATTCTCAACAGAAGAAACTCAAATGGCTAAGAAACACTTAGAGAAATGTCCAACATTCTTAGCCATCAGGGAATTTCAAATCAAAACTGTCTGAGATGCCATGTTGCACCTGTCAGAATGGCTAAAATCAGTAACACGTGTCAGCTCAAGCTGGTGAGGATGTGGAACAGAGGTTAACACTCTTCTGCTGCTGTTGGAGTGCAAATTTGTACAGTCACTAAAGAAAAATCAGTATGGTGGTTTCTCAGAATTTTGGGATCCATCTACTTCAAAATCCAGCTATACCACTCGGGTATATATCCAAAGGGTGCTCCATCTTACCACAAGGACACTTGCTCAGCCATGTTTAGTGTGCCTTTTTCCATTTTAGCTACAAACTGAGAACACCCTAGCTGTTTCTCAGCTGAAGAATGGATAAAGAAAATGTGGTACATTTATATAATGGAGTATTATCCAGATGTTAAAAAATGGCATCTTTTGAGGGTGGGGAAAATGACATCAAGAAATTTGCAGGCAAATGGATGTAACTAGAAAATGTCATTCTGAATGTGGTAACCCAGATCCAGAAAGATAAATATGGAATATATTCACTATTAAGTGAATATTAGTAATTAAGTAAATGATAACCAAGTTACAATCTATAGAACCAGAAAGGTTAGGTAAAGAGAAGAGGTCTGGGGGGAAGCATGGATCTTCTTGGGGGGGGAAATAGATTATATGGGCAGACTGGGGGCAGGTTGGTATAGGAGTTAGAGGATCAACATGGGGAAGGTGGGAAGGAAGGAGAGAGTATAGGGAGAGACAGCTGGAATTGGTTAGCAGTGGAGGGGTGATGTGAAAACTTCCTGGAATCTCTGAAGGTGATCCTCATAAGGACTAGTAATGGAGGTTATGGAATCTCAACTGGCGATCTCTTGTCGCCAGGTGAGGCTTCCAGAGGTGGAACTGGGTTACATTCGATTGAGTTATTGGCTGATGGGGTCTCATGGACCAGGCTACTGCTAAGACAAAGGGTTGCTCTCTATCACCTGACAGTGGGGCACCATTGCCAAGGACCACACCCACACAACTCATTCAACATGGAGAAATCGAGCTGGTACCTACATTGAGTCTAACCCCTAAGTTTTAGTCTGTTTGGTGCAGGAAGGTACTCTGCAGATTACCGAAATAGAAACATGGACACCAACCCAGTCACTGAAACTTTGACCTACAATCTGTCATGCCCAAAAATATACTAGGGATACATGCAGGCAGATGCTGTGTACATAATTAGTAAATAAATCTTAAAAAAACCATTTAATTGGGATGGCTCATTTACAACTACCAAGGTTCAATCAAGTCCATTGTCATTGTGACAGGGAGCATGGTGGCATGTGGGTAGATGTCAAGCTGGAGCTGGCAGTCCTTACATCTTGACTCAGAGACAACAGCAAGTCAACCAACAGTCACACTGAGGGAAGGCTGGGCAAAAGAAACCTCAAACTCCACCCTCACAGTGATGTATTTCCTCCAACAAAGCTCGCCACACCTCCTGATAGTGCCACTTCTTATGGGAGCCATTTTCTTTCCAACTACCACAAGCCCCTCAATCTGAAGTCTGGGTGAAATTTATTGCATGTGGGAGTCAAGAATTCCAGCAGTTATCATCTGCTGAGAAGGTTGCCTACATGGAGAAAATATTCTTTTTCTACAGTAATCTTTCAAATAAGAATGGCAAAGAAAGAAGCAATGGACCTGCTTAAAGTAGAAGCACGCATGACCTTTGAGTGTGTCCTTACTCCTTTCCCAGCTATAAACCTGCAGTTTTTTTGGAATTTCATAAACAAGACCATACATTTTATTTATAATAAAAGAATCTTAACTTTACCTTAAGTTCCCATGCATTCCTTGTGACCAAGGGTTTGAATTTCTCAGGTATAATTCTATCCAATATACATCAGGAATTATCTAATAATTTCATTGATACTTTAATGTTCCTTAGCAAGTGTGTGTATACACACACACACACATACACACACGGGGAGGGGAGGAGGGAGGGAAGGAGAGAGAGAGAGAGAGAGAGAGAGAGAGAGAGAGAGAGAGAGAGAGAGAGAGAATATGTGCGTAGACAAGAGTCAGTCTCAGACATATTTTCTCAGATGCCATCCATTTTCTTTTGGGAGAAGGAATCTCTCACTGATCTGAGTCTTGTGGATCTGGCTGGACTTGCTGGCCAATGAGGTTGGAGAAAGCATCTGCTTGTTAACCACTCTCCAGTACTGAGATTATGAACATGATCTTAGTCAGTGAGATAATTGTCCACCCTCTACATGAGGATGGATCATGAGTTAAACCCTGTTGAAGAAAAAATAGCAAGTTTCCCCAGAAAGAAAGCATGTTGCTTGTTGAAAAATTGTAAGAGGCCTGATACAGTTTCTTTAATTCTTCTAGTTCCTGCTCAGATGACCCCTCCCTAAAACGCTACTCACTTGCTACTCCTTCTCTTTTATTTTTCTGCATAGCACCTACCATATGCCAATATCACACTACAGAGTTAGTTTTTCAGAACTGGGTGTGTTTTTCCAACAAATCCATTATAAACAAGCCCCTAAGAGATCAAGTTGATACTTCCATTGGAAATAAAGGTAATTGCAGTTACCTGTTCAGAAGAACAAACGGTTTCTGGTTGTTAAACTTCTATCTCTCAGCTCTAAACACACCCTTCTACATTCCTGCCTTGCCAGTTGCTTCCTATTAACTTTTGCCATAAAAGAGACACTGTAGGGTTGTGGAAAAGATAGGATGTGTTTCTTCCTGTTAATTGAGATTTTTGTTAGGGGATTGCTTTTCTCACATTGTCTGAACATTTTCATCCATCCTCTTAACCATAACCTAGGCATCAGGTGATTTTCTCCCTCAGAGCTTTTGGTGTAGCCCCATGGAAATCTTCCTTCAGTCTCTTAGACTCAGACAATTCAATCACAGGACTTGTGTTTTCACTGCGTATTTCATTGGATGAGTGACAGCGTGGCTATTGAAGATTACGTGGTGGGGTGTTAGCACAGAAGCCTAGGGTCCACTCAGTGTGGTTCCAGTGCATAAGTCTTACATTACAAGAGCCATGCATATTTCTCTGCACATCACAAAGAAGTGATCTGTGCCAGGTGCCACTCCACTTTATTTGAAGTTTCTCTTGAGAACAGGCATTTCTCATTAAAAAATGTATAAAAGTGGCAGAAAAGGGAAAACTCTTTACAGAACTGTCAGGAAAGGAGACCTTTAGCACAGCCTTAAATTCACAGCCCCTAATCTTTGGGCTATAAGAACACTTCCTCAACCATGTTTTCTGGCAAGGTGACCTAATCACAGCTGGTCTCCTCCCGGGTCCAGGGTGATGAAGCTAAAGTTCATATTTCACCTCAAAACAGGCAGCACACATTCTTTTCTTACAAAAAATAACTCGAGGGACAATGAGACATATTGTGCCTCTTGAGAAAGGAACATGAAACCACCTATAAACTTAAAATCCATTAAACTTGAGTCCAGGTAGGCCTCTGGATCCAGATGTCACTGGGAGAGGGAAACAGGAGAAATGTCAGGGATGAGCCGAACATGACCAGGAAATAGCAGAATTGAAACATTGGGAAACCTGGCAAATCCAATAGCTTGAGTTTGAATAGATCCACTATAAGAAAAGAAAGGGGGCAGACAGAAACCTATGGCTTTAAAGACAATGAAAAGACTTGCCACGTGCTTACAAGTGAACATGAATCCAATGTCTAGAAAAGTCAACACAATGCCTGATTTGGGGATCGTGACTGAGACAGAAGCTGCTGGAATGACTGGCAAAGTTCTGCTTCTGGACTGGCCCTGGGAGCTACTGGAGTGTGTATCTTCTGCATATTCACTGAGATGCCTTGGTTGGCTGTGGTTTCTTTCACAGTAAAGATTAAAAGAGCAAAGAGCATCAGTTGCCAACCGGGTACAATCAGTTGTCCTTGCTGTTGCTCAACAAAGCTGACCTGGTACTTAGTGGCTTGGGGTTCTCTCGCTGAATGTAAATATTTTACAGACCTGCAAACTGGCAGACAAAGTTCTTCTGTGACCAGGATGGGTAAAGGCAGAGACAAAACTTCTCTGTAGACACATGCGATAAAAGTTGAACATAATCAGGTAACAAAACAATCAAACAAGCCTCTCTTACAGCTTCTGAGAGTGACTGGTTCTTCTACTAATAATGGCTTTAATCTGAATAATGGCATTTAACCCTGTAAACGCTACTAAAGATGCCCAGTAATAGAATTACCCTCATTTCTCAACAGTGTCTCTTCTAAAGCAAATCCCCACTCGCTCTAATTTTTCCTCCAAATTGCCTAGCACAAGCCTGCATTCTAAAGCAATTCCTTTCCCCCCTTTTTGTGTGAGTGTGGGACTGTGTGTGTGTGTGTGTTTGTGTGGGTGCATATGTGTGTGAGGTGTGCATGGGGAAGCTGGAGGTCAACCTTGGGTATTTTTCCTTAGGAGCCAGCCACCAGAGGATCATGTCGGTTCTCTCATTGGCTAGGAGCTTGCTGATTAAGTTAGAGTGCTAGGCCATCAGGACCCAGGGATTCTCCTGGTTCCACCTCCTCAGTGCTGGAATAATACGTACATGCTTCTATGCCCAGCTATTTTTTTTAAAAAAAGATTTATTTATTTATTTTTATTTTATGAGTGTTCTACCTGCATGTGTACCACATGTGTGTGTTGCCTGTGGAGGCCAGAAGAGGGCATTAGATCTCCTGGAATTGGAATTTCATGGGTTTGTGAGCTGCCATGTGGATGTTGGGAATCAAATCTAGGTCCTCTCCAAGAGCAGCCAGTGTTCTTGACCAGTGAGCCATCCCCCCCCCCCCCCCGTGGCCAGCTTTTAATGTGAGCTTTGGAAATTGAACTCAAATCCTTGTGTTTTCAAGACACTTTACCAACTGAGCAATTCCCCATGACCATATTCCTTTCTAGAAACCTTTGGATGAGACATTCAAGTGCTTCTCATGTCCAGTTTCCCACGTGGCAAAGAATGCTCAAACCATCCTACATGGCTATGGGTGCGTTCCTGGTGGTCCTGAGATGGGGAATCTTTAACAGAGTTTTTAAAACACAATGGAATGAACTTGAGAGAATGAAAAAAAAATCACGGACTAATAGCCCCCTATGTCTGGGAAAGAATGTCCCAAGCATGGAGAGACTTCTCCAAGTCATTGTGCGTGTTTTCTGTGACTAAGGCTATTCAGTGCTTTGTGTTGAAGCATTTCTATTTTGCAACTCTTTGGGGAACTGGAGAACTACCACTGCTGTTGAGTGTGGGATGGAAAGCATGCTGAAAACATCTGTGTGCAAGCTTCAGAGACCCCTGGCGTAGCTGCTGGCTTCCTCCATTGGGAGGGAGCAGACTACTTCACACTAATCAGCTAGTCACTCCAAACCCACCAAATGATTGCCAGATTTAGGGTTCTGGGCTCATGGGAGTCCCAACGCAGCCCTCTCCTGAAATGGCCACATTCATTTCAGCTCAGAAACCCTTTGTGCACATGTAATAACCACAGCCCCTCGTGTCCGTGAAGCTTTTAAAGCCATGCAGGAGCTAACATACAGTACGCAGTATCTCCCCTTCATAACAACCCGGAGAAAATGGAAATCACCTTTCTGGGCCTCCTTCACAGACAGAGAAAACAGAAGTGGGAAATAACAATGTCACCAAGGGGACAGGCTAGGCCCACAAACCTTTTGAAATTGCTCTGAAATGGCAAGCCTTGATAAATTACTTCGGGGCTGACCTCATTGTTCAAAAGAGTCTCACTTCATTTCGGCACTTTGGCTGATGAAGTAAGTAATAGACTCATGGTTAAGGAAATGGGGAAGGTGCTATCTCTAAGGATAAGACTGGCTTTTTCCTCATTATGTTTTCTGGTTCTTTGGCCAACTCTTTTTCTTAAAGAACGTGTGATCTCCAAGAGGATAATGCAACTTTCTGTTTCGAATATTGTAAATGTAGTTCAAGAGAATGCAGGAATCCCAGGGAAACATGTTGAACACATTATCACTCCCTTGTTCTTCAGGGGTTTGTGAACACGAACCCACATAGTAAATTGTTTGAAAACAGTATGATGGTACAACATTTGCTTCTAGGCTTTTCTGTTCATTCAAAGGGTGTGGTGTGATCGGGTCATACACAAAACATAGTGTACATGTTTTGTGGAACATCCCATAACTTCCTTGAACCTCAATGTCCTCATCTGTGCAATGGAAGGCTGTACTAGAGAGGGTCAGAGTGACTTCCAGCTCTGCTCTGCAACCTAGGAGCTCGGCAAAACTTCACAGCGCCCTCTTGTGCATCTGTGATTGAAGTACAGCCAGCTCAATTGCTCTGCTTTCCTACCAAAGCATTGCTGGGCTGATGCCCTGTTTTATGACAAATGGCTTACAGCACCCACTTTCCTACCCTAGTTTGTGCGTGTGTGTGTTTGTGTGTGTTCAGGTGCGTGTGTGTGAATGTGTGTGTGGATGTTGAAGGTAAACCTTGTCTTTGTTTCTCAGGTATTGCCCCTTCTTTTTCTTCTTTTTTAAACTCAAGATTTCTCACTGGCCTGGGACTTACCAAGTCGGCGAAACTTACTGGCCCGCAAGCCCATGTGGTCTGTCTTTCACTAGCTACAGCGTGCTTGGATGACATGCGAGCCCCAGTATGCCAGCTTTTTACACGCCTGCAGGGGACTGAACTCAGGTCCTCATGCGTGCATGGCAAATGCATTGCCAACTAGGCTATCCCCCGGTCTCCAGCATTACTATTCTCACATAGAATTCAGATACAGTATAGCCTACCTTTGCCTAATTCCCTTCCCCCAACTGGTAGAGTGATTGACCAGTACTGCAAAATGAATAAAATCAAAGGAAGCATAATGAAATTCATTTCAACATGTCAACAGCCATTCATATAATTTAGCCATAAGAAAAATAATTAGACTCCATGATCAAATACATTCAGAAATTTTGAGAATAAAGTTGGAATCATGGTGAGCTTCGCCTTTTTGTCTAGTGTAAAATGTGTCTCCTATTATTCATGATAGTCTAAATTAGTGGTTCTCAACCTTCGTAGCACCGTGACTCTTTAAAACAGTTCCTCATGTGGTGGTGACCCCCAACTATAAAATTGCTTAGTTGTTACTTCATAACTGTAATTTTGCTACTGGTGTGGATCGTAATGTACATATGTCATGCAACGTAAATATCTGATATGCAGGATATCTGATATGTGACCCTCAAAGGGGTTGCGCCCCACAGGTTGACAATGTCTTGTCTAAACAATCCCACCCTTCATAGCTGGAATTTTGGGGTGGGTTACAAATGTTCAGATTCCACAGGCTGGCACTCTGTCTCCTCCTTGTCCCTTAGGCACTCCTGATCCTCTTCACCTCCAGGCTTCTATTCTGCCAAGCACGCTGTATCTGGTCCACTTCATCAGTAGGATGTCTTCAAAGGCTGGGCTGCAGCTCAGTTTCTTGAGCGCTTGCCAGGATCTGCCTAAGCTGAACATGCTAGCACAGCCTGTAATTTCAGCACCTGAAGGGGGTAGAGGCAGGAGGACCAGAATTCAAAGTCATCCTTTGCTACATAGTGAGTTTGAGGCCAGCCTGGCCTATATGAGATCATTTTCAAAAAGAAAAAAAGATGTATTTTTTTCTTTATTCTTCATCCACTCCAAGAAACCAAATACGAATCTTAATAACAGAATGAAGTGTGAAGGGATGGAATTCGTGAGTCTACTTTGGTTTCCCCCCCCCCACCAGACAGCATTTTGTGCATCTCTGGCTGGCCTTGAACTCATTGGGCCTTCAACTCCTGATCCCCTACCTCCGCCTCACAATTGCTGGGTTTACGGATGCATACCACCACACTTGGTAGATGGGTTCATCACTTCGAATCTCACTCTGATCTTTAAAGATGGCGCCTTTGAGGGGTTTGGATTGTCACTAGATAGAGGCCCATTTTGAATCCTGGGAACTTTAAGAAGGAGAGACCAATGGAGCACACACACACACACACACACACACACACACACACACACACAACTACATCCCACAACTCTTATCATGCATCATTCTGGGAGTCTGTTTGCAAGAAGGCCGTCATCAAATGTGAACTATTGAACCTTCCACTCTATCACTTAAATAAATCTTCCTTCTTTAAAATTCACCCTGGCTCTGCCTAGGATCCTAGCCAAAGGCCAAATGAGTTGGCAGAGAGGAGCAGCAGGGGAAGAGGAGGCTTCATAGGAGAAGCAAAGTTTAAACAAAGGTGGCACGAAACCAAAGGGTTGGACCAGAGGTTGGAACCAGTGAGCCACGATGTCATAGTAAAGCAGCTTTTGAGGAGCACATCTTGTCCTTGATCATTCTTGTCTATAGAGAAAAAGAACACAGGAAGGAAGCACCCGTTCTCCTAGCGTTCCAAACCCTGTGACTAGGAAAGTCAGTATATACTTGCACTTACTATCCTCAATAATGTTTGCTGACTTCTGTTCTCTGCTGATTATGGGCTTCTGACTATGGAATCCTAAAAAAATGGATCCATTTGTGTGTTAGGACTAGGTGGGTTCAAAGCAGTTTAAGCTCCTGGGACCCCACTAATTGCTAGCCCTACTTGATGGAAAGGCAAGTTTTTCCCCATTCCTTGGGACTCTGGGAGTTGGTCTTTGATCTCATCCTTCACTCCCTAACATGGTCTTACTTTTACTAGAGTTTTTAAGGCAAAAGCCATGCCTCTCACAGACCCAATAGGCTAGTCTTAGCCACCTGTCTCAGTATGCTAATCAAGAAGACAGACAAGCAATTGTAAGGGACAGAGATTTAGTCCGTGTGGCCGATTGGGAAAAGGAACAACAACAACAAAAAAAGATGCAGTGATTGCCCCAAGTTTGTCTTCAGTATCCTGACATGAAGTTTATGTTTAGATAGAAGACAAGAGGTCTGTGTTAAGTTTCAAACCTAGAAGAAACTGAGGTGCCTATTTGACATCTTAAAGCTGGACATGGATGCCAGGTTCTCCCAGTATCCCTCAGTCCCTACCTGTTGTTGGCTGGTACACCCTGCCTTCTACCCTGAACTCTCCAGCCCAGGGCCTGGGCTGCTCTTCCCCCAGAGGCTCTTCCTTATATAATCAGACAGTTGGTTCCCCACCCTTTTTAGACCTCTGCCTTCCTGGCTGCTGTACCTGGTTTTCCTCTCTCCCCTCTCTCTTCTTTTTCCCACCGCCCCCATGGCCCAGCTCAGTCTGGTCATGTCCACTCTGGACTCTCCCAGATGCCTCTGTTTCTGCTCTCTCACGTGTCTACAGTAAACTTCCTCCTCCTCTATACCTAGGAGCAGCCATGTCTCTCCCTTTTAATTTCTTTTTTTTTCATTCAGTATGCATCCAACCATTGTGTTGTCTCTGATCTGTTCTATGGGGTACAGTAAGCTGTAGATCTCTGGGGGTGTAGTCTTGGGCTCATGGATAGCTATCCCTCTGTGCCTTTAGCCAAAGTCCAGAAACAAAACAAAGGCAGAGATACCAGGTTTTGGTACTGTTTTATATACCCCAGGGATCTTTGTGAGTACGCAATGCTTTTTTTTTTTTTAATATTTTTGCAATATCACCAAGCAGCCGATTTATTAGCCGCTTAGCACTCCTGGCCTGTGGGGCTTTGCTGCAAATCTTGAAACAGCTGCCTGGCTGCACATTCTCTCTCCTTGGATAGGTTAACTGGCGATTCAGTTAACTCTCCAATTGGAGAAAGTGAGTCAATTCCGCCCTTTGTGTTCTAAGGGCCCCCAAAGAGGAAGGGATAATTGTGTTGTACTTAGTCATCCAAGCGCCCCCTGAACCAGGCCTGGACCTCGACTGCCTATGACCGTACATCAGATTCCATGATATTAGTCCCTGAAATTAGGAACAAATGACTGCAAATGTCCTCTGAATAATTAGAATGCCACATCCTAAAAGCTGGATCCGACTAGTTCTCAAGGGCTTGGGTGGTCCTCCACCAGAGCACTTAAAAAGAAATCAAAGCATTGGCTTTAAACACATGTGAGATTATTTTGCACTTTGAAGGATTTGAACCCTGCAGTTGTGACAGGAAGCAGAACACTGGCAAGAGTGGAGGAACACACGAGGAGGCCCCCAGCCCCAGCCCTGGGGCTCATGAATGACTCATTCCTGTTAATATCTATTTCTAAGGATGGAAGAAAAATGATCTCCTTTCAACCTTGCCTGCATTTTAATGACTGTTCCCCAAGATAGAATAGTATTCTAATTCACATTGATTGGGGTTTGGCTTTCGTGTGGCCAACAGATGTGTCTGTGGGTTACAAAAATACGTTTTCTAAAATAAAACCAAGCTATGGTGACAGAAATTAAAAAGCACATTCCTACACAGCACCCCCAGCAAAACATTGTCCATGCTGTGCTCTTCGGGTCTCAATTAAATATTGGGCAAGGGCCATGTCAATGGAATAGACACATTGACCGAAATTAGTTTTCTTTTTTTCTTTTTGGTTTTGGTTTTGTTGAGACAGAGTTTCTCTGTGCAACCTTAGCTCTTCTGGAACTTCATCTGTAGACCAGGCCGACTTCGAACAAGGAGAAATCAGGACTGGGGAATCAGACACTCCAGACCCATGCAAGCATGGGTGAGCTGCGGGGATCTGGGTGGTGACTGAGTTTCTTAGTTACTAATAGGCCACCTGTGGTAAATAAATGAGAACATTGTGCTCCATTCATTCTCGTTTTCTCATTGCACATACAGTAAGGTCTGAAGCACATGGTTGTCCAATCACATCTGAGGTACACAACCTGACACAATCAGACAGAAAAAAGAAACCTTACTGCATGGGCTTGTTCCTCTTGCCAAGGCCCAACTAAGGCAATTTGCAGTGGTAAGCATAAACTTTCTGGAAGTTCACAGTGTCTTAAAAAATTACTTTAGTTTATAACACAGGTCAGTTATTGAGATCTGTAATAGGTTGTCTATGATTCTGTAAGGATCCTGTTCAGACTTTTCAGTAAGAGTAATTATTGAGTCATTTCCGCTGTTGTTTATCTTTCTCACTGACTTGCTTTTTTTTTTTTTTCCTGTTTGAGGTAGTGTTGGATTTCTGATCTTTCTGACTCTCTCTCTCTCTCTCTCTCTCTCTCTCTCTCTCTCTCTCTCAAGTGTTGGGATTACAGGTGTACCCTTCCACTCCCAGTTTATATGGCACTGGGGATTAAGCCCAGAACTTCCTGTGTGCCAGGCAAGTACTCCACTACCTACATACACGTTCAGTTTCAAATATTGTATTCTTAAAAGTTGCTAATGTATTTTCAGCACAAAAATAAGCATTCAAAATGATAGACATGTTGCCTTGGTGTACACAATTTGATTAAATGTACTCACAGGAAAAAAAAATGAGAACATTTTGCTCCATTCATTCACGTTTTCTCCTTGCACATACGGTAAGATCTGAAGCACATGGTTGTCCATTCAGATCTGAGGTACACAATTGTGGTCCATAGGGCCTTACTCAACTCACTGCCTGCCCACCCTCTCTTTTGTTTTGCTGCAAAGACCCTCACTGTTGTATGTGCTTTGCCCCAGAAATACATGTGAAACTGGCAATTTCAAGTTCTATTTACAGCTTAATTTAGATAGTAAGGATTTAAGACGTCTAAATATTGATTGCTATTTGATATAAGCAACCAGCCCATTCTATTTGCATATAGCAGAATAACGTGCCCCGAGCTAAAGAATGAGGAAGCTCTTTATTTGGAATTGAAAGATGAAGAATTCCAAGCTATCATTCTACCCCCACTTCCCAGGGACTGAAGAATGGATTCCTTCAGTTGTTGGAGATGCTGGCAAATAATACTTTGCAGTTCAAGTTTCCTCTATGAAAAAAATTCGTAACTGAATAAAGCCCCTTCTCCACCATAGGCATAATTTTCTGTTCCACCAGCTAGCTCCCAAATAACCACACAGAGACTTATTATAAGTGCTCAGCCGATAGCTTAGCCTTACTAACTAGCTCTTACAACTTAAATTGACCCATCTTTCTTATCTACATTCTACCGTGTGGCTTGGCACCTTTCTTCAACAAGGCACCTTTATCTCCTGGAGACTCCACCCCTCTTCATCCCAGTGATCTCTCCCTGTCCACAAATCCCACCTAATCTCCTCTTGCCTAGCTATTGGCCATTTAGCTCTTTATTATAGCAATGAAAACAACAATCTTCACAGTGTACAAAAAGATTATTCTACCACACTCCACAGTCATGATCCCTTTCATGGGCACCCCTCTTCTAATGACTGATCAATATATATATTTGCATTTGGGACAACTCATCAGGATCCTCATGGGTCCAGAAGTCTCCTGGGATCATCTAAATCTTCTTTGTGAATGCCCTGAGCTCAAATACTCCTTCTACTTAAGAAATCGTGATTCTTAGGAATCCTGTCACTGGAGTTCCTATATACAAATCTTGCACTCAGCAAGCAAGCTGTGAAAATGGTTAGGTGTTTAAACAAATTTATCTGTTGTTACTAAAGAGTCGAGAAAAGACTAAGAACCCGTGTCACAGTCTTGCCTGTCTTCACGACTCAGTAGCCCCTAAGAAGTACACATGCCTACCAAAATGACACTATGCTTTCCTTATTCTTTTAATAAAACGTTTACTAGAGTTTGAGGTCAACCTGGTCTACAGAGCGAGTTCCAGGACAGCCAGGGATACACAGAGAAACCCTGTCACAAACAAACAAACAAAAAGCTACTGGAATAATTTAATTACATACAACAATAGGTTTTAACATTACATTTCTGTAAATGTACATAATATATTTGAACACATTTATCCCCCATTACTGTCTTTTGTACCCTTCCACACTTACTGATCCTTTCCTCTTTTTAACTAGCCCCCTTTCTACTTCCATGACCCCATGAGTTTCACCAGGATTGCTTTCATGACCATGGGTGAGGGGTTATGGACGGGAGCATGAGCAAATTACCAAGGCTGCACAGCTAGAGAGAATGTCTCTCTTCTCCCCAGCAACCATTAACTGCCTGTAGAGCATCAGGGAGGGGTAGGGTCTCATGAACCCCTTATTCTTTAGAGAGATACCTCTACTTTGAAAAGGAATTTGTCATTCTGCAAAGTATGAGAAAATGAGTGCAGGCCAGAGTGACTCACGTGGCTTACTCTGAGAACGCTGTTGTGAGACACATGAGGGTTTCTGGCTGGAGTCTACCCAGGTCACCTATAGTCCAGCAGTTCTCAACTTATGAGTCACCACCCCTTTGGGGGATTGAACAGCCCTTTCGCAGAAGTTGCCAAAGACCATCGGAAAGCGCAGATATTTCCAATACAATTCATAACAGTAACCAAATTACAGTTGTGATGTAGCAATGAAAATAATTTTTGGATTGGGGGTCACCACAACATGAGGAACTGTAGGAAAGTTGGCAACCACTGCCAGTAGTTACTCAGTCATCAGTCCCTAGATGTCATGCTCATCCCTGTCTGCTGAAAGAGAAATAATCCTGCAGCTCAGAGGTGCCCCATACTTGCCTACCAAATGTTCTTCCTTACATCTAACCAAAGGAGACTAATCTCTGTTCGTTTGCTATGTGCTGTACAAGAACGGAGGTTTGGGTTCAGACCGCTACCATCCAAGTGAAGAAACTGGGTGGGGAGCAGGCACAACTGTAAGCCTCGTGCTGCAGGGGCAGGCAGAGTAGCAGAGACAGGAGCTGCTCTGGCCTTCGCGGGCCAGTTGGTCTATCTGAATCAGTGAGCCCTAGGTTCAGTGAGAGAAATCTGTCTCATAAAACAAAGAGGAGACATTTAATGGTCTCTGCATACATGTGCACATACATGCACGCACACCTGAGTACACATGCTCATGTGAGAGAGGATGTGGGAGTGAATGCATGCATGCTCACGTGGGGGCACACACACACACACACACACACACACACAGTATACACAGAGTGAGGGTGAGGGAAAGGATTCTTTATGTGAATTTTTTTGTAAACCTTTTTGTTGTTTTTATTGAGCTATATTTTTTCCCTTCCTTCCTACCCTCTCTCCTTCTACCCTCCCTCTGCCCCCCCATGTTCCCAATTTACTCAGGAGATCTTATCCTTTTTTCTTTCTTATGTAGATCCATGTATGTCTCTCATAAAATCCTCCTTGTTGTCTAGGTTCTCTGGGGTTGTGGACTGTAGGCTCATTAACCTTTGTTTTATGTCTAATATCCACTTATGAGTGAGTACATATTATATTTGTTTTTCTGGGTCTAGGTTACCTCACTTGGCATAGTTTTTTTTTCTAGTTCTATTCATTTGCTTGCGAATTTCAAGATGTCATTGTTTTTTACCCCTGAGTAGTACTTCATTGTGTAAATGTACCATATTTTCCTTATCCATTCTTTGGTTGAGGGGTACCTAGGTTGTTTCCAGATTCTGGTTATTATAAGTAATGCTGCTACGAACATAGTTGAGCAAATGTCCTTGTGGTATGATTGAGCATCCTTTGGGTATATACTCAACAGCTATACTGCTAGGTCTTGAGGTAGATTGTTTTCCTAATTTTTGAAAAATCACCATACTGATTTTCAAAGCATCTGTACAAGTTTGCACTCCCACCAGCAATGGAGGAGTGTTCCCCTTATTCTGCGTCTTCTCCAGCCAAAGCTGTCATCAGTGTTTTTGATCTTGGCCATTCTCACAGGTATGAGATGGTATCTCAAAGTTATTTTGATTTGCAGTTCTCTGATGGCGAAGGAAATGGAACATTTCCTTAAGTGTCTTTCTGAAATTTGAGATTCATCTGTTAGAGTTCTCTGTTTAGATTTGTACCGCAATTTTTAATTGAATTAATTGGTATTTTGGTGTCTAGTTTTTCGAGTTCCTTATATATTTTGAAGATCTTCCTCTGTCTGATGTAGGGTTGGTGGAGAGCTTTTCCCATTCTCTTGGTTGTCGTTTTGTCTTGTTGACTATGTATGTGAAATTCTTAAGTTTTCTCCTTTCCCCAGACAATAGTCCTGAAATTTATCTCAAAAGTGACAAGACATAGGAGACATTTTCATTCCTTCATTCAATCAATCATTCACTTATTCACACCTTGATTCATTAATTCAACAGTTACTGACAAAATCTTCTATATATAGCACACTTGGAAAGAAGATGCAGATAGTTATATCTCCTTCTTCTAGAAAACCTACTTGATACTGCTCCCTCCCCCTCAAATATTATCTTATCTATCTACCCCTATTTTTTCCTAAAAGACCAGTCCCCAACCAGTGCCTCTACTGCATCACCCTTTCTTTGATTTTTAAGACTCTGTACATAGTTTTGCACAGTCTCCTCCACTCTCTTAATTTTTATTCTGCCATGTCATTGTGTTCAAGTAACTAACATTACCAGGAACAAACAGCTGCACATTTTCAGGGCCCTAACCCAACAGACGTACATTTCTTGCATATGCCAGAGAGTGATGCAGGCTGAGGATGGTGCTGGGCAGCAGTGCTCTGGGGCGGCTTATGCCACACTTTCCTTCTAAACCTCTGTCTTAGAGCCTTTGCTCTCAGCCAGCTACCAAGCTTGGAGAGGCAGGAAAGGATGCTGTGAGAGTTTCATGAATAGATGGACATCACTGTCTCTCCTATCCCGTTAGCCAACCAAGCACCTGTCAGTCGCCTCAACGAGCTGCAAGGAAGGCTAGGAATTATAGACGGCACATGCTGGAAATATGACCAGGAAGCATCGTGATGGAATATCCCACACTGAATGTCTTCCTCACTGCCAACCCCATTGGCTGCCTTTCAGCCCTCTGACTTCCCTGTGTTATTATCCAGATTTCTGTTTTCTTTGGGTCACCTGCCTTCTGCTGTTTCCTTTCTGCCTCAGTCTGTCTGTGTCTCCCTTAGATGCAACCTTTCAGCTTGTCGTCCTCTGCCATTTTCACATCTATGTCCACACAAAACAATGACAAAATAATACTACCTTTCTGTGTTTGTGGAACAGGATCTAGTTTAGGCTGATCCTGAACTCACTAGACAGCTAAGGATGGCCGTATCCTTCTGTCTCTACCTCTTGAATGCTGGGATCACAAGCAGGCACAAAAACATCTGGTTTTCCTTACTCATTATTATATCCCACACCATCTTACACTACCACCACCTCATCATAATCATCCTCCTCCTCCTCCTCCACCACCACCTCCTCCTCCTCCTCCTCCTCCATGTTTTTCAGTGGCTGCAACTTAATAGGAACTCAGTAAATACTTGTGAGTTGAATGAGATTCATAGTACCCCCTCACATAGCTAATTTTAAAGGCATCATGAGTGGTATATGAATCTGTGAGTATCCTTGTGCTGTGGAAGCTCACAGAAGGTCAAAATTCTCTTCTTGCCAAAAGGGGTAAAGAAACCCGTCAAGGATAAAGTAGGAGCAGAATGGATGGGTGTACCAGCCTGTTTTCTTTTTCTATAAACAAATGCTATAGACTGGACAATTTATAAAATTTAGAGGGCTAGTTAGCTCTTGACTCTTAACTACTAAGCAATCTTCCCAACCCCTTATTTTTAAATTTTTGGGTTTTTTTTTTGAGGCAGAATTTCATGAATTCATTATGTCTCAAAGGAAGGCCTATATCTATGGATAATTTTGACCTTTTGATCTCTTGCTAGGCAAGCATACTGCCAACTGAGCTATATCTTCAGCCCTGGACAAGACCCTTATTTGTAAAGATCTAGTTGATGAGTTGATGAAAAAGAAGGAGACAGGTTTTAAGGTTACTCAGTCTTGGGATTTAATACTGGTTCAGTTTTTAATCACTCAGTTGCTGTAAGACTTTGAAACAAAGCACACAGCTTCTTTTAAAAAAAGATTTATTTATTTATTATGTATACAACATTCTGCCTCCATGTACGCCCGCACGCCAGAGGAGGGCACCAGATCTCATTCCAGATGGCTGTGAGCCACCATGTGGTTGCTGGGAATTGAACTCAGGACCTTTGGAGAGCAGCCAGTGCTCTGAACCACTGAGCCATCTGTCCAGCCCCAGCACACAGCTTCTTTAAGTCTCACTTGTTAAATGGAGCTTCTGGGCATTAAACAGGAACACCCATTAAGACCACCAATACCCTGAATACATAATCAATAAGTAATCACTGGGATCGCTGCAAACAAGCTAGGAAACAAACCCTGCAGGCTGCATTGCCATGGCAAGGAGAAGAAAGTCAGCAATCATCTTCAAGCTTCAGGAATTGTGGTGTTTTAATTGAAGCTTGGAAGAACTTGGAAGAACAATTCCAGGAGGAGGTTGGGAAACCACATTTTAAACATGTTGAGTTTGAGTGGGCCATGGAATTTCACCCAGAACCTTCTAAGAAGGCAATGAGCTATATTAATCTGCAGGAGTGTTAGGCTGAGGATGCAGTCATCATGTAGAGGGAGCTATAAATGTCCTAAGAATGGATCATAGACCGTGACTAACATTGCTTTCCCTTAACTCTTCGGAGTAGACATTGGACAGCATATAAAAGGTACATAGGGGGTTAGAGCTAAAAGAGAAGGCAAATGAGAGATGTTTGTGTATGTGTGTGTGTGTGTGTGTGTGTGTGTGTGAGAGAGAGAGAGAGAGAGAGAGAGACAGACAGACAGACAGACACACACACACACAGAGGAATCTAGAGTGTTCATAAGGAGAACAGGCTGATGGTAGTATCCATAGACATAACAAGTCTCTAAGCAATGGACTAAACATGTTCTGTGTATCCTGTATGAGGGTGATGCTTTCGAGAGATCAGCTTTGGTGGGCTGATTAGAACAGAATTCCTAACTCTGCCTGTAGAGTAAAAGGGGAATGAGGAGGGAGCAATATCAAGTGTACCGGACCCCTTTAAGCTGAGAAGATGGGGTGGTGACAGTCTGCAGTATATGGATCAGGGGAGGACTTTGGAGTGGCAGCCTTCAAGAAATGGGCAGGACAAAGAACATGACAATCGGGGAAAAGCAGATGAAAACAGACATTCCTAAAAGGTTCCAGGTAAGAAAGCAGTTAGGACTAGAAACCTAAGTCTGAGCCTAGGAAAAGATCTATCATTTTCGAGTTTCTCATGCTAATTCACTCTAAGTGCAGCTGGTGGAATTAGCTTCGGAGGGTACAAAGTGCAACGGCAGACCTTGGGTCCAGATTTGGCGCTTCATCGGATGCATTTGGTAGGACAGTGGTGTGAGGGAGTTGCGTATATTGAGAAAATGTTCAGTGCCCGCCATGTAAATCATACTAGGTAGAGGAATCAAGCATGGGCTGCTCGATTGCAGGAAAATGAAGGGTTCTCTATAAGCATGCAATAGATGCGTCCTGGTGACGAGGCAAGTGTAGGAGCGCGTGCTAGGGCACATTGAGATTTAAACATCTGGATGGTATAAGGATAAGGTAAGCCAGATGCAGAGTGGGGTTGGGGTTGGCTGCTCAGAGACTACAAGTGAAAGGCATTGTTGGGCTTTTTAAAGAGATGCTCAGATTCTCCAGGTCCACTCCGTGAGAAGACAAATTGATGCCTACCATTTATTTAGTAAGTTCGTTTCTTCTTTCATTTGCTGCCATCTTTTACTGAGGTAATGCAGTTGTGTAGTGGGCATCTTCTTGTTTGGCTTTAGTGAAACAACATGATGAATTAAGCACTCGTTGCACATACACCTTGTATAGCTTGTCTAGGGTCAGAAACTTCGTAGCCTATCAGCTCGGAGAGAGTTGAATCATGAAAGAGTCACCCTTACCACTTTCTGTAATGAAACCCTGGCTTCCTGCACTGCAGTGTTGCTGATCTGGCAGTGTTAGACTAATGAATTCCGGCGAAAGCTGAAAGAATGCTTTCTAGACTTTCACCATATGAAATAACTCACTGAGGAGACTCCGAGGGCCACTGCAATGTCTTCCTATGATGAATTGTTATTTTAGTACCGGTGACATTTTCATATTGGAAATACAGGTCCTATTACCTGGGAGAGGAGTTTGATCTCAGCAAGCAACAGCCTTCCTAGCCAGCTATTCATCTTTGCTTTATCGCTGACTGTTCACACAAGGCTGATGTGACCAGGACAGGTGTAGGGGGCGTGTTTGCCTCAGGCTAAAGTTTGCCTATAAATTTGGCGAGTGTGCTCCCAGCGCTTGCTTCTGCTTTCCTGGTCTCGAACTCACAGAGATCCGCCTGCCTCTGCCTCCCGAGTGCTGGGATTAAAGGCGTGCGCCACCACCTCCCGGCTTCTCTTTTTCTTACTTTTTTTTTTCTTTAAGAATTTTCTGATCATGGCGAACAATGAGGACAGATGAGAAGCCAAGGTCAATGGCAAGGGGTTCTGATCCTACTTCATGTTCCGGCTTGGTGGGAGCCTAGCCAGTTTGGATGTTCACCTTCCTAGACATGGACGGAGCGGGGAGGACCTTGGACTTTCCACCGGGCAGGGAACCATGACTGCTCTTTGGATTAGAGAGGGAGGGGGAGAGGAGTGGGGGGAGGGGGAGAAGAGTGGGGGGAGGGGGAGGGAAATGGGAGGCTGGGAGGAGGCGGAAACTTTTTTTTTCTTATTCTCAATAAAAAAAATTAAAAAAAAGAAAATCCTAGTCAGAAATCACTGAAACAAAAAAGAATTTTAACTTTTAGTCTGCATATATTTTTAACACTGTAAATCATTTAAAAATTTTCTTTGTCTTTGAATCTCTTTACTGTATATCTCTCTTTTTCTGACCACACGAGCCTTTAAATTACTGAGCAATATGAGTAGGATTAAAGCCGTGGCTTTGCCAGGTAGATCCAGTAAATTCCTTAGCTTTCCAGCCTCATGGCTGAGGTACCGGTTGTAGCCATGTTTACTGCCACAATTCTATGGCGTTTCAAGGTCCCTGCCAGCCAGCGAGCTACAACAGATAACACTCAAGTCCTCTCTCTGTAGTCGGCCCTCCTGCCTCAGTCAGAGTTTGCCCTGGCAGGACGGCCCAGAAAGCCGGCATTTTTAAACAGCACAGCTTTTTTCCGGCTGCGGGTGAAAACCAAAAAGCATGCGTTCAGCTTTTCGTCAACACCGTTTAAGTGTTTCGTGGCAGGACCTCTTAATGAGCTGCAGGGTTTTGCAGCTGAAGCTGAGTCAGGAAGCCTCTCTTAGATGAGAGCGCTTGCTTGCCTCTAGCAAGCGGAGCAGACCCAAGAAATTTCTGCTACCAAGAAAACATGCTTCAGACAGGGACAATATGTTCAACCAGGGCCTTCAGCACATTAGGAAACACATCTGAGGGAAGTTTTGCCTTTTTCAGGGGTCTGGGGATAAAAGTTATAGACTCTGCTTGATTGCTAATTGTTGCCACTTGATTCATTCAGCACCAATTCAACCCCTTCCATTGAGACATATACATTGTATGTGTTCTGTCCTGGCATAACCACTATTTCAGTGTTAAAATGGTGCGCCAACTGGGGGAGATGGCTCAGTGGGTAAAGTTGCTAAGCTCACTGACCTGAGTTTGATGCCAGAACAAAAATGGTGGAAAGTAAGAATGGATTGTTGCAAGGTGTCTTCTGGCTTCCACAAGTCCTCCATGGTGTCTGCATGGCCACCCAAGTACATAATATAAAAATAAAAACAATAATGTAAAATGGTGTGTCAACTTGTTCTAAGAAATGGCACTTGCTTAGATATTGTTCATTTCTTATCTGCATTCATATCATGCTACAATTGTTGTCTACTCTTCTTTCGCTTAGTTTTAATTGATGGTAGTTGCATTCTGATTGTATCTTTATGAGAAGACAGAGAAGTTATATAATGAAAGGTCTTACATCATCCCTTCTCAAGGGTTCAAAATTCTGGAAGCCCGCGCTGGCCTAGTAAAAGAGTCCCTCCTGCCGTGCAGCAAGGGGGACATCTACTGGGCCAAATTCAGACTTGTTTATTTGGAAAGCGCCAGCAAGAATGTTGTCCTCTTAAAGATTCTGTTGCCCCTGCATTTGCTCTTGTTATGTAGTTTAGAAATGTTTTCACGTTGTTCATGTAGAGGTATTAGTCAGACTTGGGCAAGGGGGTCAAGCCAGAGTTTGTTTTCTTTGGACTCATTCGTAAGACAGGGCTGAAAGGAAACTATGGAGCTCTGCTGGGTACAAATGACAATTTCAAGAGGGAAGCTTGGCACATTTAGCTAAGTGCAAAGCCCATCTGAGTATGGGTCTCAGGAGACTATATGGCGTCACTCCACGAAAGCAGGTTCTGGGAGAAAAGGTTTAGAAGAAGGAGTCTCTAAAGGGAGAGTACGGGGCTGACAACTTAATAACTTCGTAGCCTACAAAGGGCCCCGTGTTGTGGTTCACTCTAAGGGAAGAGGAAGTGAGCAGAAAGGAAGATATAAATTATGGGCCGGGGATGTAGCATAGTTGGTGGAGTGCAGGTCTAACATGTGTGAAGCCCTGGCTTCAACCCCGGTACCCCAGAAAGCAGCTGTGGTGGGACACATGTGGAAGCCCAGCATTAGGGAAGTGGAGGCTGGAGAAACAGAAATTCAGGGTCATCCTTGGATGCACAGGACAGCCTGGACTAGTGTCAGAAAGGGAACACTCCTGCATTGCTGGTGGGAGTGCAAGCTGGTACAACCCCTCTGGATGTCATTTCTCAGAAAATTAGGAAACAACCTTCCTCAAGACCCAGTAATACCACTTTTGGGTATATAGCCAAAGGATGCTCAATAGTGCCATAAGGACATGTGCTCAACTATGTTCATAGCAGCTATGTTTGTCATGGCCAGAACCTGGAAACAACCTAAATGCCCCTCTACCAAAGAATGGATAAGGAAAATGTGGTACATTTACACAATGGAGTGCTACATAGCAGAAAAAAATAACAACATCTTGAATTCTGCAGGAAAATGGATGGAGCTAGAAAACATTATTTTGAGTGAGTTAATTCAGACCCATAAAGACAGTTATCACATGTACTCACTCATAGGTGGTTTTTAAACATAAAGCAAAGAAAACCAGCCTACAAAACACAGTCCCAGAGAATTTAGACAACAATGTGGACACTAAGAGAGAGTTACATACATCTAATCTACATGGGAAGTAGAAAGTAGAAAAAGACAAGATCTCCTGAGTAAATTGGGAGCATGGGGATCTTGGAGAAGCGTTGAAAAAGGGAGGGGAGAGTCAGGGAGGAGAGCAGAGAAAAATGTAGAGCTCAATAAAAATCAATTTAAAAAGTGATCTACAAATGAAAGAGAGGCCTGAGTTGGACCTCAGGGACCACCCAGGTGTTTCCCATTATCACTTTTCTCCTCCTTGATAAGGATGTGGTGATGAGTCAGAGTTGGGTGAAAATGAGGGGAAAAGATCAATGAGAATAATTTTACAGTATGGTTGGGGGTCATCACAACATGAGGAACTGTATTAAAGGGTCGCAGCATTAGGATATTTTCAACAGCTTGCCAACTGCCAATTCTTCCAGTATTTTCTTCCAGACCCCTGGGGGTGACACCTAGAAGTCTTTGGTCATTGCTTTGTACCTTTCTGGGACAGTGAGGCAGTGAAAGCTTGTAGGTATATTGTTCTATGACGACACCGCCTCTCTCCAACCAGAAGCAATAGTCATATAGGACCTCCTGTAGTATCATGGGTCTGTCATATCCTGGAAATCAAATGATGATTGTCCTGGGAACAGTGGCAAGTTCTGTGGCACCTGAGAAGGACAATTTCCCTGACACAGATAAAGCCTCATCTTACAGAGCTGAGACAGTGTTTTTTTTCGATTACTTTTTTTCACTGCTGTGACCAAATGCCTAAGCAAAGCAGCTTATGGAAGGGGGCATTTATTCTGGTTCTTACTTTGAGTGGCTCTTGGCTGTGGTGGCCCAGGCATGGCACAAGGGTAGATCAGAGAAAGGCTATTAGAAACCATCAGGCGATAAACATCAAGGCCCACAGCCCAAAGATCCCCTTCTTTCAGGGAAGCTCCATCTTCCAAAGGTTCTACCCCTAGCCCCGCCCAAACAGTTCCACTAGATAGGTACGAAACATTCTAATGCATGATCCTATGGGAGTGACATTTTATATCCAGATCATAACGACGATCAACCAGAGCACAGTTTGACCAAGACTCTGTACATATCTCCTGCCACCCTCCCCCATGGGTATGGAGTTCATGTCAATATTACTAAAGATGTATGGAATGCTTCATCTCTGTCTTCCCAGCCTGGCTGTATGCTTTAAATTGCTTTATGATATGATGGCTAATCTTTACTGACAAGTTGGCTGAGTTTAGAATTACTACCAAAGCACACCTCTGGCTGTGTCCACATGGGGGTTTCCAGAAAAGCTTAACGGAAAAGATCCTCCCACCCCCCCCCCCCCCCCAAACTGGGGGTTGGTACTGTTCCATAAGCTGGTGGCCCTGTTTGAATGAAACAGAAACAGAGCCAAGCTCCGGCATTCATCTAGCTCCTTCTGGACTGTGGAAACTATGTGGCCAAACTCCCGCACGCTCCCGCCACCATGGTTTCCATGACATCCTGGACTGTATCCTCAGATGGCCAGCCAAAGTAAAGTCTTCCTCTCTTAAGTTGCTTTTTGGTCATAAGAACAAGAAAAACAATATATCTTCATTTTACCATTACTTTCCTTTCGGTTTTGGGATTAAGTGGTCTGGACTTAGTTCCTACCCCCCCCCCCCAGAAGTCACCCTTTTTTGGCTTAGGACTCTGGTAACAGCTCAAGATTAGGGGTAAGGTTTGGGTTAGGGTTAGGATGTGGGTCCTGGGTCAATAGCAGCTAGAAGAAGGGGTTATTTGGACATGAGTTACATAGCAGAGGGGACGGAGGCGAGATCTGCTCTCTTGACAGTTATCATCTTCAGTCCCATGGGTTTCCTTGGCAGCTTCGCCAGCAAGGGTGGAGAGAAACTAAACGCGTGTGCATTTTGCAACGGCTGGCAATGTTTATTTGGAAGAAGGCTGTGTTGCTGCCTTTTTTTGTTGTCAATATCGACTGTGCATTTGTTTTCCTTTGCTTACAGTCAGGCAGTAAGTGTGTTTTCCTGTAAGACATCTTTTACTGTCAGCTTGTTCTCATGACATCTGGTGGCAACAAACATGTTGGGAGAGAGAAATAATTTGCTTCATTGTAATAGTTCTGTGGCATGGGATTCCACCAGTGTCTGATGCCACTTCGTTTCCATTCCTGTGCCACTAGATGAAGCCGTCTTTGTTGGATGTGTGTCCAGTGTCCTCTTCTGTTGGTCTCCACCTAAAATATTGAGGTAGAGCCTCTCTTTTGAACCCAGCACTCACTGATTCCGCTGGTCTAGTAGCTACTTTTCTCCTGGGAACCGGTTGTCTCTTCCTCTAGGGTTCTGGGTTCCAGGTTTACCATGATGCCCTCCCAGCATCTGCATGAGTCCTGGGGATCTGAACTCCAACCCTCATGCTTGTGCCAGAGGCACTTTATCCACAGAACTATCTCCCCAATTCTCTGATGCAGCATTTTCAAGCCTTGCTTTCCATATTCCCACCCATGTGGCCCATCACAGCGTCTTTCCCTACGCCCATATTCCTGCTCACTCCCACCTCTACCCTTTAGCAACAGCCATTACCTTTCTGCCTCAGACTACAGACTCTGCCTGCTCTGCTCTTCCTGGGTGGCTCTGGGTAGCTTCTGTGGAACTTTAGAAGCATGAAGCCTATGATGCGAGCATGAAACTCAAACTGCTATGACTCAAGATGGCACAGAGGGTAAAGGTGCTTGCCACCAAACCTGGCACGCTGAGCTTTATCCGCAGAACACACATGGTAAGAGAGAGCTGACTTCCAAAAATTGCCCCCCTGACTTCCATGCTCAAGCTTTGACACATGCATGCCCTATGCCCCAATAAATGAATGGGATAAAATTTCAAAAAGGAGGAAGGAAATCTTCGGCCTAGCAGACTCATGTACCTGGCAGTAGCCATTCCACTGTTGCGAGGAAGGTTAGCTGAGAAAATTGACCCTGCCAAAATGCCACAGTTTCACGTAACTCCGAGTGCCAATATAATGTACGGTTTTAAACTTGAGGTGTGCATGCAGGAATTGATTTGACAGAAGGTAATGCTAGTATTCAAGGCCTAACCATTATGAGTAGTTAACCGGGTGGTGTGTTTTAGGTGTGATGGACAATGCTCACATACATGATGCTGTGTGTTAGTTATGATGAACAGCGCTCACATACATGCTGCTGTGTGTTAGAGGGTGAAAAATGCTCACATACATGCTGATGTGTGTGAGGTATGGGGGACAATACTGAGATACATGCTGCTGTGTGTTAGGTGTGGTGGACAGTGCTTACATACATGATGCGGTGTTAGGTGTGGTGGACAGTGCTTACATACATGATGCGGTGTTAGGTGTGGTGGACAGTGCTTACATAAATGATGCGGTGTTAGGTGTGGTGGACAGTGCTTACATACATGCTGCTGTGTGTTAGGTATGGTGAACAATGCTCACATACATTCTGCTGTGTGTGAGGTATTGTAGATGCACACTGGCATTAAGAAGAAGCAGAAAGGTGGAGGATAATTTTAGAGGAAAGCCTTCTGGACTCAACTGCGGTGAGATTTAGGCTGAGATCTGGTTGTTTAACCTGAGTAGATAGAGTCCTTTGGTCAAGCATGAATTCAGCTAAAAAGAGACCACATGGCAAGTACCATATAGCATGGACCATGTGTCATTGGCAGACAATGGTGGCGATAAGACTACCTCTCATTTTTGTGGATCTTTCTGCCCTAGCCTGGAAGGCTTTTATGAAGCATAAAACAATTGCATGTTCTCAGACAAGTGAAAGAAACTTGTAGGGTGGTTATAATTTCTGGGTGACTTCTACTATAGAACTCACCTTTGAATGTAAAAATTGGGGAAAGAGCAATGACCAAGGTATTAATACCTATGGCATTTGTGGCCATTTTCATCAGTCAGTCATGAATTATAACTGTGATTTAAATTGCCCCTGCAAACTGCATTTGGATTGGCTCTAAGGCAAATGACGGTCTGGGTCAGTTGTTCTATGCCGCAGTCAGCAAGCTGCCATATGCCCAAGGTAGCACACTGAGTTACATAACTAATCTTTCATCACAGTGGGTCACGTGTGTTCATTTTAAATTCCTATCTTCGCAAAAACGCGTAAGTTAAGCCATTTGACTTTTCAGTTTCCCAATGTGGAGAGCATATTTTCTTTCCCAAAGAAACAAATTGAAGTATGCAAGAATAAGCGCACATTAGCTTACTGGGAAAAGAACAGGGACATAAACGGAGGTTCTGGGCAGACCACAGTGCCACCGAAAGATTGCCCTGTTCCTCAACAATGGCTCCATCTCTAGGCAATGTTTTGGATATGGAGAGTTTCCAAGACTTCTCTTCCCATGGTTCTCTCAGCAGTCGCATGAAATGGCCTGCTGGTGACTCCCATGCCACCCCTCGGGTCTTTCTCACACGACGCAAAACACAGCCTGATTAAAACGGTCTAAATCCCAGGGTGTCTTTCCTAATTATTGGAGACAATATTTCCTAAATCTGTTTTACGTGAAGTGTGACAGCTGCCTTTGAAATCAAACCAGAAAATCTCAAACGACAGCAGAGGGCGCTCTTCCCTCGACCAGTGAATTACCAGGCCCACCACTCGAAGAAAGGATTTTTTTTCTTTCTGGGTTCCTGGAACTGACGCTGGACGCACATTCCAGAATGAGGCGACACACCCAAGACTTCCATAGTCTCCTGGCTTCACTTTCCTTCTCTTTCTCAGCACTTGGCGACCTTAAATTTGGAGAAACCCAGAGTAAAATGAAGGGTTGAGGGAGCAACTTTGAACCCGGTAGGGATACCTGAGCACAGGATTTGTGGGTTGTTTCCCTAAGGCTTTATGTGTTTCATCCCGTGTTAGAAGCCTAGCATCTCTGCGGGGGCCCTAACCGGCTTGGTGGAGATCAGCGGGGAGTCTGCTCCAATTTCGCTCACCTTAGGCGTAGACAGCAGGAAGCTATCATGCCCAGATCCTCCACAAGCTTACCCTCTTGGGTCATCCGCATCACTGCTTGTTTGGGACTGACACGGGCCTTTGCTGTCAGCAGGACATAATGAATGTCACACAGTACATGCTGGGCAGAGTGACGCTTCAAAAGAACCAGTTCAGAGGATTATGGGGGAATAAAACCCACATAATTTCCCCCATAGGAACAGGTGGCCCAGCAGGAAGTGCAAACCGCAGATAGCCAGCAATACCACTAGAAGGCAAGTGGGAGACATCATTACAGAAAAATGGAAGATTCTAGATATTTTCCTCAGAGACCAATAAAAAACAGTGTGCATGGAAATATCTAATCCTTGAATCAGATATTTTTTCTCTATTTGTTCTAGATAAAATGTCTGCTTCCTTTATTGAATTCCCTTTATTTTTGTCAGCTCTTGTGGTTTGGATGTGGCCTTTCGTTCTTTCCCCACTCCCCCTACAAAGAGGGCCACAGCATTCCCAAATAAGGCAATAGGTTCCTGCCTGTCATTGCATGTGGTCATGCCTGGGCTATGTGTGAAGGGAGCCAAGGAAACAGCAAAACCACAGCCTTGTTTGGAAAGTCTCCTGCTTTCTGCCTGGAGAAACGTGAGGATGGCTTCGGTGACTCATCCCCGGGAAGTGAGCGGAGGGTGAAGTTTGGCTTTTCTGTCTTCCAGCCTACAGGCTTAGTGGGGAGGGCTGTCAGCCAGTGCAGGGCATGCATTTACCATCAATCACCCTGAACTCTTTCTTTGGTTTGGAGAGACAACATATGGGAACTGTCATCTGTCACCATTTTCTTCCCTGGAACTGCCTACTATTCTCTATCTTTTTTTTTTTTTTTTTTTTAGAATGACATCATCTGCTAACATCGACACAATATGCCAGGGTGGTTGTCACGCCCTATGAGAGGACCATCTATTTCATCTCTAATCTTAGAATGCTTGCTTGAAAACAATAGCTCTCCCTCAAAATCGCTTGCCCCAAACTTGTTCAGATGCTGGTTGGTAGCTGCTGGGGATCTGAGGTTGCAATTGTCAAGTAGCGTAGGTGACTTGTTGAGGTTGCAGGTTTGGGCTACAGATCCCAGCAGGTACTGCACCCTGGGGAGGCAGGCCACCGAAGAGGCCACACCGTAACAGACTAAGTGGGCTTTGGAAACCGTAGGTAAGATGAACAGCGCGTTCGGAATGGATAGTTTACATGCATGAGAACACGCTTCAACTCTTACGGGCATATGTGTATACATCTGGAGGTCAGAAAAGAGCTTCAAACGTGCCTCCTGCACTCTATGCTTTTTGTCTGAGATCAGATCCCTCACTCCCCTAGAACTTCACTAAGCAGACTATGTTAGCTGGCCTGTGCACGCCAAGGATTCGCCTGTTGTCTCGTCACTGCCGCCGTCACAGCCAAGCACCACCATGCCCAGCTTTTGGCAGGGGTCCTTGGGATCTGAACTTAGATCCTCGTGTGCAAGTACTTTCCCAACAGAGTCGTCTCCTGGTCCTTTCTTCATCTCCTAAGGCTGTGATTATTAATATTTACTTATTTTTATGCATACTGGTGTTTGCCTGCACCATGGTCATGCAGTGCCTGCAGAGGCCAGCAGAGAGCAGCACATTCCTTGGGACTGGAGTGGCTGATGGTTGTGAGCCTCCAAGTACATGCAGGACATCGAACTTGGGTCCTCCAGAAGAGCAACCAGGGTTCTCTTAACGGCTGAGCCATCTCTCCACCTACTACCCCTAAAGCTGCATTTAAAACTTTGCTCTGAAGAAGCAATTAATTACTCCTTAGGCGGCTCTACGTGTTCATCAACACCCTGTCTCTCTTGCCTGCTCTGCCCCTTTCAGCATTTCCCTCCACATCTGTAAGATAATCGTCAATATAAGAGCAGACTTCTAGTTCTTTGATTTCTACTTAGTATCCAGCACTTACATACTATAAGTGCCTGGCTATCGTGTGCTGAATGGGGATCACTGAAATAACCACCCTTCCTTTTTGCTCCAGACAAAGGGTGAAGACTATCTAGCTTTACCTTTTCATTTACAGAAGCTAGAGAGTGGGTAGGAGTCCTGCTTTAAACGATTTTTCTGGTTCAAGGTAAGAAAAGCACATCAGGTTCTAATGCTGTGCAAGGCCTTTGTGTTCTTGGTTTCTAAAAACAGAAATGAAAGCTGCGTGGCTCTGGCCATTTGCTAGCACTTTCAGCTGTTTTCTAGGTATGACGGGTCCCAAGAAAGGTCTGTTCTCTCCCTCCTCCGCCTCCCATCCCACCCCCTCCACTCCTCAGAGAGGGTAAGGCTTCCCATGGGGAGTCAACAAAGTCTAGCACATTGTTTGAGGCAGGACCAAGGCTCTCCCCACTATATCTAGGCAGAGCAAGGTATTCCCCCAGAGAGAATGGGTTCCAAAAAGCCAGAACAAGCAGTAGGGATAAATCCTGGTCTCACTGCCAGTGGCCCCACAGTCTACGGCAGCCATACAACCGTAACCCACACACATTCTGAGGGCCTAGTTTGGTCCTATGCTGGTTCCCTCACTGTCAAGCCAGAGTTGGTGAGCTCCCATTAGCTCAGGTAAGCTGTTTCAGTGGGTATCAGCATCATGGTCTTGATCTCTTTGCTCGTGTTCTCAACTCCTCCCTCTCTTCAACTGGACTTTGGGAGCTCAGCCCAATGCTCCGCTGTTGTTCTCTGCATCTGCCTCCTCCATCAGTTGCTGGATGTAGCTTCTATGATGACATTTGAGATAGTCATCAATCTGACTACAGGGCAAGACCAGTTCAGGTACCCTCTCCACTATTGCTTAGGGTCTTAACTGGGGTCATCCTTGTGGGTTCCTATGTCCATAGCAGCATTATTCATAATAGCCAGAACCTGGAAACAACCTAGATGCCCTTCAACTGAAGAATGGATAAAGAAAAAGTGGTATATTTACACAATGGAGTACTACTCAGCGGTAAAAACCAATGACAACTTGAAATTTGCATGCAAATGGATAGAACTAGGAAAAACCAGTGAGGTAACCCAAACTAGAAAGATGAACATGGTACTTACTCATAAGCAGAAACTAGCTGTAAAGCAAAGGATAATGAGCCTATAGTCCACCACCCTAGAGAAGCTAAGTGACAAGGTGAACCCTAAAAAAAACATATGTAGATCCACCTGGAAAGGGGAAATAGACAAAATCACCTGACAAAATTGGGAGCATGGGGGTGGGGGAAGAAGTGAGGGTGGAAGGGGAAGAGGAGGGAAGAAAGGGAAAGGGAGGAGAACTTGAGGGAACAGGATGGTCCAGATGGGGGAAAAACAGAGACAGAGAACAAGGAAAGAGATATCCTGACTGAGGGAGCCATTATGGGCTAGGAAGAAAAATGGCACTAGAGAAATTCCCAGCTCACTTCCTTTACGGGAGTATATGATGCCTTTCCCCCTGTGAGTGGAAGAGCCAAGCCAGAGGCAGTTGTCCCCTAGGGAACTGAGAGTCCTCTTTTTTTGGAAATCCTTGTTTGTCCTTAGGAAATTGTGTGTGTGTGTGTGTGTGTGTGTGTGTGTGTGTGTGTGTGGTGTATGCAAGAAAGTGCAAGTTGATATCCATCTCCGACCCTCTTTACTCTCATTGATGGTCTTCAAAATTTTCAGAGTAGTTTGGACTGTAACTCTTAATTTAAAATTTTTATAGACCTGCCCGTAGATGCATATGATTGTACCTTGATCTTACTTAGCCTGTCCCCCAAACTCACTATCTTTCCCAACCCCTCCCCTCCTCAATGGACCTTTTTCTCCTCTCAAGTCATTGTCCTTCATGGCATATAACTGTATGTATATGTTTCTAAATATGTGCATATACATACATACATACAGTTAAATCTAGATCCTGGAATGGGAATAAATATGATATTTTGTCTTCTCCCTGAGAACAGGCGTTGTCTTGATGGAGACATGGATCTTGGCTAATAGCCCTAGCATCTCTGAAGGGCAGTCTATATGGCAAACCCTGGGCACAGCATTCTGTACTCATTTGTACTTTGCAATCACCCTATTAGGAAAGTACCATATTGTCCCTGATTTCAAATGGAGAAATCAAGGCAGAGAGGATCAATTGTTCTAGGCACCCCTGGAATGGCAGAGCACAAATTTGGATCTAGGCATTCCTAGAGCCAGAACAAATACATGTAACTATCAGGCTGACCACATTTCAAATACCCAAGGAACTATGGGTAAGGTTGTTTCTTTAAACTCTTAATGCCTTTCTCAAAGGATTAGAACAGTCTGCTGTAGACTCCCCATCGAAGTTTCTCTGTGTTGCTATTTTTAATCCTTCCGTGAAGACTGGCAATACACACACACGCCATGCCAGTGTGTGAAACGATGGATCTGGTAGGAAAAGAGAGGCCAACTTCCTAGGATTCCCACATATGAAGGAAAGCTGCCATCTTTGTATCCTTTATTCACTCAGAGCAGTGAGGACAAGGCCAGGATGGCGGGGCCGTGTACTAGGAGCAGGGACCCAAAGGAAGGATGTGCAAAAAGAATTATCACAGCCAGCCAACTCCTACCACTGTGCGAAGACCTCGGAAGGGAATGGCACTCCGCTTTCTGAAACAAGAATAGTATGATCTCTGTGCCTGGAAAAAAAAAAAAAGGAAACAGAGAGTCTGAAAAATGCGGCATTAAAACTCCTAACAGGGTAATAGAAATGAGGCAGCTCCACTTAGTCAACCAACTTGGAACTTTGCATAATTGCCAAGAAGCTGGGTTGAAGGGTGTAATCAGCCCCTCCCCCCCTTCAACCCATCTCATCAAGCCCACGTCTCAAAGAGATCCCACTTCGGTTACTGTAACCCACCGTTCTCTGAAGTACCAAAGACCAGGTACAGCTGAGCCTTTGGGTGGATTTCTGTGGCTCTTTCTTTGTGTTGGCAAGAGGGCAAACATCCCAGCGAACTTCTGTGCGACCTCAAGGAAGAAGCAGGCTGAAGATAAAGAAAGTTCAAAGGACATGAAAGAAAATGACATGAAAGTCAGGTCAAATAAACAGAAAACTTAATAATAAGAAGAAACAGAGCCAAAGTAAAGCTGGACTGCAGTCTCAGGCCCGCTTCTGATGTCTCCTATTCTGGGAGGTTGGATGTCAATAGGAAGGCCTGAATCAGTCTCTGTGAGCTCCGTCTCCAGAATTACAGCCGGGCTGCCTCTGCCTGGGAAAAGCTGCTTCGCTCTTTATTCCTGTTCATAGAAACGTAGTTCTTAGTCACTCTTGTGAGACGATTTCAGAAATAGCAGCTCAGCGACACTTCGGCAGGGGACTTGTTGACAAGCTAAACCTGTTAGACGCCTGCTTGCTCCACTCATGGAGACAGTCGGCGCAGGCTGGAAAATGGAGAACTAGGGCGTCCCTCGCACATTGCTCTACCTGGCCTTACTCTTGCTTTGCGGTGCCAGCATTTGATGAATAGATTTCATTTTTAGGGCCATAAAGAACCTTCGGAATGCTCTTTCACTGAGGCCAGTGGCAAATATTCTTTGTCAAGGACCAGAAAATAGATTTTTTTTTTTTAGCTTTTGGAGGCATGCAATCTGTCAGAAGCACTGAACCTGGGGACGGCAGCACACAGGCAGGGACAGACATTACAGAAACAAAGCAGAGAGGCAGCCTCCCATTTCAACATGATTTACAATGGGCTGCATTTAGTGTCTCTGGACAGCACCGCTTCCTTATCTTGGCTAGAGGATCACTTCCTAAGCACCAACAGATAGACTATTTCGTCAGGTGACGGTGCGCTGGAGAGTTTGCCCAGTGGGATCAGCGCTGTGCCTCTATCTGAGCACATGAAGTAACTTTCGTTTTTTTTTTTTTTTTTTTTTAGTAAGCGCAAAGCCACAAAATCTCTGGCCTTTAAGTTGTCATATGTAATTGACAGGTTGCTAATGCAAATAGCCTGCAACAGGTGCAATGATTTCTGAGTTTATGTCCATCTCTGGCTCTTTCTCCATCTGCATTAGGGATCCACATTCTGTTTCCAGTGAGCCTTCCTTTTTTGGGGGGGGGGGCAGGGTATTGTGTATTCCAGACTCGCCTCAAACTCACAGTGTAGTTTGAATATGACCTTGAAATTCTCCTTGTCTTGTCTCTGTCTCCCCGACTGCTAGAATTACAGGTGTGTGTACCACTGCATGTGGGAGTTTTGAAGACGTTGGAGCTATAACATATCTCCAAATCCAAGTGCGAAGTGGCATACCTTTTATCCACCGGGACAGGTCCTGGCCTCTTTGTAATCTCAGTGTAACTGTATCTGTTACAGAGAAACTATCTGGGAAGAGCCAGTGCGAGCCAGGCAGTGTTTGAACTTGGCAGAGGCAGGCATTTGCTGGTAGGAAGGGTTGCTGAGGAGATAATGGGGCCCAAGCTCCATGACTCAGAGGGGCTATCGTTGCAATGTGGGCAAGCTTAAACCACTTTTCAGAGCCCACCGTCCTTATCAGCAGTGTGGGTATTCCTGACTGAGGAGAAGGGAATGCAGAGCTTCCTGTTTGCGGCAGAGTTCTCCCCCTGGTTGCCTGCAGCATCTTCATGGAGGGAGGCCCGTGCGATAAGAGAACAGTACAATGAAGTCATTACTGAAGGCATTGTGCGAATCACCTCGAAGGGAAAATTTGCTAGAAAATTTGGATAGGTCAGCTAAGGTGTCAAATAGGAACGGGGAACTTACCTGCCCAGTGCCTTGAGGGACAGTTTGGAAAAATAGCAGCTTTCCGATAAATAGAAGATGGTTTTTGCTGTTTGTCCCAAGAGGTTCTGGCAGCACCGGAGTGACAGAAACACAGGTGATGTGCTAGAGTCCTGGCTCTAGCATGCCCTAGCTGCAGTCTGTGAGCAGATCTCGTGAGCTCTTTGCGCCTTGGTGTCTGGACGTATCCAGCTTAAATGATGATAGTTAGGGCAGAGCAACTGGGGCAAGTAGAGGAATGGGTGGCAGTCACAATGTAGTTATTACAACAGCTACCTGAAAATCAGACAGCTCGAACCCAAACCCTGTCACTGACAAGCTGTGGGATCTCAGGGCCCGGTACCTGTATCTTTTGAGTGGCCCTAGTAATGGAATTTTCCTTATAAATTATAGAGATGTTGAAATGACGTCTTGCATGTAAAACCCCACTCCCATACTGTTTGAGTGCTGCTTAAATGTTATGTGTCCCCATGGTGCCTCGGGTCCAGCTATGGCTAAGTAGAGTGAACGTCTTCTGAGAAAATGAAATGAACAGGAAGAAAGCCTTTGTGGCCATAAGCCTAAGAACTCTCGATGTGCTCTCTACCAAGGCCATTTTCTTTCTCCTCCCAGAATTTGCCTTTCCCCCATGCCCATTTCCATTAGGAGACAATATTTGGTTGTTCTTTTCACTTGTAGATAGATAGACAAACTTGCTAAAATATCTCCTGGGAGGATTTATTTTGGGTGGAGCAGCTGCAGGCTCCGAGGAGTGTTGATTTCTCGTGGGCAGCTGTATTAGTTACTATCCTTGCCACGGTGACCAAATAGCTGAAGAAGCTTATGAGGGGATTTATTTCGGCTCACAATTTGAGAGGGGCCAGCCCATCCTGGTAGGGAAAACGTGGTAACAGGAATATACAATGCCCCTTGCTTGTATTTTACAAGTCAGGAAGCAGAGAACTCATTCAGAAGCTGACCTACCCTCTAGGGACCCTCTTTCTCTAGACAGTCCCCACTTACTAAAAGTTCCACAGCTCCCCAGACATCAGCACTAGTAACCTTGAAGAAAGGTAATTATTCCATGAGGTCTTGCCTAATGATCTAGGTCGGTATCTTTGGGGCAGAATTTCTGAAAATATTTTATGTCCTATCTGTGTATTCATGAGTCAAAATCCTCTGTCCATGGAAAAAAGGATACTAGACCCCCTTTCCATTAAAATAGGTGTGGTGGTAGCCTTTGTGTTGTGAATCTCAGCTCTGTCATTAATTGCCTTGCCCTTAGTAAACCTTAGTGCATTTATTTTAACTGGGAGAAAAAGATCTTCTGCTCAGGTTTGTTAAGAAAATTACACTTTATTTACCTTAAAAATAAAGTAGTTGGTAAATCACGGGGAAATACCATGGGGTTATTTAATGTCTAGGAGACCCTGTACAGGAGAATGCAGTTTCCTATTTGAACAATTGCATGAGCCAGGGACTTAGAAGTTGCTTTTGCTGGAATGCATTGACCCTATGTTTGGGCCTACAGGATGGAAACCTGACATCTCCACCTTCATTTTGAGTCTGTCTGTCCTATTCATTTTATCTGAAGGTACAAAGACAAGTCATTGTTGTAAACCTGGAGTCACCTTGGATTTCAGAAAGTATAAGGCCTCACAGGACAGACATCTGCCCAGATGAGGACTATTATTCATGGCCCCGGAACAGAAGTGGTCATCTTGAAGGAACCAGATGGATCCCTTCAAACAGCTATGAGGTCTTCCGCGGACAATCTCACGGAACTAGAATCGAGACAATGATGAGCCAGACCTCACCTTGACCAGGGCTGAATTATATAGGTCTCCCACAATTCTAACTTATGTTCAATATCAGGTCAAAGGTCATGTCAATACCCTGAAGATGGACTTGCAGTGACAGGAGCCCCTTATTAGTTCCTCTCCCCAGTGTGGTTACCCGGAATGCATCTCTCTCTGCTTTCTGCAATTACCCATCTCTTTAATTGGTGTCGTGGGGGACAGGTGGCTGAGACTAACTTTCAGGGAGCTGCTGGGGCCCAGACTTTGCTGTAAAAGCTCTGGACTCTGGTTACATAAAGAGCCTTGGATTTTTCCCAGGGCAGATTTTATGAAGTCTTTATTAATATAAATGAATAGTTTGAAAATGATTTCTTTATGGGCTCATGCTAATATGACTCCTTTGGGATAAGTAGGTGGTATGATTCTAGTGTTGATGGGGGAATAGGAGCATAGAGCTGTTAATTGCCTCACTGGAAGGCTCTTGCTAGCAGCAGGCCTGGGTGTGTTTCCTTATAATTCTGCTGCGAGACTGACGATTTTACCCATTTTTGTTTCACAGTATGAGCCTTAGTGCTTTTGGAGTAGATTTATCTCTTAAATATTTGATGTACCTGCCTCGCTTTTAGATCTGTCCAAGACCATCCATGTCTCTTTGAGACCTGATTATAATGATCAGGATCATCCCTTTGGGGATCAGGTGAAGATCAGTGTATACAGCCATTCAGCCAAGAAGGCTTTTCTGAGTGTCTGATCATGTTCCCATGAGAAACTGGATGGGTATGGCTTTTTCTGGGGTTCTTGATAACTGTGACCAAATCTACATCACTGACCTAGACAGCATGCACACAGCCAGCCATCCTTCTTGCCTAGCTGGACAGCTTCAGTAAGCTTCATCAGCTCAGGCTGCCTGGTATCCCTGGAGAGGTTCCACTCAGGAGACTCTCTAGGGCGTTCCCCATTCTGACCTCCACTCCCTACTCAGAAATCCCTTACAGCAGACAGTGGGGTACTTGTTGCAAAGCAGAAATGCAGCAAGTTCAGGTCTTTCCTAGAATCTAGACCTTAGAACTGACTGAATCAGGGGAGGTTGAAAGAAGAGGAGATGAAGGAGAATGATGAAGATAGCAAGATGACCCCACACAATGCCATGGGCTGTGCTCGTTGTAAAGAAGGTATGTGTGCATTTCTGGTTTGGTGTCTGATTTAAAAAGCATCCAGCAATCACATTTTGCTCTAGCTAAATTCTGAAGCACAAATGCTCTATGTCTAGTGAAAGTCAAAGGACCCATACATATCTGTGGCTCTTTGGACAAATGAACACTGTCTTGAATCTCTCTCTTGTTTACTTAAGAAAGTACTTAAGAAAGTACTTAAGAAGACTACACAGATTGTTTTTAGTTGGAGCACTTTTCCTCTACGGCCATTCTGTTCTTCACATTTCAGAAGGTCATCTGTTCACCATGGTCTAGTAACTATTCCATTGCTGCCCAACCGGCTTTAGACCATGGGACCTTAAGGCAGCTGCGTTTGCAGTGGTTCTATTCCAAAGAGTCAATAATTCAATGTTAAGATAAGGATGTATTTCCCAGCTGTTGAAGAGATGGAACATAACTTCAAGCTGATAAATCAGAGAACACTCTGGGGGAGGGATCACCATGATATTTAAAAGAAATGAATAGAAGATAGGATAATTTTAGGGTGGAAGTACTGTTTTATCATCCCCAAAGTTGTGACCTTTCCATTAAAGTATCATTTCATGTGGAATTTATTGTCGGTTTAGGCCTCAAATTCTGTGGTTGCTTAGTGACAACTTCCCAACCCAATCACATTGACACTTGATATGTCCTACCTCACACGAAGGACTGGGAGTTGGGGATTAGTTGTCGTCTGTGTATTGCTGGTACCTGGGTTCTGACTATCAAGGTTTATTGTGGTCCTGATTTTTTCCAGCTGGTCCTCTTGTTACCTATGTATTTCGTAACGCAATGTAACAAGGTGATCCTGAGTAGGACTAGACCTTAATTGCTCCAATTGGGGAAACTCAGTGAGAAAAATATATTGTTAGATGTTGGGGTTGGGGATGGAAATGTCTTTCATTTGGTGGAGTACTTGCCTGGAATGTAGGAAACCCTGGGTTAGCTCTCTAGCTCTGTGTAAGTCCACAGGGGAGTGGTACACACCTGGAATCCTAACACTGAGAAGGCAGAAAAAGGAAGATCAGACATTCAAGATCATTCTCAGCTACAGGTCAAGTTTAGGGTCAGCCTGCACTGCATGAGACCCTGTCTAAAGAAACAATGGGTAGGGTCAGAGAGATAGTTCAGTCAGTAAAGTGCTTGAGGACCCAAGTTCGAGTTCCAGAATACATTTAAAAGAAGTTGGGTGGGATGACATTGGTTTGATGTCCCACGACTGGGGAGATGGAGCTAGGTGGTTCCCTGGGGTTCACTGACCAGACAACCTAGTCCATCTGGTGAGTTCCTAGCCCATAAGAGACTATGTCTCAAAAAAGAATGTGGAAGATACTTGATGCCCTCTGGTCTCCTCATGCAGATCCACATGCATCCACAGGAATGCACACACACACACACACACACACACACACACACACACACACACACACACACACGCCTGCCCGTAGGCCACAATCTTTTAGTGCTACAGACACAAGACAAGCAGTACCTGTTTTTAAAGGAAAGCTTCGGAGACTAGAGTTCCTGGGAAATCCCTGCATTTTCTCCATCTGACTCTACAAATATGTATTTTCGTTGTGTCGTTTGGGAACTTCTTTCAGCTGTGTTAGTTCTCTGCAGACTTCACAGGTTTCTGGCGGACAAGCTGCTACTTTCCTCAGTCAATTTAAATGAAAGTTGTTTCCCATTTAGATTTGTGTGTGCTCTTATTTTAGGAGCTGTTCACAGAAGACTCAAAGTGGAGACCCTGGGGACATTCTTTTTCAGTCCAAACCATCACCGTTACATAACATTGCGCTTAGGAAATACGACTAAACGATTTCTAATGGCATCAGACCTGAGTTACTAGAGATTAGTCTTGCTGAATTTAATAATGGATAGGGTTTAACTTTAGAATAGAAAATAGGGATTGGGAAAGGAGACCTTGAATGTGAATGGTGGAAAATGTTCCTCTCCCATTCCCCCCTTGGCTCGGTCAATCGTTGTTTTCTATATTGCTCCATTTAGCACTTGTTCTCCAAAGTAGAGGTATCTCCCTCACTTGGCAATGCATTTTGCCCCCCTGGTATGATGCCTATCACATGGCAAGCAACAAATAGAGATTTGTTGAATCCCTGTCAGAATGAATAAACGCTGGTTAAGTGTTGGCCAGAATATAGTTAAATACATGGCCTTGATTTCTGTCTTGGTGAGGGTTCTTATTGCTGTGGTAAAACATCATGATCAAAAGCAACTTGGGGAGGAGATGGTTGATTTCGGTCTATATTTCCACACCACAGTCCATCATCCAAGAAAATCAGGGCAGGAACACAAATGAGGTAAGAACCTGAAGCAGACACCCCAGAAGAGTGCTGTTTACTGGCTTGCTCTCTATGGCTTGCTTAGCCTTCTTGCTTATCATCCAGGACCACATGTGCAGGGTGGTACAACTTTCTGGGTGCTGGGCCCACCCGTATCAACCATTAGTCAAAAATAATGCCCTATGGGTTGCCCACAAGCCAGTCTGGTCATGGCATTTTCTCAGTTAGGTTTCCTCTTTCCAAGTGACTAGCTTGTGTCAAGTTGGCAGAACAGTATAGCCAGGACAATTTTAAAGCTTTCTTCTTATTCTCATTATTCTTTAGATATGAAGTCTTAGAGAGAAAACATGGCTCAACTTGTCAATCCATTCTCAATGGCCTGCATTTGCGTTCTATTTCCCGTGCATTTATCTGTGGCCGCATGGAAATGAGTTGGTACCTTCCAGTAAGGCATGGTGGGACCAGCGTTCCACAATGGACACCATGGTTCCTTGAAACAAAAAAGAGGGCACCTCCAATGTTTGAACAACTATCTCTCCTTCCCAGTAGTAAAGACTTTGCATCTAATACTAGATCCTCAAGCAAAACTTTACCCAGGGGTCAATGTATCCTACCTGGGCCTGTTTCTTTCTGGAAGTGGCTGGCACTTTAGTCTTGCATGGAGAAGGTTGGTTCAGTGCAGAAGGAACTTGGAGGGTATTCTCAAGGTAGTACCCCACGTCTGCTTGTGACTAGGCAATTCCAGCTCCAGAGCTGTTCTTTCAAACAGAATGAGTATATTCTTGCTAAATAGTGCAGCTCATTCAAGCCCTCGCATTGATCCCCACTTCAGACTTTTTCAACTCTTGAACTTGCCCTTGGTTCACTGTGGAGGGTGGGCCTGTGTCCCTAAAGACTTCCCACATTCTGTTGTTAAACAGCTGTTTCCAGAGGCCTGTTATACTCACACCCACATAAGTCTGAAAATAGCAGCCTGTCCCTCCCTGTACAGTCTGTACTTTCAAAGGCACAGTGTGCTCAGTTCTGCCGTTCATTTGCCTGTAGTTCGGTTTTCTCTTGCTTACAAGCTATTTGCAAAGCTCACCATTGTAAGCAATGGAAAAATATGCATGCACACATCTCCAATAGATGCAAATCAGGGAAACGACCAGATTTATTAACACTGGCTTTTCCCAAAAGTGTTGACTCTTCCAGCATAAAGAAAATGGTTTGGTTGGTTTAGAATCTGTAGCAGAGATGTTCCCAGCTCAAAATGGTTCCTGGCTAATGCGGCAGCTTCTTTCTCCGATTTATGTCTTTCAAAACTTTCCTTTACACTGATTCTTTCTACTTTTTAGTTTCTTTTTAAGATTTGCAATGAAATGTGTATAATATAAAATTAACAATTTTAAAGTCAACAGTTCAGTGGCATTTATTATCTTCAAATGTTACAAAATCACAAACTCTAGTCTTAATATTTTTATTACCCCAAAGAAACCTCTGTGCCTATTAAAAATCAGTTCATGTTCCTTCCCCCACTTCCCTGCTTATTCATTCTCCCCTTTGCCTCTGGGATTTTACCTATTCTAGACATTTCACACAAACAGAATCATATGTGATGCCTGTGGTCTGGTTTTATTCATTTTGTATAAAGTTTTCAAGGTTCATCATGTTGTGGTATGTGTTAGTATTTTGTTCTTCTTAATGGCTGAGTGCTATTCTGGTGTGTGAATATATACACCACATGTGTTTATCCACTCCTTTATCAATGGGCATTTGGATTGTTTTCGGTTTGCACATTGTAAAGAGCTCTGATAGAAACAATGTTGTACAATGAAGCTTGATTTTTCTATTCTCTGGGATACATACTGTATTCATTTGTTTTCTGTGGCTGGGATAAAAAAATACACTCTGATAAAGGCAACTTAGGAAAGAATTTGCTTGTAGTTCAGAAAGGGATACAGTCCATTGTGATGGGAAAGGCATGGCAGCAGACATGAGGCTGGCCCAGCAGACAGGAAGCAGAGAGGGAGAGAACAGGAAGTGGGGCCAGGCTATGAAATTTCGAGGCCCACACCAGTGACCCACTTCCTCTAGCAAGGCTCCACCACCTATAGGTTTTACAGCCTTCCCAAATGACAGCACTAAGTGGAGACCAAGTGTTCAAACACTTGAGTCAATCAGGGACCTTTCCTATTCAAACCACAACAGATGCTTCAGATTGGTTCTATGGGCTATAGTGTCTTATTTCTTTATTGCTGTGATAAAAACATGGTGAAGGCCGGGTGGTGGTGGTGCACGCCTTTAATTCCAGCACTCGGGAGGCAGAGGCAGGAGGATCTCTGTGAGTTCGAGGCCAGCCTGGTCTAGAAGAGCTAGTTCCAGGACAGGAACCAAAAAAGCTACGGAGAAACCCTGTCTCGAAAATTCAAAAACAAACAAACAAACAAAAAAACAAGAACATGGTGAAGATAACTTACAGAGGCTTTTTCATGTTTCTGGTTCCTGAGGAATAAGAATATATCATGGTAGGAAGTCATGGCAACATGGCTGGGGCACAAAACCGAGTGCTTAAATCTTGAACCAAAAGTATAAAGCAGAGAAAGCAACTGGAAATGGTATGGGGTTTTAAACTCTCCAAGCCAGCCTCCAGTGACATAGGTCCTCTAAAAATGCCACAGCTCCAAAGCCTCCCCAAATAGCACCACAAACTGGAGACTAAGTATTCAAATATGTGAGCCTATGGGGAACCTTTTCGTTCAAACCGTACACGGTGATTCTCTATTTAACTTTCCGAAGAACTCCCACACCACTTTTCACAGTGTCTGCACCATTTCGCATCAATTTTTTGTTTACTAGCATCCATGTGCGTGAGTGTGGTATATATGCACGTGTGTACATGGATATGCATTCCTACGTATGTTCATACTCAGAGGCTAAAGGAGATTCTTGGGTGTCCTCTATCATTCTACGCCTTATTTCTTTGATTCAGGGTCTCTCTGCAAACCTGGTTCACCTTTTTTATTTTTTTATTTTTTTTGGTCTAGACCGGCATCTAGTGAACTCCAGGGGTCCTCTTATCTCTGCTTCTCTAAGCACTTGGGTTGCACAGCTTGATACATGGGTGCTGGGATCCTCACACTTGAGGGCGAGCGCCCCCAGCCATTGAGCCACCTCTTCAGCCTCCGATTTGAACACTAAGCAGCACTTTGCTTCCTAATGGCCATTTGGGTTGCTATGTGCTTTCAGTTGTCCGCATCTCAACAAAAGGCAGCTTCATTCTTCCAGCGAACTCAGCCCAAACTTATTGGAGTCGTCCTTGTTTCTTTTCTTTTTTCTTTTTTTTAAAATTTATTTATTTATTTATTAAAGATTTCTGTCTCTTCCCCACCGCCGCCTCCCATTTCCCTCCCCCTCCCCCAATCAAGTCCCCCTCCCTCGTTAGCCCAAAGCCTGGGGTAAAACCGGTCTTGCTGAACATAGCGGACAATGAGGACTACTGAGAACTCAAGAACAACGGCAATGGGTTCTTTGATCCTACTGCACGTACTGGCTTTGTGGGAGCCTAGGCAGTTTGGATGCTCACCTTACTAGACCTGGATGGAGGTGGGTGGTCCTTGGACTTCCCACAGGGCAGGAAAATTTGATTGTTCCTTGTTTCTTTTCTTTGCTTCCCGCTCTACACCTAGATCTTTAGCATAGTCTGCTTAGTCAACTAGCAAAATATGAATATCTTAAAATTGATGATTCTCTTAACTGCCGAGGGTAGCAGCCAGTGAAAAACACATCACATATCTTACTAACCCACATTCTTATGTCCTTTCTTGTTTTCCTGTCCCTCATTAGTTACTCTGACTGCCCTTGGGGCTCTGCTTAAGGCCCTCCGCATCCAGGGTCGTATTGATAAGCTCATCTATGAGAGCAACACCTTCCCACCTTACCTTGTCTGTGCTCCCCAGTGCCACTTCCCCAAAGTGTCCCTAGCATTCCCTACCTTCCTACAAGACTGAGTTCCCCCTGAGTGACTGAATCAAGATAAAGTATGCTTTTCACATCCATTTTGTGACTTTCCTTTACCATTGAAGATGAAAGGGACTGAACACGTGGCAGCTCCTGCTTCCTGGGGGCCTTCGAGGTCTGCACTGTAGTGCTCTTTCTGAATTACCCAGCTTATTAATTTTTAAGCAGGAGTGCCTCCATTTATGTGATATGGCCCATTGTGCTCTTGAGCTAACTCATTAAGGATTCCCCAGTATGCATTCAGATAATGACCGTAGTACTTAGTAGAAATCATTTCAAATTTCCAGTGGCATCCCAGAGGATTAAAATCAAACCCTGCGACTCATGGGAATGTCCTTGACTTTGTGATCTCAGGCTCTCGGAGTCAGTTTGGTGATTAATGATCCCCCGTCACAGTATTCCAGGTGCTGTGATCAAATCAAGCGACAGAATTTCCCGTGAGAGAGCAGTGATTCTTTGCCTTTCCTTTTGTAACACAGTGAACGCTTTCAGGCATCACTGCTCTTCCCTGATTCTTGTTTGGGAGGAAGAATCTGACCTCAAGTTAAACCTCAGTGCCAGGAATGGCTACATCTTGCTGAGTTGATGATGGTCAATGGGGTCCCATGAACCCTTCCTAAACATCATAGGCTATGATTGCCAAGGCTGCTGGTTGCTCTCAATAACCTATGCTAAGACCTTAGTGCTGAAGACAACGCTTACTTATGCCATCAAACAAGGAAAAGTTGAGCTGGTACCCAACTAAATACTTTACCCCTACTGAGTAGTGTTCACAGTGCTAGAAGGTACTCTTCAAACTGCCATAGGAGAAAGGTAACCATCAATGTCAGCTAGCTACAACCTTGCAACCTGCAACAATGACCTGCCTGCATGATACACGAACAGTTGCACAAATGTTGTGGGAGTAGCCAACCACTTTTACATTAGATTTAAGGCCCACTGCAGAGATGGAACGAACCCATACCTGATACTGCTAAAGTGGCTAAGAACATGAGACTAGATAGGTCATGGGCCTGGTGGAAAAGCCATTATTATTATTCTACTAAAAGACATAGCAATAAAATTATTCCTAATGATATAGTGATGTAGCCATAGATCTGTGCCTCACTCAGTTCACATCCGGGAAGTTTCTTGCAGTAGATGATACTTAACACAGAGACCTACAAATGGACAATATGCAAAGAGCGAGAGACTTTGGAACATTCAGCTTTAAATGGGATGCCTTCATCAGACTTTTCCCCTCAGGGCAAGTCTCATGTCAAGTGTTGGTCCACACAAAGCAAACTCCATTTTTTTTTTGGTGTATGCTTTCTGTTTTTTTTTTTGTGTGTGTGTTTTTTATTTATTGATTTGGGTTTTTTTGCTTGGTGTTTTGTTTTCTTTTGTGGGGGGGGGGTAGGGGCACATGAAGCTGGGTACGTAGGAAGGTGGAGTGGGAGAGGGAAAATATGATCAAAATATAGTGCAAAAAAGAAGAACCTGGCCTTTATATTCAGGATCATCTGCATGTTATGGGTAAAACACTACAGAAAACCGGATGAAAGTACTGAAGAATTCCCTGACCATACTATATTCAGCAGATTAAGAAACTAGAGCCTGCAGCTGGAGAGACTGGTAAGAGTGTTTGCCATCTGAGCATGTATATATATGGTAGCTTGGGGCCAGGGAAAGATGGTGGCCGCTTACCACAACCTCTTTGCCTGAAGATTGATCAGGTAAGGCTCGACCTTACTGTTTCCATTCTAGAGTTCCTGTGGGATTTTGGAGAGAGATGGGGAAGATGGAGAGGGAAAAGATGAGGGTGAGACATCCAGCCTCTGGGATTTTCCCACACCAGCATCTGTGCTTTCTCCCAGTCCTATTTTCCTATCTCTTTCACAGGTTTATCCTACAAACAGCCCCTTGCCCAATACAAAGATGACAAGCTCAAGAACAATTAGTTTCAGCTGTTTTCTAGAAAGCCTCATCCAGGATAAGGAGTAGCAGATTCACTTTAAAGACATCCCTCTCATGTGATCATATATAGGACTGGGCATAAAGCAAGAACTCTCGGTGAGAATCTCCGCCTGAATTTCCCACATTGTTGAATGCCTTAAGAATACGATTCTCACATTCCACCAATGAATTTGGAAGGGTCTTATAACTGCATGGCATTTAATTTTGTGAACATTGATGTTAGGTGAGAGAAATTCCAGACAATAGAAATGGGGAGACACCTGTTGTCCTGGCTAAAGCAAGTCCAATTGCAAGTGTAATCTGCAGTTGGATTCTGTAGAGGTGGCAGAAAACTAGAAGATCCAGTGTATTGATCAGAGGCATCACTTTGCATTTAATTGGGTCATTTGGTCTCTGGGGGGCACATATGGAATATTCAAAGATCTGTCTCTAAGAGTTAGCTCTTTTGTAGGAAAGGCCACAACATATCATTCAAGTCTAAACTCCAAAGGTGCTGGCTAATCTCCTTCCCAGCCCTAAAATCATGAGTAAGGGATCCCTTGACAGCTCTTCATCTTGGAATGGAAACAATATTCAATGGTAAGTCTGTTTCCAGGATGCTTTCCCATGTCCTTGGGCTCTAGAATTCTTGGTTCCCACAGAGCAATATACAAATGGCCGCACGTAGGACTCTGGATTTACAGCACTTGAGACATCCGCTAAGTAAAACTTACCTCTGCGTCAACCAGGAAACATTTTTCCTAATATTTTTCCTTTTATTCTCCAGCTTGTCCTAATATAGGCTCTTAGGATCTGCATGAAAAAATTCTTCTAGACTCAACACAATGGAAATGAATTGTCAGCAGCCAGGCAGGAAAGAGCCACAGGTAGCTTTCTCCATCCGTTTAAGACGTCCCAAGGCACATCTATATTTTACTAGCCTTGATCCTCACAGGAAATGCAATGTAAATGCTGTAGCTCGCTATTCTAATAGCCTTTTTTGTAGACAGACTTTTCTTTGGGCCACCAGCTCATACACAAAAAACTAAACCGAGACTTTTTATTAATTACAAAAGGTTGGCCTATAGCTTAGGCTTGCCCCCATTACCTCTTATAACTTAAATTAACCCATTTCTATTCATCTATGTGTTGCCATGTGACTGGTGGCTTTTTCTCCTCCTCCTGCATGTCTGTTCCCTCTGCCTCCACTGGTGTCTCTGCCTTTCTTCTTCCCAGAGCTCTCTCTGTTCAGAAGTCCCTGCTGTACCTCCTGCCTAGCTATTGGCCATTTAGCGTTTTATTCAACCAATCACAGTGATGGGTCTTCACGCAGTGTAAAGGACTATTATACAACACTTTTTCAGAAACCTGAAAGTCTCACATTGCAAATGAGGTGAATTTCCTTTTAATTAACCCTTTTCAGAACTATCTACCTGTCATTTCCAGTATGAAGCATTACAAAGAAAAGGGAATACTTTGGTGTACATACATATACCAACAAACACAGATACACATGCACATAGGCACATACACATATTTTTGAGACAGTGTCTCATCTATCCCATGTTGGCCTCATACTTGCTGCCTAGCCAAGGATGGCCTTGAACTTCTGATACTTCTACCTCTGACCTTCCTTTTGCTGGAATTATAGGCATACACTACCACACCCGATTTATGTGGCTCTGGGGATAGAATTCAGGGTCTTCTGTAAGCCAGGCAAACACTCTACCAACTGAGCTCCATCTTTAGTCTCATATTTAGGTGATTAATTCTTTTGTTTGTTTGTCTTATTTTATTTTATTGAGACATGGTTCCACTCTGTAGCCCAAGCTGTCCTGGAACTCACTAGCCTAGTCTAACCTTGAATCTATGGTGATTCTCTTGCCCTTACACCTCTCAAATGCTGGTCTCAAATGTGTAAGCCATCAGTCCTGATTTGAGAAAAATATTAATGGACATTTACTTTGAGGATGTGCTGCCTACTCATTTCCAGATACTCATCAATTTATTTCTGGTTCACCACAGGGGAGATGGACATGGGATCGGATCATATTGTTGTAGCCTCTCTGAAGAGCAACCTTTGGTAGGAGGTACAACCAGAGCCACCTTTGTTAGCCTTTGACCATGGGTTTTATAAATAACAACCCTATCATACAGCAATCACGTGTATTTTAGGTGCAATGATCCTGTGTGAAGACCTGTCCAGGAGTGATTTTTCAGCTCTCTATTCTGGGTCAAACTTACCACCACAGGATTACTGTCATTTTTTTTTCTTAGAAAATGAATCGAACATTGACTGAAACGTTAGAAAGCACAGAGCCAAATTTTTGGTTTGTCTTTGGGGTAGAGCCTGAATGTTTTTCTCCTTGCTTGCTTTAGCCCATGGACATTTCTATAAGCTCTGGCTTCTTAGTTTCATATTTCTAGCTCATCTTAATAAAGTCTAAGGAACCATCTAGGGTATTTTATGTGCCAAATTGGAGAGTAAATATGAATATTTTAATAATTTTCAATCTCGGGAAAATGTTTTTGTATAAAGTGAGGGAAAGCACAGCCAAAGGCATCTGGAAGAGTCTAGTGCAGGGAGAGAAAGTAGACTAAGCATAACCAGCAGATGAGTCACGAGAGGAGTGAGAGAGAGGTGGGGAGAGTTGTAGAGGAAAAGAGAGAGAGAGAGAGAGAGAGAGAGAGAGAGAGAGAGAGAGGGAGAGAGAGAGAGAGAGAGAGAGAGAGAGAGAGAGAGAGAGAGAGAATATGCTATGGCCCAAATGGCAGGGTTATATAGGAGAAGTTTGGGGTGGGAGAGAAGAGCCAGGATGCCAGCATAGACTCTGTAACTATATTTGCTCTTCTGAGAGAACCTGGATGACAGTGTGCTCTTTGGTATGCTAGTAGACGCCACAGATAACCAGTTGTCACTTGGGACAGAAAAGGAAATGCATTGCTCCTTTGGTAGAGGGAAGTAGATGTTAGAAATTGGGGGAGTGGAATTTACTTTGGACAAGACAGTTATCAAACTGCTCCACATTCATCTGAAATCAAGGCAAAAGTGCAAAAGAGGTCATGCAGTAGCTTCCATCCTGAAATGGGGGCCAGTATTTACAGGGATAATTAAAATGGCAAACCAATGGCAGGCCTAGAGCCTGGGCTCACTGAGGAAGGGAAGATCCTATTTTACAAACATCCAAGAGAAAATGAATCAGGAAGCAAACATTTCTTTTGACTTAAGAAAACATTACCAAGTTTAAAGAGTAATGAAACCAAAGATGGCAGAGTCGTTGGGGAAACATCCCATGATGTTTTACAACATGAATATTCTGGCTGCTGTCCTCTGTTTTTTTTTTTCTTGAGACAGCGTCTTACTGTATAATCCTGGTTGTCCTGGAACTAGTTATGTATATACCTAAATGGCCTTGAAATTATAGAGACCTTCTTCTGCCTCCCCAGTGCTGAGCTTAAAGGTTTGGGCCACCATCTCTGACTTACCCCTCCTTTTAACTAAACAAAAGCCTATCAGACGGTTAGAGAACATATAGTTCCACAACATTCTGTGCTGGATACTAGATGATTAGTCTTTAGCTGGTTGGATATTTGCAAGAAGTTGTTGTAATTAGAGCAGCAGGCTGCCTCCTGCCACCCAGCTGCCCACACGGCTAGCTTTATACAAAATAATTACACACAAACTGTATTCTTTTAAACACTGCCTGGCCCATTAGTTCCAGCCTCTTATTGGCCAGCTCTTACATATTAATCTAACCCATTTCTAATAATCTGTGTAACACCACAAGGTGGCTTACCAGGGAAGATCTTAACCTGCATCTGTCTGGAGTGGGAGAATCATGGAGACTCTAAAAAAAAATAATTAAACCAAAAATTAAATATAAACAACACAAATAAAAATTAAACAATAAAAAAGGACAAAGCAGTTTCTTTATTAATTAACCAATGAAAGCAACAGATTAGAAAGAAATCACTCCCACATCAAGAAGTGGCTGGATCACTTCAGTACAGGCCAGGTTATCTTCTTCCTATCATATTTACTTTCAAACGATTACTGGAGGATCCAGACTCAGTAGGAAAAGAAGTCTGAGTGCCAAGTGACAGAGGAAGAATGGAAGATCAGGATGCTGATACACAAACTTCTGAACATCCTTAAATTACATCTGAACCCATAGACTTAATACAGGAAGAAAAACAATACATACACTTAATACAAGAAGAAAACCATACTGACCTATCCGTATCAGTTGTTTATTGCGGCTGTAGGGCCACATACCAGGTCATCCCTAAACACAGTGGCATTAAAAGCCAACTTATTATTACTTTTTATTTTATGCACAGTTGTGTTTTGCCTGCATGTATGCCTGTTTAAGGGTGTTGGGTTTCCAGACACTTGTGAGCCACCATGTAGATGGGAATTGAACCCGTGTCCTCTGGAAGAACAGTTAGTGCTCTTAACCACTGAATTATCTCTTCAGCCCTAGCAAGGCTTTTTTGTTGTTGTTGTGTTATGAACACACTTGTGGTTATGTGTATGGAAAGTCCTTGCCTCTGCTGATTCGCTGCCTGGCTGCTGCTCATTGGCTAGCCTGGCCACGCTCACATGGTGGCCTCAAGGCTCCAGAAGAGGGGTTGGAAGCTGTAAGTCCTTTTGAACCAATGCTCAGAACTGATACATAATCATTTTTGATACATCATCAGCCAAACAACTTAAAATGTCACCCCAGATTCCAGACACACACACAAAAACAGACACAGTTTAAGGAAAAGCTGCAGGGTCACCCAAGAAATGGCTTAGGGGTTAAGAGCCATTGCTGTTGCAGAAGACCCCAGTTTGGTTCTCAGCACCCAAGCCAAGCAGCTCACAACCATCTATAGCAATCCCCTAGCTCTGGGGGATCTGATACTCTCCTTTCACCTTTTTGGGTACTGATACTGTGTTCATGTGTACATTCCTACACACGTGTTCACATGCACACACACACATAATTAAAAACAAATGAATCAAAAAAGAATGGCAGGCCAAAGAGTTGTAGGGGTAAAAAAATTAAGACCTTCTTGCAATAATCTACGCTAAATTTGTGTGCTTTGTTGAATATTGATATGCTATATTTCATCTTATCATTACAAAGAAGACTCCAGTAACATTAAGTGGAGGCAGATAGTTCACCAACAGATCTCACTGAGTTTCAGGTTTTTTTTTCAAAGATTTAAAAAATTATTTAATTTATTTATTTATGTTTTTTAATTTTTAGACAAGGTCTTTCTTTGCAGTTCTAACTGTCCTAGAACTTACTGTGTAGACCAGGTGGCTCGCAAACGCATAGAGATCCATCTGCCTTGGCCTTCTGAGTGCTGAGATTAAAGACTCGTACAATCTATTTCTCTGTTTCTGTCTTTGCTTTTATCTGCGTATACACATGAGATAGTATGTGTCACAGAACATGCAGAGAGGTCGTAGGACAACTCTCAGAACCAATTGCTTGGGACCCAGGGACCAAATTCAGGTTCTCTAGTTTGTGCAGCTTTACCTAACTACTGACCATCTTGCTGGCCCTATTTTTTGGATTATTTTCCTCTCAGGAGCAAAGGTAGAAATTAATGCTTCAGCTGAAATAAAGTAGCTAGCCTGTGGATCTTCCCATGTGATGAATTACATGAGTAATGTCTCCATCTGTACCTAAAATACATAAGCATATGGCATATGGTGATTTGAGGAGTCAGATGGGGGCTTCAGACAGGAAACACATCCTGTATGTAAACTGCAGCTGGTGAGAATAGATACTTCTCGTTAGCAGGGGACAGAACCATTCAGCGCATAAAGGAGGCAGGGGTCAGCGGCTGCTTTGGTGTCTCATGCAATCCGGGTGCAACCTCCCAGAGCCGACTGCAGTCAACGCTGCAGTGGAACCCAGCTGAGGGAATGCAGACGCTCTCAAGAGCAGGCTTTTCTCTAGCAGGAGAGAAAAAGGGCTCCACCCTCTCTTGTGTTTTCTGGTTAATAAACATGGTGCAGGAAATTTCACTTTTGCAGGGACAAACAACCTTCTCTGGACAAATACCCAGAGAGGATTATTTTGGGTGAACAGTTAGTAAGTGGACAAATTCCTTCCAGAAGCAGGACATCTGTGCTAAATGTTTTTCGAAGTTATATTTTCCAAGGGCTTCTAAGCATCTTTATGAGAAAACACTAAATTCCAGGAAACTGCTGTCAAGGTTGTAAGATGCTTACAGGCCCATTGCCCACTCCACATAAGCAGAATGAACTGGGCTGGCCCTCGGAGTCCCAGGGCATCAGGGGTCCTTGTGTTTCTAAGTCTCCTGGTAATGATTAATATTGAGTGTCTACTAGAGAGGATCTAGAATCATCTAAGAGACAAACTTCCCGGCTTATCTGGTAGGGAGTTTCTAGATCAGAGAAACTAAGGTGGTTATTAACCCCAACAATTAAGAACAAGATCACTATTTAAAGCCACATTGGAAGCAAGCTTTAATTAAATACTAGCCCAGGTGGATGGGCTATGACCAGGTCCATCTCTGGGTTTCCAGAAAATGGCCCCAAATAATGGTTTATAGTGACTTAAGTATTTCCCATCCGTTGCAGTCAGGGGCAAGTACACATCCTGATATACCACCAACCTATATCCAATCAGGAGCGAGTGTGCATCCTGATGTATTTCCTGTCTGTGAATCTCCTGCCCATCTGTGATCAAGCACAACTGGTGCAGACGGGTCACACAAACTCCTTTAGAGGAATGAAAACAGGTGGCTTGTGTTATCTTCCGTACACAATAGCCTCCAGCATTTCAGGAACTGTCTGTCCTTGGGCAAGGGGCCCGGTGGCTCAGAGGCATTTTTTGTTTCACGGATCTCTTAGGCATAGTAATTAAAACTTAACATATAACTTTGGCTCTCACATTGGAAGACTCACTCTAAACATGGGTGGCATCGTTCCGTAGGTTGGGATCCTAGACTGAAAGAAAAGGAGAGAGAGAACTTAGCAGCAGCTTCCATCTCCCTTCACTTCCTGATTATAGACACAATGTGACCAGCAGCCTAATGCTCCTGGTGCTATGACTTCTCTGCTCCAGGAATTGTGCCTTCAAACTGTAAGCCAAAAGAAACCCTTCCTCCTAATAGTTGCTCTAGCCAGGTGTTTTATCACAACAAGAAGAAAGATAACTAACCCATTCCTCTTCTGTGAATGGGTGGGACCGGATTTTATCTATTGTTGTACCACAGGGCACTCCTCCCAGCTCTGGCTTAGCAAAACAGACATTTCTGCTCAGGGGTTTCCAAGAGCTGGTAATTGAAGAGCACTTTAGTTGAGTAGTTCTGACTCTCTTCTGAAGTTGTGGTCAACACATCAGCTGTGGCTACAGTCAGTCATCTGAGGGCTATCCTGGCTCTGGAGAACCAGATTCTAAGATGGCCGCTCATGTGCAGGGGTCCTTGGTTCCTCATCATGTGTAATGTCTGGAGAGCTGCCTGAATGAATGAATGTTCTTATGACATTGCTACTTGAAGAGGCAGGAAAGGAGGCTCCCTTACAACCCAATTTCTTTCAGAAGTAATGTACCATAGTTTCCTTTGTGTTCTTTTGGTCATGGGAACTCTGCTGTTATAATAGCGGAGGGGACTATATAGTAGGACTATACTAAGGTGCGATACCAGGCAATAGGAACCACTGGGACATCTTGGGTGCGGTCATCTTTCTTAGTTAGGGTTTTATTGTTATGACTAGACACTATGACCATAGTAACTCTTATAAAGGAAAATATTTAGTTGGGGCTGGCTCGCAGTTTCAGAGGTTTTTGTCCATTATCATCATGGAGAAAAGTTCAGCAGCATGCAGGCAGACATGTTGCCGGAGAAGAACCCTAGAGTTCCACATCTGAATCCACAGACAGTAGGAAGAAATGTGAGCTACTAGGCCTGGCTGGAGCTTCTGAGATCTCAAAGTCTGCCCCCAGTGACACATCTCCAGCAAAGCCACACCTACTCCAACAAAGCCATATAGCCTAATAGTGTCACTCTCTGTGGGCCTATGGGGCCATTTAATTTCAAACCACCACATCATCACACATAGATTCAATGGCCTTTACAGTTCCTTCCTTCCGAGTGGTTCCATGGACTTGTGCAGAAGTAACACACCACGACACACACACACACACACACACACACACACACACACACACACACACACCTGTGGCCCCAGGAGGTTTAGCTATAAACTGCCTTTAATAGAGGGGACTTCACAAAGAAAAAGGGCAGCTTGCGGGCAGTCCATCCACTGGTAACTATTCTAATCTCACAAAGGTTAGTACAAAGAGAAGTTGTACTTACTGGAAGGGGAAAAGGGGGGTCTCGTAGAAGAGAAGTCCAGTGTTTGACCTCTCTCTCTCTCTTTCTCTCTCTCTCTCTCTCTCTCTCTCTCTCTCTCTCTCTCTCTCTCCATCAGTCTGTCTGTCTTTGTGTCTGTCTGTCTATCTATCTATCTATCTATCTATCTATCTATCTATCTATCTATCTATTGAAGAAGGGAATATGTATCTAGTTAACTCTGGTTAGAGAAGCAGCCTTGTTGAAAAGGAAGAGCTTGTGTCTGCCAGCGCTTGAGATCACTCAGCATCCTATTTTTGCAAAGCGAAGAAGTATGAAATATATGCTTTCATAATTCCTCACGCACAGTTTCATGACCTAAATGCTTTGAAAAGCCAGGAAAAAAAAAAGCTCCTCTCATTAGTGATTTGCTAGCAAAATTTGACTTCAGTTGTCCCAGAGCTTCTTATAGTCTCTGTTCTCATTTAGAGGAAATCTCCATGTGTTTCACTGCATAAAAGCTAATGCGGTTGATTATAGGATGCTACCCCAGAGCCCGTTGGGGAACTTAATAATAGACACTACAGACACTGCATTGCCTTTCATAAAGTAGAACATTATTTAATGCTGTATGGGTGGGCGCTGCTTTTGTGCAGTTAGTGCCAACTAGGCAAGTTTTGTAGAAATGCCAGTTGTCTGACCCTACAATAGAAGATTAACCCTATTATTACATGATCTAAAACAATAAAAATTAAAATGGGGATATTTTTCTTGTAAACATATACCTCATCAATATTTTTCTTTATTTTTAATTAATTAATTTATTCTTGTCTCCTAAAATACATCCTGACTGAAGTTTCCCCTCCCTCCGCTCTTCCTGGTCTTCCATCCCAGCCACCTCTCCCTCTGATCCATGTATCTGTTTCAGAGGCCACCCAGTTCCTTACTCAAAACCCTTTGGTCCAGATATGTTTTGATGTTTATATTTACATATTTCGAAGCAGGGCTGGGCTGATGGCTCAGTTACTAGCTGAGCTGGATTTCCAGAACCAATGTAAAACGCAGCCTAGCATGGTATTGTTTATTTATAATACTCTCAGTGCTGGGGAGGCAGAGACAGGCAGATTCCTGGTCTAGTCCACTTGGCCAACTCTATGCCAGTGAGAGATTTCTGTCTCAAAAAAAAAAAAAAAGAAAGAAAGAAAGAAAAGAAAAGAAAATGGTAGACAGCATTTGGTGGATAAGTTTTGAGGTTGTCTTCTGGCCTCTGCATGTACATGCACATACATACATAGACACCTGTAGACAGATGTGCACCTTCACATGTACACAAACACATACACACACACACACACAAAAGAAATAATTGTGCAGGACATCACACACAATACAACTTGTTGTTGTTGTTTTCAAGACAGGGTCTCGCTGTATAGCTCTGGCTATCCCTGGAAGCCACTCTGTAGACCAGGCTGGCCTTGAACTCAAAAATCGGCCTGCCTCTGCCTCCTGAGTTTAAAGGCATAAACCACCATACCTGACAAGAAATAACTTTTTAAAACCCCATTTTCTTTTGATTGGATGTGTGTGGCCTTGGATAAATTATATAACCTGTTTTCCTCATCTGTTATATGGGGCTGTTTGCCCCTGGAGTTTACAAAAGTATGGTAGATAAAAATGCTGTTCTATTGCCTTCAGCCATCATCTTTATTCCAAGGTCTGCAAACTGGCGCCAATTAGGAGCAAATTCTGTGTATTTGGCCCTTTTATATTTTTCTAAGTAGTTAAGATCCATCCATCCATCTTGCTTTAAGCATGTTGGCTTGCTTTAACCCGCTCAGATAAGATGCAACATCGCATAAATGCTTAGTGGGAACTAGACCAACAAACAGCCATTTACTTCAGTTCACTCCCTTTACTCCATGAATAAACTCAAACTGATCTGAATTTGCTACATGTCTTGAATCACAAGACAGCCCCATCAATCAAAGGAAGTGTGCATGCTGGGAGGAAGAGTGAATGCATTTTAAACCAGTTAGGTCTTTCTTTTGCACTGAATTTAGAATGCAAGCTGCCTGGCTTCCAATGGCACTTTCTTAAATGTGCAAAGTGGATTTTGACTGTTAGCTTCCAGTTAGAGGTCAACATTTCAAAGGGATCAAAGTTGAGACTTGCAAATTATAATTCTTTTTGTATCTCCCTCAACCACTGTTATACAAATTTCTTCTTTTCCTGGTAATCATCTATGTGTTAAGTATCCTATTTGGCTCCAACCTACCAATGAATAGACCATTTCTCCCTTCCCTTCCTGCCTTTCTCTCCCTTCCTTTCTATCTCTGTTTCTCTCTTTTTCTTTCCCTCCCTCCCTCCCTCCCTCCCTCCCTCC
>NW_026067999.1:5070484-5072156 GCF_014885135.2 Alexandromys fortis
ATGGAAATAGAAAACACTATCCTGAGTGAGGTAAGCCAGACCCAAAAAGAGGAACATGGGATGTACTCACTCATATTTGGTTTCTAGCCATAAATAAAGGACATTGAGCCTATAATTAGTGATCCTAGAGAAGCTAAATAAGAAGGAGAACCCAAAGAAAAACATATAGGCATCCTCCTGAATATTAACCTTCATCAGGCGATGAAAGGAGACAGAGACAGAGACCCACATTGGAGCATCGGACAGAAATCTCAAGGTCTCTTTTACTTCTTAATCTAAACATTTTAATAGTTCAAAACTGAGGAACATTTTTTTAAAAAAAATTATTGAAATGACCTTCCATTTAAAGTACTTTTCAGTCCATAGGTGGCCTCTCTCGAGAATTTGCATTAATTATATATGTAAAGCAATTGAATCACCTCCTTCCCATCTTCATTTCATTTTTTTCTATATTTACTCTTTGCAGAGGGTTGATTAAATGCAGAGCCGAATGTCTTCCACTGAATAAAGCAGTTTCATTGCATTGCAAGCAGAAAGTCTGCTAGCCTGAAATTCAGTGACCAACTGCATAAGTACAAGTTTCATGTTTACACTTAGTTTGCAAGCTTGTTGCTCCAGTGAACTCTCTATTTCCTAGGATTTTAAAATTTGAAAAGTGGAATGGTTAATCATAATGAACAACTTGAGAGGATATAGACTTATATAGGACACAAACCTCTGGGCAAGTCTGTGAAGGAATTTCTAGGTTGAATTAACTGAAGAAGGAAGACATACCCCAGCAGTGGAGGCACCTATCCATCAAATAGGGTCCTGGATAGAATGCAAAAAAGGGAGCTGGGGACCTTCATTTGTTTTCCTCTGCTTCCTGACTGTGTATGCAATCTGTTTCTACATCTGGATCCTTGGGCAGCAGGAAGAGACTGTCACCCGGGGCCGGACTTGAGCATCTGAAACCTCAAAGCCTGCTGATTAGTGGCACACTTCCTCCAAACAGGTTAGACCTACTCCAACAAGGTCACACCTCCTAATAATGCCAATCCCTATAGGCCTATGAGGGCCCTTTCTATTCAAACCACCACAATTCTCCTAGAACTCACTAAGTAGTCCAGGCTGGTCTTGAACAGTAGAGATCCATTTGTCTCTGTCTATTTAGTGCTAGGATTAAAGGCACGTCCCACTATGCCCAGCTAGGCTCCAGTTCCTTTATCTGATTAGTGTGCTAATGCAACGTGTCATTGTATGTAGTTCAGTGGTAGAGCACTTGCCTAGGAAGTTTAATCCCTGACTGAAAACAGACATATAAAATATGTAGACTGAGCTCCCAAGGTCCCAATGAGGAGCAGATGGAGAGAGAACACAAGCAAGGATGTCAGGACCACGAGGGGTGCACCCACCCACTGAGACAGTGGGGCTGATCTATTGGGAGCTCACCAAGGCCAGCTGGACTGTGACTGAAAAAGCATGGGATAAAACCGGACTCTCTGATCATGGCGAACAATGAGGACTGATGAGAAGCCAAGGTCAATGGCAAGGGGTTTTGATCCTACTTCATGTTCTGGCTTGGTGGGAGCCTAGCCAGTTTGGATGCTCACCTTCCTAGACATGGATGGAGGGGGGAGGACCTTGGACTTTCCACAGGGCAGGGAACCCTGACTGCTCTTTGGATTGGAGA
>NW_026067999.1:5072215-5162800 GCF_014885135.2 Alexandromys fortis
GGGAAATGGGAGGCTGGGAGGAGGCGGAAACTTTTTTTTTTTTCCTATTCTCAATTAAAAAAATATGTAGACATCACAGGACACACTGTTACTTTATACTTCACGAAGGAAAAATTTTTAGTTATTAGATGTACTTGATGATTGCATACAGTCTTCTATCAGAGGAATTAAATATGCCTGTAAAATGAATTAAGTTAACAATGCAGAAATAGTCTTTTATTATTATTTGTTATTTTATTAATTATTATTATTAGTTATTTTCTTTTGGAGAAAGGGTTTTACCATGTAGTCCTGGTTGGCCTGGAACTCACAATGTAGACCAGGTGGGCCTCAAAGTCATGATCATTTTCAAATAATCTAGAATTATACAAACACATCCAACCAATGTCAGTTTTCTGGTTTTGGTAATTTACCAAAATATTGTATGGCCTATCAGTGGGGGAAGATGGAGACATGGTGTATGTGACTTCTCTGTTCTGACTTAATAACTTACTATGAATATCTGACTACTTTAAAATAGAAAGGAGCAGTAAAGTTGTATTTTTTTAGAATTGATAAAATTAGCTACTATTGCTGACATGGTAATGGCTTTAGTAAGTCCCCTTGTTTTCTTTTGGGATGGATTAAAGATGGCTGCAAGAAGAAATAGAGTCTCCACCTACTCACCTTAAATTGAGTTCAGCTTTGTGACTTGCTTTGACCTGTAGAACACAGCAGAATGCCACTGGGCAATTTCCCAGACTGTGCCCCAAACGTGCAGCTTCCAGGTGGGGGTTCACTCTCGTGCTATGGTCATGGTCCCTGTTGTCTTCCTGGCAGTGGTTAAAATAAACTTTATTTCCTTTCTGTAAAAGAAAAATGGTGCCACTTCATCCCTTAGAAATGATAAGAGAATTCTGCAATGCCCTAAATTAAGTTACAGACCAGAAAGTGGAGAGAGGAAGCAGATAGGATGAGTCTATTTTAACTGACAGCTTCAAGCTAAATCAATAAAGAAAGAGGGAAAAAAAGCCCACATCCCTCCCCTGTACACTGGTGATAAGGCATCAAGGCCCCATCATGCTCTGCTTTTAGAACCAATCAGCCAAGTAGCAGCAAGCCCTTCTCTCTGTGGACAATCTCCTATTCCCAGGCCATTTCCTGCTTCCCATGCTCTAGAGCCAGCTAGGATTTAGTGTGGCAAGAACTCTACCAACTGAACCGTCTCTCCAGCCCCAATCTTTTTACCTTTGGCTAGCATCTGTCCATACCAAGAGACCCTTCATTTTAGAGACCCCTGTGTCTGATAGGTGGATTTAACAGAAAAGCCTCTTAGAACAAGGTCACCATACTGTCAGGGGACTAATGCCACAGTTTATAAGGCATATTCTGCCTGCTCCCGGGATGCATGTACCCCAGACAGCTAAGAATTTGTCATGGCACACAATCATAAACTTACTTAAAACAGGAGATTGGAGGGGGAGCAAGTTTTATTTTATAGAAAAGCAGCTTTATTAAGGCATAGTTGATATGTACATAACTTCAAGCATACAGTTTTCTCATAGATTTTGTAAATGTGTATGTTGTATGTTGAAGCATATTCTCCCATAACCCTTCCCTTTCCTAGTCTCACCCCTCCCTCGATTAGTCTCCTTGGTCCCCTCCCTAGACTCTTCTAATTATACCCTCAGACCCCCACATGATTTGGTCTATTTATGTAAAATCTAGGAACCACAAATGAGAGAACCAATAGATATTTGTCTCTCTGAGATGACTTTAATTCACTTACTATGATTATCTCCCGCTGTATCCAAGATCCTGTGACATAACTTCAGTTTTTGTAACTGGAAAACAGTCCACTGTGGAGACAGCTCATCTTCTTTTTGCATTGCTTTGTTGTTGGATACCTAGGCTGTTCTCATAGCTTAGCGATTGTGAATAGTGCTGCGGTGTAATTATCTCTATGACGTCTGATGGTTTTGGAGGGTCTCTTTTGTTGTTGTTTTTCATTCCTGCTACTGAGGACAGAACCTAGGGCTTTTGGTTTGCAAAGCAAGTGCTTTACCACAGAGACAAACGCCCCCAATGCTGCAATTTCTCTTGTAATTTGGTGGTGTGGTTCTTGAGCAGGACTTTGTAGATGACAAGGTTGGATCACCATGTCAAAAGGCTGGGCGCTTCTGAAAGAACTAAGTGTTCCATCTGGCTGACTGTACAAGGGGCTACCTTGGGTGCTCTAGTCTATCCAAGGTTCTAGATGTTTCTAGTTTCCAGTAGGTGAAACTTGGGATGCATTTATCCCCAAGCACTCTCAGACAGGTGTAGAAGACATCTTGCCAATTCTAGCCACTGGCCCCTCCAGGAGACAGCAGGCTCAAGGCTATCCCAAAGGCAGCAGAAGGAGCACCTGGTGGAATTCAGTCAACTCCCACAATCATGAACAATAAGACACACTTAATACTACCATTTTTAGCCATCAAAAACCATTTCAGAGAGTCATCTGAACAATTCAGAGAGGATTCTGGGTAAAAGGTCTGGAGTGGGCCTTCTAACTCAAATCAGCGCTCCATTTCCTGGAAGAGCTTGTTGAAAGCAATTGGAAGTCACTCAACAAGAGAAGGCTGCGGCCCAGGTGCTGTGTTCATCAGAAGCTCACAGCCTGTGCTGCTGCTTCCCAGCTCCTCTGGGCAACAGGGATCTAAGGGGCGTGCCCCTGACCTCCAGGGCTTAGACGTTAGGCTTATGAACGAGGATGCCTTCATTTTCCTAAAAGCAATCCTTTTTTTTTTTTTTTTTTTTTTTTTTTAATGCCGAACAAGTGAGATGCCCGATGAAGCAGGGGTGTCTGATTTCTGCAGGGCATCTGCCTTGAGGAAGACAATGTTCAGAAACTGTTGTTTCCTTTCATGTGGCGATTTCCCTGACAGCTGACCGTATGGTCCCTCCTCGGCACAGCCGCGAGGCTGAAGAAACTGTTGAACAGGCGATGTGCAAGGGCCACCTTGGAAGACGCGGTAGCTGCCTTTCAGCAGCGGGTCCTAGTGCTGTAACTGCGCGCAGCCTTCAGAGGGAATGCAAGGCACAGGGAGAAGGAGGTGGGGGTGTGTTTGCAGCCATATGACTCAACCAGAAGGTGCTGGTACAAAAACGTAGATCTCTTTGGACTTCCAAGTAAAATCCTCTCGTTCTCATTCAGGGAGAAACCAAAGCCCCACCAAGCCATCACACTGGTCCCCTTGACGCCTCCATTTTCTTGCTTTCTGTGCTGCGCTGCATCTCATTCACCATGGTTCTCTTGAAATGCTCACTCCAGAGGATTGCCTGGTACCCACTGTCCTGTCTGTATGGAGTTCTATTCCTCCAGATGGCCCCTACCCTGCTTTCTTATTTTCCCCAGATGCTCAGATGTCCCTGTCTCAGTGAGGCCCCACCCTTGGCGCTCTTACCACCCCTCCAGAGCACAACCTTCTGACTTTCCTGTCTCAGACGGTTCCCTCCGGCCTTTTGACCAGTGGTTTACATCCCTTGCCTAGGATATAAATTCTGGACAGAAAGGGAAACTTGCCCAGTTTAATTAGATGCTAGACACTACCTAGATGAGATCCTAAGATAGCAGACACTTCAAAATTTGCTTTTCTTAAATAAATAGTAGCATGGAATGTGGGCTACTCTGACATTGAAAGTGAAAGTCTGTGTCCATGTATAATACCATAGCCTACTATTAGCCTCATGAGGCCCTGAACACTTGAAATGTTTGAAAATTGAGATGTTCTGTAAAAGTAAAAACACGTGAGATTTTTGAAGACTTGAAACTAAAATGACAGCAATTATCTCATTATCATTCTACTATTGATTAACTTATCCAAATGACAATATTTTGATTATACCACGTTAAAGCAAATGTATTATTACAATTATGAAATTGTAGAGGTTGGTAGATGGCTCAGTGGGTAAGAGTGATTCCTATGAAAGCATGAAGAACTAAGTTTGAATCACCACCCTGCATGTAAAAAGTTGGGCATGGCTGTGTTGAGTGCTGGAGACAGGTGGATTCTGGGAGCTCACTTGTCAATCAGCCTAGATAGAAAAAATGGTGAGCTTCTAATTTATTAAAACCCCCTGTGTCTTAGTTGGGGTTACTATTGTAATGAAACACCATGACCAAAGAAACCTGCTGAGGAAAAGGTTTATTTGGCTTACACTTCCACAACACTGCTAATCATCGAAAGGAAGTCAGGGCAGGAACTTAGAGGCAAGAGCTGACACAGAGGCCATAGAGGGATGCTGCTTACTGGTTATTCCCTATAGCTTGCTCAGTTTGATTTCTTATAGAAGTCAGACCCACCAGCTAAGGGGTAGTCCCACCCACAGTAGAATCCCACATCAATCACTCATAAGAAAATGCCCTACAGCCTAAGGAAGCTAGAGAACACCCGCTGGGATCAGGGTGGCCCAGTGAGAGTGATGAGTGATTAACTGTTTTGTTTTGCTTTTCTCAGGTAGCCCTAGGTGGCCTAGATTTCTCTATATAACTCAGACTCCTTATTCTCTTGTCTCCTCCTCCTGTGGATTACATGAGAGGTACCATGTCCTGTTTCTGATTGGTTGTTTTGTTTTACTTTTCTCAGGTAGCTCTGGATAACCTAGAATTCTCTATATGACCTTCTTCTCATCTTCTTGTCTCCCCTTCCTGTGGATTACAAATGTGAGTTACTAAGTCCTGCTCCTCTGGGACTAGAGATAAAGTCCAGGGCTTTGTGCCTGCTAGACGAGTGGTCTACCAACTGAGCCACATATACCCTCCCACAACCCAGTTGAGTTGTAGATGCATTTGGGTTGCCATAGACTTTCTTAGATGCTGAGTAGAGAAGGCAAAGAGCTGCAGGTGAGGTATCACGAAGGATGTTCTCTAGGGATGCAATTTGGATGTCTTTGCCCTGAGAAAATGCATCTTTGTCATATGTAGTTTGGTAAGGTTTAGAATCTAGACTTGTTTACCTTCCTCATAGCTCCGGATTTTGTCTCTTCAACTGTATGCCTGCTTTCAATGATGAAGACAATTTAAAAACCAGGGCAACGAATATTTAGATTTCATAAGGGGTGACAAATCCTGGCATTTCAAAAGGTCACAGAAACAATTTTCATTTCATGTTTACTTGGTTGGCATAAATATGGATGACATGTTCTCAAATGCCAGAATTACATTAAGTTCCTAATAAATATCTACTGGCAACAAAATGCTAATTGATGACCTAATATATTTTGAAACAAATTATCTTTATAATGAGGAGTTTACAACACCCACACATGGCCTGAACCTTCTCTTCTTGCTCCCATAGTTTTGACAGTATTCTCCACAACATACAAGAATATAGTGCGTAGGAGACTTTTCTTAATTTTGTCTTTCTGTACTTTTCTACAAGTAGTTTCCTAAGAAGGTTGAAGTTTTCTAGGTTTGCCTTAGGGAGGGAGAGATAGAACAAATACGAAACAATAACAGCAATGTAAACAAACAAAACCCCAACCACGTGCGTAGAATCTTCCTATAAATGTCTTGGGTGCTGCTGTGATTTTTGTCTATTTGTTTCTTTCGTCTCTTGAGACCCTGTAGCTCAAGCTGGCTTGGAACACTGTACGCTACCATGTTGTCCTTGAACTGGTGGTAATCTTCCTACCTCCGGGTCCCAAGGTCTGGGATTATAGGTTTGAACATGTTCAACATTTCTGTGATTCCTTGTAGTCGAGTATCTCATATCAAACTCCAACAGCTATGCTATGAGAACTCCCAGAGTAGTACACCAGATTCTACCACCAGCTGGGTCTCTAATGCTTTCCCTTGGAATGAGATCTGCCTGCCCAGATCACTTTTTTTTTTCTGATTACAGGGCATTCTATGCAGCTGGTGATCCAGCACGTGTCTGCAGATAGTTTAGGATGACGTTTTTTCCTTTCGGCCTGATAGGGTCTTCCTGTCACAGTCTAGGAGAAGAGATAACCTTGGCCAGTATCCATGGAAACTGAGTAGAGTAATACCGTGGTAGCTAGAGCTACGGTGATGGCAATGGACTATTGAGACTCCCTAGCAGACGGTGGGAAAGAGTCGCAGGATTCCACCTGAGACGGTGTCTATCAATTTCTCCTGCCTTCCCAGCTGTAAGGAATCTTGGTAGATGCTAGAGTATATAGGAGGTGGAAGGGTAACCGAAAATGGGACTCCATGATGGAGTTTCCATGGAGCCAACATCCATGGTGGGATGGGACTCTGCAGTGATTTGGGTGTTTTGGAGACTCCAATCTTCCTACAACTAGTAATAACCCCTTTGCCTACTGTGGTGGTTTGAATGTAATTGACCCCCATAATGTCATAGTGAGTGGTACTATTGGGAGGTGTGGCTTTGTTGCAATAGTTATGACTTAGTTGGAGGAACTGTGCCTCATGTTGAGGTGGACTTTGACGTCTCATATATGTTCAAGTCACACCCAATGCCCCAGTTCACTTCCGGTTGCCTGGAGATCAATATGTAGGACTCTCAGCTCCTTCTCCAGCACCATGTGTGCCTGCATGCCACCATGTCCTGCCATGGTGATAATGGACTAAAAGCTCTGGACTGTAAGCCACCCAATTAAATGTTTTCCTTCAGAAGAGTTATTGTGCTCATGGTGCCTCTTCACAGCGCTAGGAACCCTAACTAAGACACCTACTTTCCTATAAGTAAGTCCAACAGACATCCGGTTCGTCATAGCACTTGTGGAATCCTTGCTTTTCTCTGTATTCAGTGCTCATGTTGGATGAATAGATATTTGTTCATATTTCCCCAACAAAGTTAACACAACAGCAGGGTTCTACTTGGGGCAGTACTTTCCTTATGGAGTAACTCAAAGAAGGTACTTAGTTAGGCCTCGGGGATCTTGTGACTTGAGCTGTATACCACTAAAGTTCCCAAGTGTGGCTCTGGTCAAGTCTTCCATTTCCTCTAGTGAATTCTGGGTTGGGTGACAGATTTGCCTGGCAGTAGCTGCATTGCTTACCCTGGCAGAATGAACCCTGTTTCTGTTCATGAACAAGGGATGAAACAACTTTTCTCGTAGGACAGGGCTAGGGTTAGAGTTTCTGCAGTAGGCTATGCTTCTCAGCACCCCCTCTTTGAAGTGACTTAAGAAGTAAAAGCTTGCCGAGTGGTGGTGGTGCACGCCTTTAATCCCAGCACTCGGGAGGCAGAGGCAGGTGGATCTCTGTGAGTTCGATGCCAGCCTGGTCTACAAGAGCTAGTTCTAGGACACGTTCCATCAGCTACAGAGAAACCCTGTCTCGAAAAACCAAAAAAAAAAAAAAATTCTTCGGGGGCTGGGGAGATGGCTCAGAGGTTAAGAGCACTGGCTGCTCTTCCAGAGGTCCTGAGTTCAATTCTCAGCAACCACATGGTGGCATCTGTAATGAGGTCTGGTGCCCTCTTCTGGCCTGCAGACATACATGCTGACAGAATATTGTATACATAATAAATAAATATTAAAAAATAAATTCTTTAAAAAAATAAGTAAAAGCTTTTAGATTCAGCTTCCTTCAGACTTCTTTTCCCTACGTCCTGACATCTTATTTAACTGTCAGATAAAAATAAGCATTAGGAGGAGAAGGCATCCAAACCAACTGCCATGTCCCTTACAGGTCTGGTGACACTGCTGACTCTAGCCACTAAAGCAGGTCACTGTGATTCGAGTGGTCCTATCTAGTCCTGGCCAGGAAATTAAATTCCTAGCTCTGCCCCCACTCCTGAGACCACTCACAGAAAAAGCTACCAGATTCTAATCTGTTGCCCCAACTCTCCCCTGGCTAGGTACAACATGGCTGGATTCCAAGGTGATCTTTGACTAGAGTAGCTAAGAGAATTGCAAATGAATGCTTGCTTGAGATATTATTTAAAGACTTCCAGAAAACAGAAAGAATACAATTCTCCCTGAGTATTTATGATTAGATGAGCATCTAAAATGCAATGGTACTTGAGTTCTCAGAGACTTTGTATGTATGTGAATGTGTGTGTGTGTGTGTGTGTGCATTTTGAACACGTGTGTGTGCATGTTCATGTGGGTGCATTTGTATGTGGGGGGTACTTAGATACATGTGTGTGCAGGTGCATCAGAGGGCAACCTTAGATGCCATTCCCCAGGTGCTTTCCACCTTTTGCTTGAGAAAGGGCCTCTTGTTTGCCTGGAATGTGGCCAAGTAGGCTAAAATAGCTGTCCAGCAAGTTTCCAAGATCTGTCTGTCTTTACCAACCCTTCCGTTGTGGGAATCCAGGCGTGTCCCACTGTCTTTGACTTTTTCTGTGCTTTCTCCTGATCCCAGATAAGAGCCTCACCCTGGCAAAGGTTTACCTACTAAGCCACCGCCTCTTCCCTAGACTTGTTGTTGTCCAAACTAATCATTCCTAGTTCAGGTGCTCCTATATGAAGAATGCGCATGCCCCCAATGGCGTGAGTGTCACCATGGATTCTTTGCTGTCTGAGTATGGTAGGATGGTTAACATCCTTTACCCACTTGATACCAGGAGCTCTTTCTTCAAGTTGTGACAACGAAAAATGCTTTCTCCTTAACATCGTGTCTCTTGGCAGTCGTGTTGGCCAAACCACCCCGGGTTGAGGACCACTGGAATGGCTATTCATAGAGTTGTATAGACACGTTCCCAGAACACGGGCAGAGTTGCTCTAGGAATTCAGACAGCAAGCGAGCTAGTTCAGCCACCACACAGCTAGGGCTTGGTAACTTCAAAGCCACTGCTGTGAATAGCTTTTAAAACCCGGTCGTACCTCTCTGTTTTCAAAAACTCCCAATCAGCTCTGGTTCTTTCCCTCCCGTGAGGATTTCCAAGTGAAAGCAACCTGTTTAAAGCCCCCAGGAAAGTCAAGAAAAGTCTCATCTGAGAGTTGGAACGGCTCGTTGTTTAAAAGTAATTAAACTTGCCTGCAGAATCCTCTCCTCTGCCTTGGTAATTCTCCAGGCTGCTGAAATACCACATTTGCAAACGTACACCCACGACAGAACCTAAGCAGTTTTCTCTTCCATTTAGGCTCACCCACACAGGCATCTTGTGGAATCAGACAGAGGCAAAGGTGCTGCTGGGGCCCCCAGAGAGGGGACCACATCCCTTCAGTGTATGAAAACCACACAGTAAAATCTATTGCTGAATGATGACAAAGGTAACAGATTCGGTGGTCATATTGATAGGCATTTGTGACTTCTGTACTGGAACCCACTACACTGGGTTCATCCCTTCTTCACTCATGAAAAGCAAAACCTGTCACACATTTTTAGTCATTTTTCCATGTCCTCCTCAACATACTGGAGCCCAATTGTTCAGAATTCACAGAACGTACTTGGAAAGTCACTTTACAATGCTTGTTCCCATGCCTTGGTGAAAGTGAAACATGCCCCCAGCAATGCTAAAGCCTGCATTGGCAGCCCCTTGATGTGGGGTTTCATGGTCTGAGTTGATGAGGATGAATGACCCGGTCTCTTTCTCCAGGAACAGGTTCCACCAAGTTACGAACTCGGATTGCTGGATTCAGAGTGCGGAGTGTTAACCATTACAACATAGCACCTGGTGCTTAGTACTTTCCTTAAACTTAAAATTACATTTATTTATTTAACTTATATGTGTGTGTGCACACGTGCATGCCATATTGCATGTGGAGGTCAGAGGACAGCTTGCCAGTTCTTTCTGTCTACCATATGGGTTCCAGGAATCAAACAGCCTGGCAGGATTGGCAGCAAGTGCCTTAATCCACTGAGTCGCCTTGCTGGCCTATGCGGTCTGGGTTGTAAGTCACAGTTATCTTTTACTTACATGGATAAAAGAAGTTGTTCAATGTATTTTTATGATTTTTATCAGTGTGAAACATAAATGCACATGTGCGCGCGTGCACACACACACAGCTTTTTTGCTTAATATCAAAAGAAACAAAGATGTAACATTGGATAGCCAAGATTAGAACATATCCTGCAATGCTCAGAATGACTTTGTTCTTTTGTCTTTTTTATTAGTATATATTATTCAATGCCGAATATACCTTCTCCCCATTTCCCTCAGAGGGCAATTTTTTGGAGAGCGAATGTGCAAATTTTGGTTTCGATGCACTGTGAGATGACAGGTTCAACTTCTTGACTCCAAATATTTCAAGATCAGGAAAAAACCCCTTAGAAACACAAAGCTCTACTCATGGTGATGAATACTGATTATGAGCTTGGCAGGCTTTATAATCAACTAAACCTCTGGACACACCTATTAGGGATCTTCTAGATTGAGGTGAGAAGTCTCACCCTTTCATGGGCTGGGTTGCTAGACTGAATGAGGAGAAGGTGAGCTGAGCACCAGCGTCTGTCTCTCCACTTTCTGACTGAGGACTCCCATACCTGCCCCCATGCCTTCCTGCTACAGTGGACTGTATCCTCTGGAACTGGGCCAAAATAAGCCTCTTTCCCTGAGCTGCTTCTTGCTGGATATTTGATCATAGCTGCGAGAGAAGGAACTAATAAACACAGTAAAATGTTATTTCTGGTATGCCAATGTCTCTGTGGAGGAGGAATGGGTCAAAAGCATACATAGATGATCTACACTGAACCTGGGTCAAGAAACCAGGAGTGGGGGAAGACAGTGGCCATTACTTGATTTAGGAGGAGTTCTCCCTGCCAAGCAAGGAAGATTTAAATCTTCAACTAATCAGTCCCAGCCAAGATACAAGAATGCGGTGAACTGACATGTATGTAATGTATTTAGCAACTTTCTGGAGTTGCTAAAGATTATCAGCTAACTGCTTCGCAGGCCTACTTTATGTTTTGGGATAGGACTTGAGTAGGTTGAAATTTTACTATGTCATTGGTGCTGCCCTCGAATGCTTGCTTGTATTCACCTTCCAAGGCTGTACCCAGTCTTTGGCCTTCTTTCCTACCACTCTAATCTGATATCTGTCTTCTTTCTTTCTCTACACCCTACCCCTCGCTTTCTTGCTTGTGCTGGGGATTAATCCCAAGGCTTTGTATATACTGGCTGGCCTAGATTAATAGTCTTTTAAATGAGTTTTCTTGCCTTTTTAAAGTTTCCTTATAAAACTAAGTTTTATCAAGTCTTTTATAATGCTACTTTATTACTCCTTTATGTGGCTCCCAAATCCCGTTGCTGACTCTCTGTCTGTAACAAAAATATTCCAACTCTTTCTCATTCTGTTGCCATTCAAAATCCAAGGCATACTGGGCTCCATATCAGAGCCTCTAAATTATCTGGGCCCTGCTGCTAGTGTTACCAGAGCTGTTGGAGTGAGAGCCTGGGTCTTGGCAACCGAAACAAGCCAGGCGCATCCACCCACCCTCAGTAGGCTAATTAGACAGACAAAGTAATAGTTAAGAAGGAGGAACAGGAGATGCACTCAATGTGTGCACATTAGGAAGAGGAACCAAAAGGCGTAATGATGCCTACACAAGTCCATCTTTGGGGCCCTGCATGAAGTGTAGGTCTACACAGAAGGTCAGAGGTATGAATGGCTAAGCCTTCTCAGCCAAGGTGTGGTTCCATCCATCATTTACCCGTTATTGTCTGGGCTCCAGTCTTTCCTGCAAGGTAGACTGGCAAATGGGCTGTTAGAACCGTGTGAAATTTCTTCCTGTAGACAAGCTTCCTGTCTGTCTGGCACCGGGGCTCCAGCCTTTTCCTCCTCACAGTGTGAAATTCCTGGGGAAATTCCAATTTCTTAGGGTCTATTGTTTCAATGGTCTGACAAGCAAAGGAAGAGACATGCATGTCTCTTTAGACTGTGTCCCTGAATGCCGGGATGAGTGCACTAGCTCTCGGAAAAACACTTATGTCATTCTTCAGTTTAAGACAGGTTGAAGTGGACCTCTGTACCCATGATGCCCACCTTCTGCTTCCCCGAGTTGTGTTCTAGGAACCACTTCCAAGTTTAAGGTGGTGGGGCAGGATGGATAAGGTTGGTACTATCCTAAGCTTCCAGGGCAATCAGAGCACTCTACGTACATACATGACTTTATGTATCTGTATAAAATCTATAAATGGTCTTTCTATCTCTGAAACTGACCTAATTTGCTTAATATGATCATCTCTAGTTACATCCATTTTCCCACAATCATTTCATTCTTCTTTTAGGCTAAAGTTTTCATTATATGCACACTATTTTCCCACTATTGCACACTATTTTCTTTTTGTCTGTTGCTGGACAGCCAGGTTGGTTCCATGCCTTAGCCATCAGTGTTTGTTCATGCAAACATTTGCTTCTCCTTCCACAATGTCTTCCATTTCTCGCTGCCACAGAGTTGCATAGCTTCTGCTTTGCAAATGGTTTTTCTAACCAGCGCACTTGCTCAAGCCAGCTTGAGCTTCTGCCCATCAAGTCACCATTAATTACCACTTTCTTGGGAAGACAAGAATTTGCTTCCTACCTGTAAGGCTGACTTTCCCCCTTCAGTGTCTGCAAGAAGAAATGGACGGTTTTGCAACTGGGGTTTCTTGCGGACTCAAATCCACAAGTAACAGCTCAGCTTGCTTTCTGCTCTCAGCTTGACAGAGCTTTATGGAAAAAAAAAACCAAAAACCAAAAAACAAAAAAACAAAAAACAAAAAACAAAAAACCAGGCTGCTCAACAGAAGGATGCAACTGGTTGGTTTTCATTAGACCTGCCGCACACCGCCCGCCGGCATTCTTTCTTCCCTCCTAGGCTTAGAGCTCCTAAGAAGGGCCGTGCTTACAGTTCCTTCAGTTCTGGGCGCTGCTCCGGCAAGTGCATAGACTCTAGTGAAAGCCTTCTGAAGCCCTCACATACAGCTATAAGTTTGTCAAGCACAACCCACCTATGCTAGTATTGAGCAGGTAGAAGTGGCACAGAATTGCGAAGAGGAACTTTCAACCTGAAATTGTTGTGGGGCTTACTCTGTGATCTCTTCCTGACTTCCTCATCCGTGGGGTCACTGCTGAATGAAGTCAGACGAGACACCGAGATTAGTGTAGAAAACAGGCATAATTTATTACAGAATAAGCACTCGCAAGGGTGACTGTCAAGGGGATCATTAAGAAGGAATACATTTTTTGTGAGATGAGAATAAAAAATGGCTAGAGAGCCCACCATGCCACATACGTAGGTGGTCTTTATACTATTTCCTGTAGCCTTTAGAACAGACAGCTTTCCTGGAGGCTGTTCTCCCATTCAAGTGACTGACAGGTTCATTTAGACTAAGTATTAAGGGAGGCGGGGCATGGTTAAGTCTTTGTTATTCCCCAGCAAGCCTCCTGCAAGATGACATTCTTACAATCAGCAATGTGGTTCAGAAAGTTCTATCTCTACCCCGGGCCAGAGATGAAACTCAGATGGTGTTCTTTTGAGCAAATATCATGGAACAGAGCAGATTAGAGTCAATTAAAGAAAGAAAACTGTATCTATAAAAGCCCCTGGTTTGGTTTGGAGAGATGGCTCAGTGGTTCAGAGCACTGGCTGCTCTGTCAGAGGGCCTGGGTTCAATTTCCAGCATCTACATGGAGGCTCACAGTGTTTATAAGTCCAGTTTCAGGAGATCTGGCACCCTCACACAGACATACATGCAGGCAAAACACCAATGCATGTAAATAAATAAATACATCTTTTAAAAAAATGTTTAAAAATTTTCCCTGTCTTTCCAGGAGGAAGTCATATTTCCATGGTGGGCGTACATACATGCAGGCAAAATACCGATGCATGTAAATATATAAATAAATCTTTAAAAAAATGTTTGAAAATTCCCCCAGTCTTTCCAGGAGGAAGTAGTGTTTTTGGGGTAGGCCTCAAGAAAGTGCTGCTGTCTCTGTTTTTCTCCTTTTTGGCTAACTCATGGCTAGGCAGTCATATGGTATTTTAAGTCTTTAGGAGAGTCAATGTGAAACTTCCTGCTTCCTTAAAAATCGTGTCTTAACAGGCTCGTAGAAGGTGGGTCCTAGAACTCATTATGGGGTGTGTGTCCTTCCTCAGTGATCGTGAAGCCTGTACATTTCTAAGTAATTATCTCTCAGTATTTGATGGTACCTCCAGGTAGAGAATGGCTGAGTTGAATCAGGGGACACTGACCTGGTGTCCACTGGAGATTCACTCATAGAACTGTGGGGTGGGGGTGGGGGGACTTGATATGGGATGTCCTTCTGTATGTTAAGAATATGGTTAATAAAGAAGCTGATTTGGTCAACAGCCAGGCAGAAGAGAGCCAAATGGAAAATCCAAGCAAAAAGATAGGGAGAAAGAAGGCAGAGTCAGGGAGACACCAGCAAGATGTGAGGTAACAAGCCACGAGTCTTATGGTAAAATAGAAGCTTATAGAAATGGGCTAATTTAAGTTTTAAGAGCTAGTAAATAATAAGCCTGAGTGAATAGGCTAAACAGTTTGTAATTAATATTAAGCTTCTGAGTAGTTATCCAGGAACTGCAGGTGGGAAAGAAGCTTCCAGGAATGCAAATTCTCAGGCTCTGCTGTAGACCTGAAACAGAATCTGATTTCTAATGGGATCGTTTTGCAGGACAGTTTGAGAGGCACTACTTTGAACCAATGTTTGCAAGGATCGAGTGGGTGGGGGATTTTGTAAAACAACGACAAAAATATAGCTGCAAATAGAGTTTGAGAGCAAGCAGAGTGATCAGTGGGGTGCTATCTCAGGAGTTAGACATAGCCCCAAACCCAGGAACAATCATCAGATTTCAGAGCTTCTTTTAGGCCCTGTGTGTTACAGTGACTAAAATACCTTTCAAGGCTGGGGCCATTATCACGAGTCTAGTTTCAAATTCAAAGGGAGACAGAAAATGAAGTAAACATGAGTTCGAATTTGATGGTCAAAATACAGCAATGATGACTTGCCACTGTGAATAGGAGTTATTTCTTTTTGATGCTTTTAATTGTTGAAATTATAATATAATTACAACATTCTTCCCTTCCATTTCTTCTCTCTAAACCCTGCCATGTATACCGCCCACTCTTCTTCAAGTTCATGGTCACCTTTTTTCACAAGCAAGCAAGCAATCAGACAAACAAACAAACAAGAAAGCATACGGAGTACCATTGGCATGAGTATGTGAAGGATAATATAACAGGAAGATGTCAAAATGAACCTAGCTACCAATATCGGCACTCATTGTGAACTATGGGTTTGGTTTAAAACATAACAGACCTCTGATTAATTCTCCTGTTCCCTGTTCTTAGCCAATAGCATTAGACAGAATAAATGACTTAATACATGTACTCATTTGCTTTTAAATTGCGTCTAAAGTGAGTGAGGATTGGTTGGATCTATAGGGAGGCCCTCAGGTAATAAGAGGCCTATACAATAAGTCTTTGGAGAAGAAGTAGAAACAAGGGAAGGGTTAGGGAGGGATGAAATATGGTGGATGTGAGACAGAGAGTTTGATTTCTTTGTATTTTGAGCAAGAATATGCATACCTTGTATATGAAGAAAGTGGTAGAATGTGAAATAAAATTGGAGTTATTTTTGCAATCTTATCATTGTTGGATTGTTGTCATGGTGAATATTCCAGGTCAGGCAGTACACGTTTTTGCCTTTAATTAAAACATCAGTATGACTCAGAGGCAAACAAGGACTAGATGTACCCAAAGGTGGCCTTTATTTTCCCCCCTCCTTTCATTCTTTTTAATTGAATTTTTTCATACAGTACATTCTGATCTTCACTTCCCCTTCCCCAGCTCCTTCCAGATTCTTCCCACTCCCCACCCCACAGCTCCACTCCCTTTCTTTTGCACTTTAGAAATCAAATAAATGAAAAAAAAAACAACAATAGTCAAAGAAAAATCATAATGCAGGCCAGACCGGTGTTGAACTCATTTCATCCTATTAATTCTTCAAAACAAACATTTATGTAAACCCACTTTGTAGCTCAGAAGCATTTGTGGAAATTAGAGATAATTTACTCAAGTGGTAGGAGGTAGGACAGGGATCAGAAGCAAACAGTAGATAGTAGAGTTCATTTGAGTAATTACTACTCCCCATCACTTCATGGGTAAACAATTCCATCATGTCTTGGAAGTCAGGTGCATCTGGCAAGAGAATATGAATTAGGCATGGAGTCAGCAAGGTCAGAGATAAGTGCTTATATCCTTGGGGAAGAGGAGATGAGTCTGAATTCCCCCTTCCCTCTTGTTTGCTCATTCATAGACAAGTCTGGAATTTTCTTCCAGTTTCCTTTTCCTCATTTTGTAATGCCCAAGGCCTTTCTTTTCTAGTGCTTTTACTTTTTAAAACAAAAGAGCACGCACGCACACGCACATACACACACACACACACACACACACACACACAGAGAGAGAGAGAGAGAGAGAGAGAGAGAGAGAGAGAGAGAGAGAGAGAGAGAGAGAATTACCTGAACTGGTAGTGTTGACTGTTAGTGTTTTTTCTTAGTCTGAACAAAAGGCATAGCTGTTCTCTTTTTATATTGCACACACACACACACACACACACACACACACACACACACACACACACCTCCCTGGTAAGTTATTTGAATTAAAAATATCCCCCATAAGTTCAGGTATTTAAACATTTGGTTCCCAGTCGAGGGAGTGATTAGGGAGGTAGTACAATCTTGCTGGAGAAAGTGTGTTATTGATGGCAGGCTTGGAGAGTTCATGCCCTCAGCCCACTTCCAGCTCCTTCTATCCTCTTCATGTTTGTGGTCAGTTTCCTGCTCTGGCTCCATGCTGCCATCCCACGCTCACCATTATGAACTCCCCCAAAAGAACCAGAAATCCAAACACATTCTTTCTTTCTAAGTTGCCTTGGTTGTTGTATTTTATCACTGAAACAGCACCATAGAGATATCCCTCCTCATGCCACATAAGATTTGAATGCAGAAGGCCAGCAAGATGGCCTAGAAGGTAAAAACACATGTCACATAGGCCTGGCAACTTCACCCTATAGCCCTCTTCATGGGACAGTACACAGCATGAAAGCTTGTTCTTTCAAGGTTGGCAAAGGTCAGAGAGTCTTGTAGTTTGAACATTTAAATCTTATTTTTCAATTGATTGTGTGTGTGTGTGTATGTACACACACAAAATACACATGCTATGGCCCATGTATGAAAGGTCAGAGGACAACTCTATGGTGCCAGTTTTCTCCTTTCATCTTTTTGAGGGGTCCAGGGATTGAACTGTGGTTGTCAGATGAGAATGCAGCCTCAGCTGAAACATTGTTTTCAATCTTTCACGCTGTCCAGCTAACCTATGGCTGTGTTCCTTACCCACAGAAACTGTAAGGCCACAAATTGATGAGGTGTTAAGTTGATGCATTTATAATAATTTGTTATTCAGCAAGAGCAAAATCCATATGGATACCAAGAAAGACTTACCAGCTGAAAAGAGTAAGGTATACATACACATACATACATACACATACAAATACATTTCTGGGAAGCTGGGGACTATTGTAAGTGGGTTTTCATTGGAGGCAGAAAATTGCTCATTTTTTGAAAGGCTATGTGTGATTTATATTTTACCATTAATTTTCTTTGTTATTGCTTACTAATTAGATACTATTTTTGTTGAAACTTCAAGTAAAATGACCCTAGCAAGATTGTTTTTGTTTATCCTCAGGGATTATCCTTTGTTTCTCAGGGAATGAGAAAAAAAGTCCAATTGGTTATGCAAGTATGATAGGCATTTTCATAAAAAATACTGAATGAAGCATTAAGAAAAAAATATCAGGGCCTCGGGGAAGAAAAAGAACTAAGGGGAGCTGAGGGGTAGAATTATTTGAACTGATCAGGCTGGAAGGCGGTCCTTCAATGGTCAGATATCCATTATATGTTGTCTCTGGGCTTATTCAGATCTGGAGTCTACTCTAGGAAAAATCATTCACTGTCTTGTTCAATGTGTAGTGTAGAACAAGAAAACTGTCTCAGCTCAAATATAGACAAGAAAGTGCTGTAATTTGTTCAGGAGACTCACTGGTGATAGGGAGAGGTCAGGGGTCAATCACATGGAGCCAGCAGACATTTGTAGGGAGTCTCGTCACTCTCAGCTGGCTGGTATGATAACAAAGTCCTCATGCTTCGATTCTATCAGAAGAGCCCCTTTAGAATGATCAAACCACATGCAATTTCTTTTTTCCTGCTCAAACTACTTTTAAAAAGTTTTTGCCATACCAGGAGGAGGGCCCATGTCCATCTATTTCAGAGGTAAGATGTGGCCTGATTCATTAATTTCTAAGAAAAGTAAATGACATCATTAAAACCAACTTGTGAATATTTTATGTTTATTTCTAATTATTCAGCCGTGGTCCCCCTTGGAACACAGTGAGACTCATAATGTCAAGGTCTGCATGGCAGATTGCCTCTCAGGGACATCCCAGTCCCTAGCCCAAGATGTCAGTCTTACGGTGGTTCTTTTCTTCTTTTCTCAGAAGGATTCCTTTAATTACTTACTAGATGAATATCAACCATCCTTATTCTAAGGTGACCCCTTCGCCAAGCTATAGATTTGGTTCAATCTTACGATGTATGGCCACTTCCTACATGGATAACCTACAGACAAAACACACTAAACCATACTGCTTCCTGAAGTGTAACTTTGCCAGTTTAAATAACATCACAGAAGATGAGAAGGCTTCCTGGAACAGCCCAGGATGTGTAGACTTTGGCACGCATTCAATCTTATGCTAGGCTGATGTAAATATGCCTCCCTAGGCTTTCTTCTGGCTGCCTGTGGGTAGCTCCTGAACAAAGCCTTCCCCTTGCCAGGTGTGTGAACTAGCTGCTAATCCCAGCCCTTGTGAGACAGCTAAGAAGATCAGGAGTTCAAGGCCAATCTAAGCTACACTGGAAAGTCAAGGCTAGCCTGGGCTACAGGAGACCCTGTTTCAATCAGAACAGAGCAGAACAAAAACAAACAAAAACAAACCTAAAAAATTAAAAAAGACTGCAAAAGGCTTCTTCAAATGAGTGATTTTAAATATATATACACACACACTTCGTAAACATTTTAGGGAGAAAATAGTCTTCTAAAGTTATTAGAGTTCAGGGTGATTTCCTTGTCCTTGGTAGTGAAGACTAGAGAAACATGCGTTTGTCAGTTCTGGTCTCCAAAAGCACAATTTGCATTGCTTCTGACCCCAGTAGACTCTAATAACAAGTGCTGACCCTTAGCAGTCTGAAATATTAGCAGAAGTGAGGAAATTAAAAGTTTCTTTAACATAATCAGATATTTCAGCCAGGCTTTCTTCTCTGACGTGTCTTTTGTAAGAGGTGAGGTGAAATAATAAAGACTGATCATTCCCAGGTCAGGGAAAATTGACAGGAAATGTAAGTTTGTTTTTCTTTTTATGGTTATGTTTTTCACTAAATCACACCAAAGTCCTGTCACATGCATTTAGATTCGCATCTCATTTTGTTATGATCAATTTATATGTTATAATCAGCTTTGAAGGTCGGGGTTAACACACATAAAATATTCATCTCATTTGGTTATAATCAACTTATAATTAGAGAAAGAAAATTTCTTGGGTTTGAAGGTTGATGGTCCCGTAAAATTTGTGTGATTGAACCTGATACTCAATGTGATAATATTGGAAAGTGGGGTTTGGGGGAGATAGTTAGGCCATGCTGTCATTATGAATGGAATTAGCATCCTTATTCCACTTTTGTTTTGAGAAGGCACAACTGCAAAGATTCATTGTAGGAAGAACAGACCATCACGAGACACTGACTGTGCCTGCCACTTGACCATCGATTTCCCCATGTTTGGAACTGTGGGTGGTACACGTCTATCGCTAACGAATGACGCAGTCTAAGGTATTTTGTTCCAGCAGCCTAAGCAGTTTGAAACAAAGAGTATCACAGTGAAGATGCTAACAACTAGCTTACTTTCATTTGCTTTCCCTTCCTTGACCAGGAGGCAATTTGCATGCAATCTCCATTTTGCTAGAAACTGCTAATACAGGCAATCGGACTGTTAGAGAGGTGGTGCGTGGGTTTGAAACCTTCTTTCTGCTGAGCATCTCAAGTGCTAGCCCTAAACAGACTATTTTTAGAGCAAGTTAGACGACAGCTTTCTAGCATCTCCTCTTACACAAAAAGGAAAGCAAGCCTGTCATAAGTACATAGAGAAAATTCGAAGCACAAGTTCCTACACTGTAGTAGTAACCTTCCTCTCTGAAGCGTAGAGTGCTGTTGGCAGTCATGGGGGTGATGGTGCACTGGTGCTTCTGTATTGGCGTGAGGAGACAACCTGGTGGCATCTGACTTACCCTCTGTTGCTCTGATCTCCCGGTTCATAGCACATTGACTCTCAAGCTTCTTAGTCATGCCGTTCTCCTGCATGCCACAGGACCCAAGTACACAGCCCTCCTAGTAACTGCAATCCCTTTGCCTACGTTAGCTCACCCTGTTGTATGGCTTCGCTGAAGAAGTTTAATTTCTTTCCATATTATTTTTGTCATTGCCGTGGTTGGATACCTGGTAAGAAACAACTTAAGGGGCAAAAGATTTGTTTTGGCTTATGGTTTGAAGGTCCGTTGTAGTGGGAAAGACATGGCAGTGACCGAGGGACTTGCACCTGCATCCGCGCAAGGCAGCAGGAGGCTACTTACTTGTTTTTATCTTGGTGGACCAGGAAGCAGAAAGATGGGATTTCTGGCAGTCAAATGGCTTTCTCATTTTATTTCGTCTGGGACCCCATACCATGGAGTAGTGCTACCCACATTCAGGATGAGTCTTGTTCTCTCAATCACTCTTCTCTTGAGACGCCCTCATGGACACACCCAAAGGTGTGCCTCACTAAGGACTCAGGCTTCATTTAATCCAAACAAGTTGCCGGTGAAGATTAGTTATCACATCCTCTTCTGGGGGTTACAACCATCTTTGGACACGTGGTTGGTTAATGCATGACTCCTTCAAGAAACGGTAAAGTCTTGGAGAAGACAGATCAGGTTATAATACATAGAAGTACTGAAGAAATACTTGCCGTATAGAAGAATGAACAAGTGTTTGGGGGATTTGGTTTGTCCACTGGACAAGGAATTGTGAGCAGAGAATCTAAACAAGAGTTAGGAAGGCATTATGTGGATAAAAGTAACAGGTGTCAGAGAAACATTGTTGGGAGGACATGGGATAAAAGTGGGGGTAACGGGAAGAGGCAGGCTGAAGTGAATGAGAAGAACCCAGGAGACCATTTCAGATGATGGTCACAGAAGCTCACGCACCTACAGAAACTTATGATACCAGCTGGAACTGAACTTCTATTCTGGGCCCATGAGCAGGCAGTAAGGTGGTTTTAGCTTTTGTTATGTGACCGTGCCTATGAATAATCAAAAAGGCCTTTAGTCCTTCAGGAACTGGAGTTTCTGGTCCTTAGAGATCAGGGAGAGTGAAATGAAGGTGAGCTGAGCCAAAGGTGGCCCTCTAAGTCGATATATAAACACTTATGGCGGGCCCAGGCACTGTAGGATATTTTTGTGTAATAAAGACAAATACACAAAGAAACGGTTTCTCTCTCAGTGAATCTCTATCCTCACTCAGGAAAAGAAAAGTTACAAAATATGTGTATGCTTGCACGATTACCCATTTTTAAAAAGTGTGTTATGCACATACATATATAACATGGGCACATTAATATTAACGTTAAATAGGTTTAAAATGCTTTTAAAGCAAGCAAAGGGAGAGATTTGCTTTCTCCTTACAGGAGGGTAGTAATATTAAAGTCTTCATATGCATAGTGACATTGGATTGTGTAATGGTGCTATTTGCATGAGGAAGTGTCAGCACTGGGAAGTCCCGAATCTTCCAGCATCCTCCAGAGGCTGAAGGGAAAGTTCTCACATTAACGTTGGCAGTCCTGTACCCCCTGAGTTTCCAGCACAAAGGTTCTGCTAAATCCTGAACCTCTCTCTGTTCTTCACCCTTATTCACGATTTCATTGTTACTCAAGTCTAGATTGGGGCACCTTGTTTGAGCCTTCATCCAAGTGTTCCCAAGTCAAGGCCTTTGCTCTAATAGACTTTACTGAAAGCCATGGACAGTGGTAACGTGTGCGTGTGTGTGTTGGTTACAGCATAGACCAGGATAGCAAACAACTAAAATGGTATATTCATAGACTTTAAGCTTAAAACTCCTCTACTTGGCACCAACAAATCTTCGCCAGCTGCTGCCGTAGCCGCAGCCAGCGTCTTGCTTGCTGTGTTTCTGGGATCTCTCTCAAGATTTTTTAGAGAGTTTTCTCTTTTCTCTTCAGCTTGTAGGCCTCTCCATGTAAACTCGAAACACGGAAGTGATTTTTCTTATTATCCCATTTTAAGCTGTGCAGGCAGCTTAGAATTCCCTGAGACCTTTGGTTAGTAGTCCATTATATCTATCAAGGAATAAGTTTAAATACTATTATGCTGTCTCTCTGGGTTGAAATCCTAGGGTTAGCCTTTAAAATAATGATTATTTTTATCATTACTCATCAGGAACTGTATAATATCAAGTGTGTGTGTATATATATATACATACACACATACACACATATGTGTGTGGACACACACATATATGTACATTTCTATATACACATACATATACATATATGTATACATACACACATATACACATACATATATATGTGTATATTTAGCAGGCATTGCTTAAGAAGGAGTTAATAAGGGAACGAGTAGGCTCAAGGGTTCAGGGTTGAGGAAGTAGCAAAAGTGTGGATGAATATGCATGTTCATCTAATAAAATACTAGAAGAATATTGCAAAACAATTACCAAAACTGACTCATGTCCTACAGGGAAATAAATATGTTGCCATTGAGGTTATTTCTGCCCAACAGAAATCATTCACAACTTGTCCATCTTCTGAAAGTTAGCATCTAAACTTAGCAGAATCTTTGGGCCAGTTAAAAGTTAAGTTTTGAAAGGAATAGTAGCATTAGCTATTTCTTTCTTCTTACTGACAAAATAGAACTTAAGGGAGGGTTTACTTCGGATTCTGTCCATCACGATGAAGGCATGGGGACAAAACTGTGAAGCAGCTAGTCACGCCGCCCCTGCCATCAGAAAGCAGAGAGAGGGAAATGCTGGAACTCCATTCTTTTTCTCCTTTCTTATCCAGTTCAGGACTCTAGTCCATAAAACAGCATTAAAGCTGCCCCCATTCAGACTGGGTCTTCTCTTTTTACCTAAACTATTCTAAAAGTACCCTCAGAGATATACTCAGGGCTGTGATTCTAAATCTCATCAAGCCTAGCTCATTATGCATTAAGTTTCACACAAAACCATAAATCCTGTATAATTATAAAATTAGTAAATTATAAAATAGTTACATTAATGAAGACATAAGCATGATGTCATGAAAGGTGCAAACATGAAGTAAAAGAACAGAAGCATATATAGGGCATACAGAGAAAACAAGGAATATTGAGGCAAATTTATTAATAGATACACAACAGGTCAATATTCACAGAACAAAGATCAATAATACTGCTCGAACAAATTTATTTGCATTTGCATGAACAAGCATAACTTGGATTGTTATTGACTTTGCATAATGTACTGAGTTGTAAAATAGTTTGTATCAGCGAAAGCATTTAAGAGCCTAGGAAAATAGTACTGGATAGAAAATAGTGCTAGGTAGGACATCCAGAAAGCTTTCTTTGTTTAATTCAGTCTCCCACTATTTTTCCCTGAAAGATTCTAATGAGTAGTAAGTGGTGTGTTAATGGACAATATCCATCCATCCCCCTCCTCCCGGTCAGCGAGCATCAGCTGGTCCTTACAGGGAGTTGAATATATAATGTTCTAGGGTAACTTTAAAAAGGAATGTAATAATCATTTTGCTTTCTGTCCATGCTTTCAATACTTCCTCTTAAAAACAGTTTGTACCATACATGTATTCCTTTTAGTACAGGTCACTACAGATCGTGAGACTGGCAGGGGAGGTGGTCCCACATTTTGGGTCACTGTAGCCTAGAATGCCTGTTTCCCAAGGTCGCTGGCTGTAAAAGCAACCAGACTGCCTTCCCTTGGGGTCAACTGACTGCTGTATTGTATACCCTTTCCAGGACCATGGATGCCTGTCTTCTCCTCTTGGGGCTCTGACTATGTTCTTCAAAATCTGGCCATGTTTTCCCCAGTGTCTGAAGGATCTAAGAGGAAGATGAGAGAACTAGGAATCTCTGTCACCTTTTCTGCCTCAGCTGGAGGTCGTTTTGTATATGACAGAAAATTCCAAGGTAGTGCTATGTGTGACAAAAAAAAAAGAGGTATATTTATAAATTCCTGGTTCGGCTCCCACTCTTGGGGAAAATGAAGGTAGACTCTGGTCTCATAAGCTGTTTCTGCCTTAGAGGAGGTTTCCAGGGGATGAAACTTCCTGAGACAGTTCAGTTTTCTAGGAAGACAAATAATGAATCCTTGCTTAGCTTAGCAACGGCTGAATCCCCGAGGACATTCTGCAGATGAAACTAACGCAGCCAGTACTGTTTCCTTCCAGAAATGGCCTGTGTCTCATATTCCTTCCTTTTAACCACAAAGCATCTCTGAGACAACATGGGGAGTGGCTAAGGGCAGCTTTGGGCCCTCTAGATTTTTGGGGGTGTGGACCAGTGCTGGGTTTGGAAGAAGTTCCATTTTGGTCACAGATTCCCTTAGGGCAACCCCCTTCAAGCACAGCATAAAAAGGCGGAAGACTCAAATCGGAGACCACACCCAGTGCACCATAGAGGACGGCTACCCTTTACAAAGTCCTTCCTGGAAAATTCAGACAAATTGTCCCAGTGGCAGGAGAGAGGTGAAATTTCAATCCTGGTACCATAGTTGGGGTTGCCGTGTCTTCTCTGTGCACCTCTCTTGGCAACCCTGATAAGTTTCTGACCTGTTCTTTCAGATCGCAACCCCTGCTTCTAAAGATCTACCTCAGAGTCATGAGGCAAGTGGGCTGGGCCATGCCTTCCACCCGTTTGGTTTCAGTTGCCAGAGACTGCCTTCGTGCCGCTTTCAACCTTCCCCATCAAGTTTCCCACTCATAAACTTAAAGAATAGGGCACATGTTATGGTAAGAGATACTGACCTAGTGTTTTCTAAGTGGCAACGCTGTTCCAAGTTCTTTATATGTACAGGTTCCAAGGCTCCCATGGGAAGTCTTCAGGGTAGAGATGCTCAGGTTGAGACATTTGGAGGGCTTTTTCACTGTGGAATACCAAATCATGCTAGGAGTCAGGACAAAGAGAGCCTCACTCAGCAGAGTGAGTCAGAGTCAGGGCCATGGATCTAAGGAAAGAAAATGTCTATATGTTCTTGTTGAACCAGTAGTCAGCTCTGAGAACACTGAGGCTTTACAATAAACTTTCCATAGTCGCTGAGCCCAGGAGCTAGAATTTCAAAGCCCTGGCTCGTCCAGACATCAGCGAACCATCAGCTTTTCTCCTCCTCCTCCTCCTCCTCCTCCTCCTCCTCCTCTTCTTCTTCTTCTTCTTCTTCTTCTTCTTCTTCTTCTCTTTTCTTTAGACTTCTTCCTCCTTCCTCTCCTACTTGGGAACTTTGGACTGGACTTTGAGCTTTTCCTACTGATGGGGTTTTCTGAGTTTATACTTACCACATGGTCTCTTGACCTGAGATCCCCACATACATTCAACTTAGCCATCTGGTTCATCACCAACTGCATGCCTAAATTACATGGGCCAGACCAAAATCAGTCCATTCCTGGGTTATTAAAGAACCTCTCTGATCCAGAATGTTATTTGACTAACTCATTTTTGAGTCCCCTCCTGAGTTTGGGGAGCTATTTCTTTTCTTCTCAAGAAACTTTGTCTCCTTGCGCATTTTCTACTGTGTTCATGATGCTTGCTCTGACACAGGAGATAGGTAACATCAGTACCAGCCGTGACACTGGGTTATCACTCTTTTATAGTCAAACACAGCCATGCTCCTGTAGCTACATACATAGATGTTCATACCAAGTGGAAAGAACGAAGTCAATAAATAGCCTTCCATCTGTTTAAATTAAGCTTTGCTACCAAGGTGCAACGAGAAACATTTTGTTTCCAGAAGGGCAGGTTGGTGTACTAGTCACCTTTTGTCAGCGTTATCACCAAGTACTCTGATAAAAGCAACTTAAGGTAGGAAGGACTTAATTAGGCTCACAGTTTGAGGATACAGCCCATCATGGTTGGATCAGTCATGATAGCAAGAGCTCAGGGTATTCACAGACATGAGGCCGAGGGAAATGAAGGTTGGTTCTCAGCTTGCTTCTCCTTTATCTGCAACCCAAGACTGCAGCCCACGGGAATGGTGCTGCACATGGTTAGGGTGGGTCTTTCTACTTCCAAAAGCTCAATCTAGAAAGTTCTTCACAGACAGGCCCACAGGTTAGTCTCTTAGTAGTTCTAGATCAGCCAAGTTCTTCATCACACAGGGGCTGGCGAACTCACCGCAGTTCACGAGGAACCAGTGTTTATGGCTCCGTAAATCCTAAGAGATTCCATCTGAAACCAAAGCCACTGGATGTAGAAGGGCTTTTGAACCTAAGCAGTGCCATCCTGTGCCTTTGTCCTTTACTTCTTAGTTTAGGTGGTGAGGTGCTCTTTTCGTTCGTTCCAGAGTACAAACGCAGGTGCTGACAGGGCAAACAACAAAGTAACCCGAGTGAATGAAGCTACTTGGGGGACCACCTGCCCATTGTCACGGCACCGGATCACGACAGAAAATCGAGAAATCTGCTTTGTGCTGTTAGCTTCATTTTGAAATATCAAAATCACGGTAATGAAACACCGTATCTAGTTATAATTTTGCATTTGATGTGCGCTTGCAGACTTGGTTGGCTGATATTAGCTAAACCTGGCCATTTTTTGGGATCTCTTGTCTTTTTTTCTTTCCATTTTCAGGACCAACTGATTTCTATTCATTTACTATGAAAATATAGTTTTTGGATATAAGGTTTCACTAGTTTAGTTTGGCCTTGAACTCTTGATCCTCCTGCCTCCACCTTCCAAGTGCCACCACCACCCTACCTAATATGAAAACTTGAGAAACCATCTGGAAGACATTTTTCTTAGTTCATTGAAATGTTGGGGGTGGGTGGGAGAGGATGAGTTAAGAGCATGGTCGCGCTGAGGCACCGATTTAGAACAATTTATAGAGCAGCTCCCACTGCCAATGCCAAACTTTCTCGAGCAAGCACAATCTGAAATTCAGCCCTCATTATCTAATCTGGTTCTCTTGTTGGGAAATAATGAAGTAATTGAGAAAAATGCCGGGCTTGATTTGCTGAAAGACAATTGCGGATGATTGAAGTGATTTCAAGCTAGGTATATATATATATATATATACATTTCTGCATCTGCAGCCCCTTTCCTTTCTCGCTCATCATTTCCTCCTAGCCTTTTCTGTGAAAGAAAATGAACCACGCTATGCCACCCTTCTTTGGATAAATTCTTTATGTGGTTATTAGGTCTTTTGAAGTTCTAGCTCTTTCGCTTAGTCATCCATGGAATAAAAATATCCGTCTTCATATGTGTTTGATAACGCACATTGAAAGGAGGTGCAAAAGCTGGAGCAGGGAAGGGAGGGAGAGAAGTGGCAACTCTAGAGGCACCTGTTGTACCAGAGCAGGGCTGCTGCTTCCCCCTTCTTGACCATGACAGCTCCCTCAGCTTTGAATGATTTCGGTTTGCCCTGTGACGTGCAAGGAGCACCCTCAGAAAGGGTAAGGCCTCCCATGGGGAGTCAACAGGCCTGGGGCACATTCAGTTGAAGCAGGACCAAGCTCTGCTCCCCCATCCAGGCTGAGCCAGGCCTCCCACCATATGGAATGGGCTCCAAAAAGCCAGCTCATTAAAACATGTTTTTTTTTTTTATCCCGCTCTTCCCCAGTTCAGTTTTGGAGCTGGACCTAGTGGCGTATGGCTAAATATTTAATAACCAGCTCCCCAGAAGTAAAACTCAACAAGCAACAAACCAGAGCAACCTGGTTGGCAGCCTTTGGCAATTCCCAAGGCACAACTCTACCACAGCTGGTTTCAAAGCACCAGCAGGATAGAGTCGCTGAGGTGTGACCAGGTGGGCACAAGCAGCACGAGCAGGCAGGAGTAAGAAGACCAAGGCTGCCTTCTGTTGGGACTGGGGAGATAGCTTGAGGACCTGAGCTTGCATCCCCGGTACCCACCTAAGAAGTTGGGCCTCGTATTATGTGCCTGTAATCACAGCACTGGGCAGGAAGAGACTGGGAGATTTGGGAGCTTGGTGGCCAGCCAGGCTAGTCAATTGGTGAGTTCTGGGTTCAGTGAGCGATGATGTTTCCAAAAATAAGGTAGATGCCAATGGCTGGTGCGCGCGCACACACACACACACACATACACACACACAGAGAGAGAGAGAGAGAGAGAGAGAGAGAGAGAGAGAGAGAGAGAGCGCTACACATCCCGCCAAACAAAGCAGCAAGTCAGATTGCCTCATGGGAATATCCAGTTACTATCTGTGGCAGTTTGAGTGAAAATGGCCCCCATGGGCTCATAGGGAGTGGCACTATTAGGATGTGTGGCATTCTTGGAGTAGGTGAGGCCTTGTTGGAGAAAGTGTGTCATTGGGGGCAGACCTTGAGGTTTCCGATACTCCAGCTAGGCCCAGTGTCTCTTTCCCCCTGCTGCCTGCCCATCCAGATGTAGAACTCTCAACCTCTGCTCCAGCACCATGTCTGCCCGTGTGCTGCCATGCTTCCTGCCATGATGACCATGGACTAAACCTGAACTGTAATCCACTCCCCAATTAAAAGTTGTCCTTTACAAGAGTTGCTGTGGTCATAGTGTGTCTTCAGAGCAATAGAAACCCTAACTAAGACACTCTCAAATTAAAACAGCCAAAGAAAAGCTGCATAGAACCTTTGCAAATATAATTTCCCCCATAGGGGCTATAATCATTATTATATTCCTTGGAGAGTCAAAACTTGCTCAGTACTCAAAGTTTTTTTTTAAGCTTTAGAGTGCATCAGTTACTGCTTTAAAAATGTGTTTTATATATTATGGTCATAAAAGATTCAAACTATATGAAAAGAGCCAGCAGCCAGTTTGGCTTTATGTTCAGAACAATGAACTCATCAGAGTTATTTTTATGGGCACTGTCACTTGGCCTAGAGCCACGGGTCCTAAGAAAGCCTGACTGTGTTTTGGTCAGTATCCCGCCTCAACAGCACCAAGACAACACCTCCAAAACACTGCGGTTTGCTTTTGCATGTCTCCCATCAGTTTAACTAATTACTGTTTAACTTACTTCTGTAAACACTAGCAAACAAAATGTCTCAATGAAGACCTTCTCCCTGGAAGAGCCCGTCTCTAACTGAAATATGATGGGAGGTAAATATTTTCGTGATTGAAAAGCCACATTAAAAGAAATAAAGAGATGAATTTAAATGTAATGGTCTCTTTTCACTTAGCCCAGTATATGCAGAGTATGGTCTTTCAAAGATGCAATCAGTATAAGACATGTTAAAGCTTTTGTATTTGGGCAGTGATGCCTTCAAAAAACGAGTGACTGTTTTACACTTTACCCCCTGCCCTCACTCCCCCAGCACACCTCAGTTTGAATGTGTGCATTTCAAGTGCTCAGGAGACACCTGTAGCTAGTGGCTGTCATTTTGGATGGGATTAGGGTTAGGGTTTTTCCCACCTCTAAGAAAGCCCAACATTATAGGCACTTCAAAGGTTGTGGCTATGGGAATTCCCTAGGTAAGGGAATCTCCTTTGTAGGCTGAGCAAGCCTTCTACCTTCCCTCGGACTGAGAGTTGGCTCAGTACGTGGGAGTTCAGCCACTAAATCAGGGAGAGTCCCAGGGAGGCTGAGCTAAACTGCCCACAGCAGGTTTACGGGGAAAATTTCAGTGCTCCTGGGAGAGCATCTGTGTTGCTTTCACTCAACACAGCCTGAGCTCTCTCTGTTTGAAATCTTCATGCTCTCTCAGGGTGGCATTCTGGGAAGTGTCTTTGGAGATCGGGGAACAAGTTTCAGCAGACTCTTGAACGTTTTGTCTCTCTGACCTTCTGGCTACTTGTCTGGCTCCCTATATCACAGGAACATGTCTCCCTACAAACCTTCCAGACGCCTCCTACCCAGGGAGCTATGTCGTGTCTTGGTAGCTGATTTCATTGTCTGCCTGACCTGGGGTAAGGCTCATTATTTTTTAAAAAGTCAGCTTGAATGTGTGCCCTGATCTTTATAGAGCCATATAATATTTATGATAACCAGTGCTTCTTTTTCTAAAAAATTTTTTATAGCCACCGACTTAAATTATTAATTGGATTTTATACTTTATGAAATCATCCAACAAACATTTGAATACAAACTCGGGATTATTTAAACTTTCCATGGTTTAAATAGCCTTAGTTTCTTTAGTATCAGACTCCATATTGGTAAGTGGGAGTAGTAAGAAATATAGCCTGTTCCACAGGATGCTGTAGACTAAATGTACATTGAAAGTTCAAGAATGACGTGAATTGCTTCAAAGAGGCTTGGTATGCAGCACATGCTAAGTTCATACTATGACTACTAGATCTTTCTTGAGGTCAGGACACACATCTGAAACATTCCCATCACACTTTCCTGGAAATGTTCAAAGCACTGCCTGTCTTAGTTTGGGTTCCTAGTGCTGCGAAGAGACACCATGGCCATGGCAAATTTTATAAAGGAAAACATTTAATGGTGGTGGCAGCTTACAGTTTCAGAGGTTTAGTCCATTATCATCATGGCAGGAGATGGTGTCGTGCAGGCCGACGTGGTGCTGGAGAAGGAGCTGGGAGTTCTACATCTTGATCCACAGGAAGCAGGAAGTAAACTGTCTCACGCTGGATGTAGCTTGAGCATATATAAGACCTCAAAATTGACACCCACAGTGGCATACTTGCTCCAACAAGGCCACATTTTCTAATTGTGCCATTACCTGTGGGCCAAGCACTCAAACACATGAGTCTGTGTGTGTGTGGGTGGGTGGGGCATTCCTATTCAAACCACCATACTGCCTGCTCTAAGAAGGTTAAGTACCTAACCAAACCAATTATCTGAACCCAGCAATCCCACATTGCCTTTTGACTCTAGCCTTGACTTGATAGCCAGTTTCTGAAGCCTCCTAAATATAATCCACATGCTGCCTCCATGACTAGAGCAGGAATTGTTTGTCTTATGTGTTGGTTTCTGGCTTATCTGGCAACCAGCTCTGAAACAGAAAGTTATCAAATGATGTGCTCTTTGACTAGACTTTGTGTACTACCTCCTATTGTTTTTCAAGAGACTTTGCAAACAGTTGAGTTCTGGATTTTTCCAAACTTCAATAGAATCAGGGAAGAAGGAAAGCTTCCATATGGGCTTTGAGTTGCATAGGATCATCTCAGGTTACCTAACTATTACAGATTCCGTCTACTTTTGCTATGTTGGAGTTTTGTTTTTAGCTAAACTCATCTTCCATGGTAGAGAGTGCCAGAAACTTACTTGCCCAACTTCGGTTGTGTCTAGACTATGAGATGCTATCCTGGCCAGTGGGAAAAAGGGAAATACCCTCTGGGTATCCTCCCTTTCTGATTATCCCTGCTACTTGGAGCTGAGACAGCCTGCATAAGAAAGATCATATCAGAGAATCATGAGAAACATAAAGAAGATGAACTCATATGGAAAATAGAAATAAAGGCAGGAGTAGCTGCTGCTCTCGATTATTGAAGTGCTGAATAAACTTTCTGGAACCTTCTGCCTCCAGGACCTCTTGTTTTTTGAGATTTATTCGTAGACCCCTGTTGCTTAAATCATATTTGGTTGACTATTTAGTTTCTGTTCTGGCAATATCCTAGCTGACATGAATGGACTCTTTGATGGTCCTAAGAAGATTAGCCCTCAATAATTAGGCATAATCCCATGTTCTTTTTTTTTCAAGACTCCTGCTGCTAAGAGCCAATAGTGAACTGTCATTTCTAGAACTTCTCAGGTACGTCCCCATAGGCAATGTGAGTGCAAACTCGGGAGTCAGATCTTGGCAAGTGTGCCCTTCAGTTCTTTAGTTAAACTCTTGCTTTATTTTCTTCATCTATGAGCTGAGGATGATGATACTATATTTATAGGGTTTCCTATATAGTCAGTGCATCAACAGCACTTACAGTGCCTGCCACATAGTACACACCATGAATGAGAGGGATTCTGCTTATGTTGCTCTCATTTTGCCTTGTGTTATCACTAATACATAGGTACACACACACAGACAGAGACAGACAGACAGACACACACACACACATGGAGGTAGGGGTATCAGAGAATGTTATCCCTTAGTTCTGGGACCCATTGAAGGTACCAATTTGAGTATAATTAGTGTATATGAAATTGCATAGTAATTGCATATAATACACATACAGCCTCCTGTTTACTTTAAATCACCTCTAAGTTCCTTTCAATATTTAATGCAATGCAAATGCTATGCAAATAATTGCCATACTACGTTGCCTTAGGGAGTAATGACAAGAAACGGTATATAGATGTTTAGTTCAGATGCAACTTTTTCCTCAAATATTTTGTATCCACATTCATGGAAACCCATTTGGAGGGCCAACCGTATACATGTCTTCTTATTTCACTGCTCTCTGTTTTCAGTGCCTGTTTTTTTTTTTTTTTTGTTCACCCCAAAGACAGACTTCACGTTGCACATTTCTTGGAGCCAAGAGGTGCGGGGGCATCATCAACTAGCTTTGTTTCAGTTTCCCTGGAAAAGGACCTTGAGAACGCTGTTTATTTAGAACACGATTCAGGGAAATTTCACCAGTGCGGTAGGCAAGTGCTGGAGGAAGGGGAAGAGAGGCAAGAAAGCAAAGCCAGGTGGTAACAGCAAGCAACTTCCCACTGTGGGCAAGGAACAGCCCGTGTTGTTTCATCCCCTTAGGAGATCTCAGTGTCCCTGCAGTGTCTGTCTCAGAGTACTGCCTCACCTCCCAGGGACCACCTTGCCGAGCTATTTAAATACCATGGCCCTCCAGACTTTGGTCTTGAGCTGCTGGGGAAGGTGTGAGGTATTTGTTCTCAGGCCTTTTGCCTTTGTGGGTGGGCAGGCCAGCCCCAGCCTCCAGAGAAAATTGACAGCCAGCTGAAAGACAGGCAGGCAGACCACAATGAAAAGGCCCCATGGGCCTCCCTAGGCTCAAGTAGGACTGGATTAAACTCAGTGAGCATGGCTCCTCCCCACCCTCCTTGGGGGTGGGGGGGGAGGGATGTGGCCAAAGCTACACAGTCCAAGAAACTTTGCTAGGTCAGCAACAGGACACAAAGGCGAGTAAGAAATGGAGTCTCACAGTTCGGTGGCAGAGGTAGACATGTTCACAAATACCATCTTAATAGTGTTTATCACGTGAGAAACAGAAGATGGGAAGTTGGTTTCTTTTCACCTAGGAGATTAGGAAACGGGGGGGGGGGGGGGGGGGGGGGGGGGGGGGGAGACCGTGGGAAAACAGACCCCTCGTGTACGGTTGCTAAGAGCAGCAATTTGGCACTGGGTTTCAGAGACACAAATGTGTTTACCTTTTGGCCCAGTCATCTGACTTCTGGGAATTTATCCTACATGTCTGCCCACACAAGAATAAAGTAATGAATGCACCAGCTTATTCCTTCCAGCGTTACTGTGGTGACATAATATTGGCGGCAAAGTGTCCATCAACAGGGACTTGTTAAATCCATGCTGACATACCCACACAATGGAGTACTATGCAGGTGTAGAGAAGAATGAGGTCACTTTGCCCTGAATCTATTGTTACATTGAAATTAAAAAAAAAAAAAACCCTAAGATGAAAGGCATAGTATGTGTGGTGAGACTGTGGGTTTCAGGGCCGAGCATGGCGAGAGCATGATTGTGAACTAGCAGCAAGGTTTCTTTAGGCAGCTCTTGGCCAGAGATAGCAACAATAGATCACCACCCAGAAGGGGGAGAAAGCAAGGGGACTTCATGCGGAGAGAGGAATTAAAGAAGGGTCATGCATTTACGTGGTATCACCCAGGAGCAAAGCAGGAGTTTCGGGGTCAGAGTGCTCAGATAGGTAGTGGTGGTGTTACTAGAATTCTTAGGGTCAAAGCGTGGGCTCTGGCAGCTCTGACGACACAGACTCAGCTACTTGCCTTTAATCTGCCAACTACAGATAGTAATACAGTTACTAGAGAAGGACAGAGAACGGGGGGGGGGGCAAGTACATAGATATAGTGACCTCCAAGTCTATCTTTGGACATAAAGTTTGGTTTAAAACAGTGCTTCTCAACCTTCCTAATGAGGTGACTTTTTAAATACAGTTCCTCAGGTTGTAGTGACCCCAACTGTAGAATTATTTTCCTTGCTATTTCATAACTGTAGTTTTGTAACTGTTATGAATCATAATGTGACTGTCTAGTTTGCAGGGTATCTAATACCTATGATACTCCTATGAAAGGGTTGTTCAACCCCCCCCCCCAGGGGTCTCAGCCTACAGGTTGAGAACCACTGGTTTAAACAGGGATCAAGAGGTATGCATAACTAAGTAGTTCCTTCAAGGCATGGTTCTGTCTATCACTGACCCAATCTCTGCTCAGCTCTTGGCTTCCAGTCTGTCCTGAATAGCTAGCTAGCTAAGTATACCAGCAAAACTCAGCCACTTATCACACAGAGGACTTTGACTTTATTATAGCCAATATAGGCACATTGAACAGTTAGATTGTAAAGCAAACACCACAGAACTTATTCTATCCTATGAACAGTGAGTGGTCCAACTTAACTCTAAAATTTCTATAGCAAGTACAAAAGAAAATTCATTTTTGTGAGAACATACTAACTAGATATAACTACTTTTACACATACACATACACGAATTTTGTGACCAGAATATGTAAAGAATATCCTCAAACCAATAAAAAGATAAAAATTGCCTAAACAAGCATGTTACAAGATATCATATCCCAAAGATTGATGATACTGAGTGTGATGGTGCCGGCTTGTAATCTCTGCTTGTCAGAAGATTGAGGCAGGAGGTTCACAAGTTCAGTGGCAGCAAGGTCTAGCCAGGGAGTTCAAGGCCAGCTTCATCTACTCAGTGGGCCCCAGTCTCAGAATCAAAAGGAGGTTAGAGTTGTAGCTGGCATGATTAAGACTCCAAATTTAATCCTGAGCACCACAAAACAAAGAAAGAAAGAAATGAAATAAAGTAACTATACGATTTGTGAGCATGTGAAAGGGTTCTCAGTGTAAGTAGGCATCAGAAAAAATATAAATAAGAACCACAACGAAAGACTAGTGCTGTTATATACATAAAAATAAGTTTTTTTTTCCAATTGACACCCTCAAGTTGGTGAGGCTGTGAAGCTACTGAAATTCATATGCTGATGGTGGGGTCAAAGCATGGTGTGACCCTTTGGGGGTCAGTTTTCTTGTTTCTGATAAAATCCCAGTGTTACACGTCTGCGTTCGCATTGCTGAATAAATGATTCAAAGACTTAGCTAGTTCCAATCTTCCTCCATCGCTGTGCTCTCGGAGTGTGTCTTTCATCCAACAATTACAAGTTCTATTTCCTAGCTGGATTACCAAGTTTTATATAACTCCAAATGTCCCTTAGGTTAAACAGTCACCACGTATCATTTCTGGAACTTATTTTTTAATTTATTGAAATTTTCCCACTTATTTTACATCCTGACCACAGTTTCTCCTCCCTTCTCTCCTCCTGTTCCCTCTCCCCTCCTTCCTTCTGCCCCCTACATACACTCCTCCTCTGTTTCTGTTCAGAAACGGGTAGGTCTCCCATGGGTTTCAACAAAGCGTGGCATATCAAGTTGAGGTAGGACTAAGTTCCTCCCTTTGTATTAAGGCTGAGCAAAGCAACCCAGTATAGGTTCCCCAAAGGCAGCTATACCCAAAGGATGCTGAATAAGACCACAAGAACACTTGCTCAGCTATGTTCACAGCAGTGGTATTCACAATCAGCCTTTTCCGAGCTTCTCACAGCTCACCACATAGTAGACAGAAAGTATTAAACTCGTGAATTACTCTTATTTCAAAGCAGGCTTTAAAACCTGTACCAATCCTGATTCGCATTGCTTATAGCGTCCCTTAGGCTAGCGTGTAGAGGAAGGGGGCATTTTCATCGAATGACAGAGGCCCAGACACCTGTGTGTGAAGTGCAGCAATGGGAACTTGAAAGGGATGAGCAGTGTTTGATCCAGCATGGAGCAGCCATCATGTAAACAGGTCACCAGCACTCTGGCCTATCACATTTAGTATACAAATCGAAGCAGCCATGGCAGGGGCAACTCTTAGAAGCCTGCAGAAAAATTCCACAGAAACTCTTGAGTAGTCAGACTTCTGGTTCTGAGATAACAAACTCCAAATGACACGAGTGAGTGAACATATAATGTTCTCATTTTTCAGAATCATCTGTTTGTTGGCATGAAGAGTGTGGGTGGGAGGGAGGGACGATGCCAAAAGACTGAAAAAGAAATTTTGAAGAAAAGCTGTGGAACACAGTAAAAGTCTTTCCCGGAAGGCCTCTGGCTCCAATCTCTTAATTATTTTGTTCCATCCTTCCTCCTGAATACAGAATCTCTGCAATAATTCTGGAGCTGTCAGGGCAGCTTGGTCCGGCTTGAACTAAGAGTAACTCTTTGTTCTTGAATTGACAGTGTACCAAGAACAAGGAAGCATTTTGCAAGGAACAATTCTGTAATGCCTCCCGGAAAGAAATGGTCTCTCTAAAAGAATGTTTCCATCTTTCATTTCAAGGATGCTTTAATAATGGAAAGGATTTAAGCAGCTAACTGTGGAGGACTAAAAATCCAAGAACACTGTCTATCATGTATTCTGTTTACGTGAATATTTTTAAATACTCAAGAATCTTTCCACCAAGGCTGAGTTTGTGTTTTCCACATAAAGAGCATTGGACTGTCCCCTTACATTTCGATTTCTGATTTTCTAGTGTTTCTTGCTTTGCTGTACCATTTTCACATTTAATATTGGATATGGAAAAATCCCATTACTCTTGGCTTCTTTAAGAAGCATCACATGGATCTTGCTGCATCCGTCACAATTACTGGTTTAAGGAAACTTTTTGGATTGTCATCCTTGATATTTCACTGCTGAAATATTTTTTAATACAAATACAGACCTTTCGAATCGAAGTATTTCCAAGTGATAGCTTTGGCTTAATTAGTCTGAGTCATTTTTGTAAACACAAATGTTCATCTCTACTTTATAAGCTAAGAAAAACTTGAAGAATTGGTCAACTTGCACACATTGATTCCCAGCTTTCTGCTTGCAGCTGTGTGACAATGTTCTCTCCCGGTGCAAGCACAGGAGGAGCCCTGACATCACCAACTGTTTGGGGCACAGTGAGAAGCCCCAGTTGGTGAGGAGGTGAAAGGGTATTTCCTCTGAACCTATGGGAAGGGCAACAACACACTCCCCCTTTTGAATTGCTTCTGTTCATGTAATGTAATATGTGCTTTATGCGGCTTGTGTTACCCACTAGAAAATCGTGGCACTATCCTGCATGGTACTTTCAATAAAGTTGACAGGCATAAAGAGATCTCCAACAAACACCAATGATTTCGGGTGAGCATACAGCCCAACTGGTAAGGAAATAATGCTCCGGAGAGTGAGAGAAGAGCCCCTTCATTGAGAGCATTCGGCATTTTCTTGGCTGTGTGGATAGGAGGGAAATGGTGCTCCGTTAATACTTGGAATTCGTTAGGTGACAACTTATTGGAGCTTTTAATGGCCTCAAGGTCGAGGCAGTTTTGGGGAAAGCAGTAAAACAATTTTCTCAGCTGATTATTGTGTCAGTGTTGCAGCCATGTGGTTGGTAAATTGACATGATGTCCATATGTAAGTACATAGCTTGGTGCTTGATGCACGTATGTAGGATGACAAGGCAGGACTCCCTCCCTCCCTTCTTTGCCTTCTGTGGCAAATGTATGTCAGCAAACTTAACTCTATAATGCAATGTTCTTCACTATATTGTGTTTTTAGATCCACAGAACTTCCTCATCTGTGGAATGAAAACTCTGATTGCCATTTCTCCATCCTGTCTTTCTCTTGGGGACACCATTCTACCCATTCTACTTTCTTCCTCTCTGGATCTGACTATTTTTTGATTATACAAGACACTTGCTCTGTCAGTTTTGATGGTGCTGGATCTTGTGCCATTTTCTCCTCACTGGCATTTACCCATAAGCCTTGCACTAGTTACTTTTTTTTTTGTTCCTGTGATAAAATACCCAAGGAAGTAGGTTAAGGGGAAGAGGTTATTTCTGCTTATAGTTTAGGGCACACAGTCCATCACGAAGTTGGGAAGGCCTGGCAGGTGGAGAGGCTCTTGCAAGGTGGCAGGAACTTGTGATGCAACTTGCTTACATCTTTGTGAGTCAGGAAGTAGAATGGGATGAGAAGCATGGCTAGAAAATGACTCTCAAAAGGCCAGTGATGTGTGTGAGTCCCAATGTCCCAGAGTTTCTACAATCTCCCACAGCAGCACTACTACCTGGGAACTAGGTGTTCAGACAAGACTAGACCAAGCCTGTGGTACTTCTCATGTTCCTTTAGTTTCTTAGCCCTTCCACAGACTTGCTGTATACTTTTGTTTTTATTACTTATTTCAGTTTTTTGAGATTAGAATATAATTACATCATTTCTCCTTCCCTTTCCTTCCTCTAAATCCTCTCATCTGTCCCTTCTTATTCTTTTCCAACTTCATAACCTTTTTTCATTAATTGTTGTTACAACATATACACATATAATGCAATATATCACATATACTATATGAAATACATATATACATTCCTAAATACATAAATACAACATTCTCAGTCCATATAATCTTACTTGTATACATGTTTTCAGGGCTAACCATTCAGTATTGGACATGCTCTCCTCTGGGGAAGGCTATTTCTCCAACTCTCAGAATTTCTTAGTTGTTTGTAGTACTTCATATGTGTTAGAGGCTTTATGCATTTTTGATTTTGGCCATTCTTGCAGGTGTAAGGTGGAATCTCGGAGTTGTTTTGATCTGCATTTCCCTGATGACTAAGGATGTTGAGCATTTCCTTAAGTCTTTTTTAAACCACCTCTTCTCCAGTGTTCCTGGGTGTGGGAGTTGTTTTGTAGATACATCCATTGGGAGTGGGATCCACTACTTTATGTGTTCTTTTTATATGTGAATTCTAGTGTATGTGACTTTACCACCTGAAGATACAGCGTGACAAAGAGAATTGAGTAAGTTTCCAGAATGTCCTTGAAATATATTTGATCACTATTGACTATTCACTAAACACAGATCAAATTCCTTACACAGCCAAGAATTGTAGGAAGAGAAAAAGAACTGAAACTGACCCTGCCCTTGGCACTGTGTAAATCAGAAATTCAGATGTGCTCATTGATTCACCTTTAAGAGTAAAAACAAGTCTGGGAATGCAAATGAGAAAACCCCAAGAGGGCAAGTGGTCACTGTGGGACAGCTGTCTTTACTGCCATCTAACCAATATGATTTCCTAGTCTTATTGAGTTTTCTTCTGTCTATCCTGTTTTAACCTACAAGATAGAAAGGAATCAGAAATAGTCCATGGCCTCACCACCCTGATCTCCAAAGTTAAGCAGAGTTGGGCTTGGTTAGTGCTTAGATGAAAGATCAAAAATATTGGATCATTTTGTTTCAAAAAGAGAGTCTTTGTGTATTGAATCCTAAGGACTTACTTGACCCATGTCCCTAGACCTTTTTACTCTAAGGGGTGTTGAATTTTTAGATGTTGTGCTATGTTCCTAAGGAAACTGAGAGACTTTTTTTCCCCCCCGGAGACTCATGACTCCTGCCACCTGTCAAAACAGGCCCAGAGGACATCCCTGTCCCCATCTTCCATCTTTCAAGCTTTCCTCAAAATGATATGGATGACAGCCCTGGAATTCTGTGTGCTGGTAGCATTCTGCATTAGGAATGCTTTGCTCTCTCTTAAGAGACTAACTTGAGGCAAACAGGAAATTGAGCAATGGATGACCGTTCCTAATCCTGTTCTAAAAATAATGGATTGCTGAGGTGGTAGTTGAAGTTTGGCCTTTTAAATGTACACTCAGTCCCTAGCTGATTACTCTTCGATGCAGTAGGACACACAGGGCAGAAAAGATGCTTCACAGGTGCCATTCTGAGTTGAAATGGACTTCACAGCCCATCCTGCAATGTAGTCCCAGGGAGTTGATTTTTGAGTCTGTCTCACTGGAACTCTGACCTCTCAGTTGCCTCCTCTCACAATCTTGCCCTTTTCCCATTTTTCTATTTGCCCCATTTGTGGGCAGATAGCAGCTCTTTGGGAGTGAATAGGGCTTGAGACAATGAGCCAGCCCCTTCTCCTAAAGTCGTCTGTCTTCATGAGGCTTTCAAAGTACAGAGACATGTTTTTCTTCTTTCCCTTTCCTTTTTAAAGTAGAAATAGCAGACTTATGAGCAGTTAAGAAAGAATCCGTTATAAGTAAAAAGATTTTGGGGGAGAACAAAAGGATGGATTGATTTCCAGATTACAGGACCGGAAGATTGTTTGATGCTCAGGGATTGAGTTGGAAACACTGAATGTGTAGGTGATGGTCACATTCAAATGATGAAGGACGGACATGGTTAGATTAGAAGGTGTGGCCTTGTGTGTGGGGGTCATGTGCCACTGGAGGTGGGCTTTGAGGTTTTAAAAGCTCTTGCCATTTTCAGTTAGCTTTCTTCCTGCCTTGTACTTGTGGATCAATGTAAGTTGTCAGCTATTGCTCCAGTGTCAGGCCTACCTGCCTACAGCCATGTTTCCTGCCATGATGGTCATGGGCTATAACCTTCTGGAATCGTAAGCCCCAAATGAATTTTTTCTTTGATTGCTTTGGTCATGGTGTTTTGTCACAGCAACTGAAAAAGTACCCCATACATAAACCTTGTGTAGGAGTCACTTCCTTAGGACCTAAGATGCTTTAGGAATGTTCAGGAAGACATAAGAGTTCCCTGAGAAACATAATCATGATATCGTTCACATGACATAAGGAAGAAGGAACAATAAAACCCTCTCTTCAAACTGGAGAGACAGGCAAAGTGCTTGCTCCATAAACATAAGTACCTGAGTTTGAATCCCCAGCAACCACATAAGCCAGGCACAGTGGTGTACAACTCTAATTCTAGCAGCAGGGTTGGGGACAGGGACAGGAGGATCCCTGAGGCTTGCTGGACATCCTGACTACCGAATCTGTGAGCTCCAGGTTTAGTGAGGGACCTTGTTTCAACAAGCAAACACGGTGGAGACTGACTGACCTCTGATCTCCACATACATATGTACACGCATGCATACACGTATGTACACATACACCACACACACAAGATAAATAAACAATTACAAATAAGCAAATCCCATGTCTCCTGGGTGTCTGGTAATTTCTATGGTATTGCAACAAAAGAAGGTACTATTGGGACAAACAAAAATTTTGTTGAATTTTGGCCTGCTATAAAATGAGAGTACAGGGGATGAAGAGTTAACATAGAATGACAGTTTTGTCATGGAAGTGAATGCCTGAGTGTTTGTGTACTGCACACACACCGGCTCTATGATACTCCCGTTTCACATATGTTGATTCAGTGCTACTTTCTCACAGAGTAAGCGAGTCTATCATGCGGAGAAAGCCAGTGGGAACAGAAAGAGTTGATTTATTTCCTGGTTATCATGCTCCACTGAGTACTCTATCCTCTAGAAAAGAACAAGTCTCTGCTTGGGAAGAGCTGTTCTATGCCACAGAGCTCCACTTCCATTTGCATAGTACCCTCAATTTGTACATCACAGAAATAGAAGACTTTGGAGGCAAAATATTGTCAAGTTGAAAATACATAAAGTCAATGTTTAAACAGAAAAAGGGAATTATTTTCTTTACAATTTTTATGAACCAGCACTAAATACTCCTAGGTTCAATAGCAATTGAACCCGACATTCAGTTTTGTTTTATTTTATAGACAAGGTCTCATGTGAATGGGGCTGGCCTTGAACCCCTAATCCTCCTGCCTCCTCCTCCAAAGAGCCAGGATTACGGATATATGCCACCACAGCTACATTTTGACACTCACTAAAAAATAATTATTCTGGAAAGCTTTCTGGGGCAGATTTATGACACAAAAGCCAACCCCCCCCTAGTTGCCAATGGCCACAAACACTGGCACAATAAACAGCCCCAAACCCCTGAAATGGTTTCATATAGCATAAATATCAGTATACTTTCTAGATAAATCAGCCTGGCACTTGTTTTTGTCACTTCAAGGAAATAATGGTCTGACATCTTTTGAGTTTGAAGATGACTCTGAGCAATTAAATTATCTTTGACAGAACCGCTTGCAGCAACTTCGTATGGTTGACAAGAAGCTCTCTGAATAATTGAATTGCTCATTTCCCTGTACACAGAATTTCACACATCAACTGGTTTACCGTGGGGCTACTGCATAAATAATGACAAATAAAAATGAAGCAAAAAGATGGCATAGTCCAGAAATCTGGGTACTTGGATTTTTGAGTCGCCCCAGGTTCTCTGGTATGGGGGTCTGAATCTGAGGATTCATGACATTGCTGGGGATGACTCTTGCACAGAAGAATTTGGTAAGGACTATCATGGCACCCACAGGACAGTGTGGTTTGAGTCAGAGGAGAAAACTGAGAAATGATGGCAAGATGTGGAGAGACGGCTAGCTGAAGAAGACACTGTCTTTCATTCAGTGTGTCTGAATGGTCCACTGATTGTATTCACTTCAGAGGAATGGAGCTGCACGGGCCTCTCTTAGCCTGGAGGCTGGAAGTGTGTGTGTGTGTGTGTGTGTGTGTGTGTGTGTGTGCGCGCGCGTGCTTACAGTGCCTGATGTTGTGAGGGTCTTTGTGGCTCTTGCCTGAGAGGATCTGCTCTGGTGTCCTCAGGAACACGATGCTGTTGGTGGTTCTTGTATTTGGGGCAGCTTCCGTGGTGGTCAGGTGGGTGGCTCCCAGTCCCTCTCTGCCTGTAGACAGGTCGTGTCATATTGACTCTCTATCTCATTAACAAAGGAAGGCCTTTAGAAAGAGGCAGAATAAGTTGACTCTTACCTCAATCCTCTGGGTTGGTTCTACTTTCTAGAGGCCTCCCTGTCTCCTAGTTACCAGCTCTTTTGTATCACGCGGTTTATTTCCGTTTCCAGAGTTTATTTTTCCTAAATGGTCGAGGCAGGCTCTCACAGCTTGGGCACTGCTACTGACATTTTTGATGCAGAATCATTCTTTGTTTAGAGAAACTTCCTGCGCACTGTGGGATGTTCAGTAGTAACTCTGGCTTCAATTGACTCGATGCCAGGAGCAGCAAACATTTTTTAGCATATGTATCTCACATTTTTGGGACATATGTACACTAAAATTTATTTGTTAGTTATTTGAAATTCAAATTGAATTGGACATCTATATTTTATCTGGTAACACTTCTTGTGTGTGCATGCATGTGCACATGCATATGTTTGCATCTGTGTATACAGGTCTATATGCATGTGTGTGTGCATGCATGTGGAAGCCAGACGTCAAACTCAGATATTGTTCCTCAGGAGCCATTTACCTTATTTTTTTCTGAGACGAGCTTTCTTCACTGACCTGTAGTTTGCCTATTAGGCTGGACTGGCTGACTGGTGAGCCCCAGGGAATCTATCTGCCTGTCTCTACTTCCCTAGTTCTGGAATTACAGGCATATACCATTGAAGCTTATCTTTAAAAAAACATAGATTCTGGGCTTGAACTCAGGTAGGTCTTCGTGCTTGTGAGGCAAGCAACTTTATTGACTGGTCTATTTCTACAGCATTGGAAGCACTTCTTAAGGGACAAACATTGTCTGGCTTGAGGATACTAGGTTTATATATGTCCACTTTGCGAAATCAAATGAATCACTCTGTAATTTGTAAAATAGCCACGTGAACAAGATGGAAGGAGAAAAGAGCCTCAGCATCAATGGTTACCTGGGATGTACACATCAAATGCACCACGAGATACTGTCACTTCACCAGGGAGACACAGCCTAGCACTGTATGATGATGAGTAAAACCCCTGGTACTGGGGGTGTTACTTATGGAGTGACACCGAGTGTATTAAACACACTCACTCCATGGCGCATACTCAGGAGTAGTTGGCTAACATAGACAGATTCCAGGATTTTGTGTGTGTGCTTCTTTTGCTTGTGGCTTGGAAATTTTTGTCCTTTTTGATTTTGTTTCCATTTGTTTTCTTGTTTTTTTTTTCTTTTGAGAGAGATAAAATGAAGTTGGGTGGGAAGGGTAATGGGAAGCATCTGGGAGGACTTGGGGGAAGGGAAAGAACTTGGTCAAAATATACTGTACGAAAACTTCTAAAAATAATAAGAAGGAAGAAAATGTAAACGGAACCAAAATTAAGCAAAATATGAGCATTTTACTAATTTTTCTTGAATTTGCATTGGTAAATGAAATTGTAAGGTGGTTTTATGAGGTACGCTCTCAAGGAAGCATGAGAGCAATAGCTCAAGAAAACAGAGTAGCAATGTTGGTCTCATTTCATTTCTTTCTTTCTCTCCTTTCCTGTCTGTATATGTTAGCTTTTTTCAATTGTATGTGGAGAAGACTGCTTGAGGCAGGGTCTTGCTATGCAGCCCAGACTGTCCTAGGACTCACAGTCCTGCTGAAGCCTCCAGACTTCTAGATTTACATAAGAGTACTTCTACAAAAAAATTAAATAAAGAACGCCTATAGAATAGGAAAAACTTTTGGTAGCTATTTATGTGACAGAGAACTAATACACAAAGATTTTTTTTTGAGAAGTCAAACAACCTGATCAATTAATAAGCTAATTAAATGAGGAGATAGTTCTCAAAAGTGAAATACAAATGATCAATAAATACATGAAAAAGTGTTTACCCTCAGTAGTCACCAGGGAAATGAAAATTAAAGCTACCCAGATTCACCTCATCCCAGGCAGAATGGCAATCATTAAGAAAACAAATAACAACAGTGCTGGCAAGGCTGCAGGTGAAAGGGAACCCTTATACAGTGCTCGTTTGAATGGAAACTAGTGTAGCTATGCATGGAAATCAGTATGGAGGCTCCTCAGAAAACTAAAAATAGATCTCCCATATGACTTAGCCTTACTACTCCTGTGAACTTACCAGAAGGACTTCAACATGTCAAAGTGATACTTGCACAACAATGTTTATTACAACACTGTTCAAAACCACTGAGTTACCAGCCTAGGTATCTATATATGAGATAGTACATAGGTTTTATAGGTAAAAAATCAGACCTAGGTCAATTATCTTTTCCTTTTATTCATTCGAATCTTGAATATATGTTCTTAAAGTGTTTCCCATGGGCATTGTCAGGACTGTAATAACCGGTTTCCATATATAGGATCATGTTGTCTTGAATGAAATTAGCAGGAATAGAAGTGCTCATTATTGAATTTATACTTTATAGCCAAAGTATTAAAAAATCACCAGGAAGTTTAGAGTGAACTTAGAATATTTAAGAAACTCCAATTTACTCTCTAGTTGCAAAATCGTATCACCAAGGATCACTAAAATGATACAAGTTTAAAGTGTAAAACGTTAGACAAGATTTCTTTTTCAGTTGATAATGGTGGCACACAACTATCATCCCCACACACTGAAGAGAGAGGCAGCATGAGCGCGAGTTCAAGGCCAGCCTCGGTTACACCTGATCTCAAAAAAGAAAGAAATCCTTTTCATGTGCATGCTTAAAACCAATACAATAAACAACTGAAAAAGCGTTATTGAACACTTTGATACTCATCTCAGTATAGATTGTGGGAGACCAAGGTCTAGAGGCCCATTTCAAATCACAAGGCCGCTCAAGTGATTCTGGCTTAAATGATTTCTGCAGCCTTAGACAAGAGGAAACATAAAGGAGACAGGGGAAAGGTTTAGTGGTGACAAGTGTGGACCCATGTGATTCTAAAATTACTTATTCATTCAGTATGAAATAATTACTTCGTTAAGGCAAACCCTTCAAACGCGTGCTATCAAACCACAATGTTCAGGCTCTAGTTACTCCAGGGGAAGTAGAAGAGCTTGGAGATTGAATTCATTTTTCTCCTAATTGGCTCATATTGGCATCATATAGCTGGAGGAGCGAGAGAACAGAAGGTAAAGAGGGAGGCTGCTAAGCTTCCATCTTACATGAATTCTAATGACTTGCAAAACTAGCTCTTTATAAATTAATGTGTCGAGGATCTCATTCTGGCTCCCTTGGGTTCCTTGATCCTTATGATCTCTGTTGAAAGAATTTCAGCAAGATCCACAGAATATGGTATAAAGATAGGCACAGCTGATTGCAGAGGAAAGTGGGACACTCTCCAGGGGGAAAGAGAGAAAGGCAGATGAAAGAGGGAGAGAGGAAAGGGGATGGAGGAAGAGAGAGAGAGAGAGAGAGAGAGAGAGAGAGAGAGAGAGAAGCACAGTGCCCAAGAGATAATTATTCTGATTTTCATTTTAGACAGGTTGTGTGTCAACTTTGAAGGCCCTGGAACATACATCTTTCCCAAGGGGTGTGTTTTTGTTCAGGTGACTGACAGACCCATTTGAATTAACTTCCACAGAGGGGGCAGTGTATGCCTTTGTTCTTTATCATAAAGCCTTCTGCTAGACAGGAATCTTGTGGGGTTTAGGGCTTCTGGAAGCAAGTTTACATAGTTATCTATTAATGACCTTGGACAGTTTGGGATATCACATCTCTTTCACAGGAGCAGAGACAGAATTCAGTCCATATTCCTCTTTCCAGTAATTATCGCCTGGAGATTTTATTATTGGTTTTACAAATAGGTGGTTATGAAGCAGGGCTCCATCCCTACTGACCTTCAAGCTTGCTAATATCATCTGGATCCCTAATATTAGGATAACGAAAGAGTTTGTTAAAAGACTCTGCTCTTCCACTTGGGTGTTCGGTAGCTGGAAACGACACCAACACAGCGGTGTTTGCAGTGGTCTCATTTCAGCCTCCTCCAGTTCATCCAACTGATGACGGCTCCCGCTCACAGGAGATCATCTCCTGCCTCCTGGCAGGTGAATGTCTGAGCCATCCAGAGCAGATGGCCTTTGTCTCCTGAGAGGTCTCAGGCGGAAAACTGCCGCTTAAATGAATGAGGGAAAGCTTTCAAACAGGAACGGAAGTCCGTTTTAACCTATGCCTCACCATCTCCCAACTCTTCAAATAGGCCTGGTTTGTCATCTTATCCACCTAAGAAAGACGAAACAGCATCATGGAGGATCATGAAATTGTGTTTCATTTGTAACAGTTTAACATCAGGCTCTTCATTGCCAGCTTTATAATTATGTTGCCTAGATAATACCATCATAGTAATGATCACTTATGAAGTAACATCCAATGCATGGTATATGACAATAAATATATTTTACCATATTCTGAACAGGAATATTTAATTTTTAATTGCTTTTCAAAAACAACAACACTTCTCTATTTTATGCACTGAATGCCCAGCAACTCCCAGTTGCACAGATAAAGATTCTAAGTCTTAGGAAAGATAAATGACCTCACAAAAGTCATGTAGCTAGAAAATATTGGTACCATAATCCAAAGATTAGCAAACTATGGCCTTTGGGCCAAATCCAGCCTGTTATGTGCTTATGTACCTCACTCACGTAAAGAATGGTTTTAATATCATTAAGTGTTTTCAAACTTACAGAAGAATATTCCATGCCACAAAAGTTATATAAAATTTGATTACAGCACCCATAAAAAAGTTTTAGTGGGACCCACATGCCCATTGACTTACATATTCTCTATAACTACTTTAGAGCTGCAATGGCAGAGTTCAGTAGCAGTGACAGAGAACATATGACCTGTCATTCCTAAAGCATTTACTGCCTGGTCTTTTGCAGAAAAAGTTTAATGACTCTGGCTATTATCTATTATACAATTCATATTGTGCCATTGGTTTTCCGAATGGGAGTATAGAGTAAAAATAACAAAAGTAGTCCATTGACACTTGACATTGAGTTTGCCATGGTTGTCAAATATGCACTCATATCCATGAGATGATTTTACCAGTTTGGTCCCGATCATTACAAGATAGTATAAGTCAAATGATGGTTATTGTGACTTGCTTTAATTATTTAAAATCTGTTTTTGATACATGACCTCACCATGTAGCCATAGCTGGCCTAGAACTGGCTATGTAGAACAGGCTGGCCTCGAACTCATAGAGATCCACATACCTCTGTCTCTTGAGTGCTGGAATTAAAGGTGTGCATCACTATATCTTGTCAGGAACCAGCCTTGACAAAAATACCTCTTGCCAAGGTAGAGATGTGGGGATTTAGAAAATATCAGTAAAGAATATGAAGATGCAAATGAAAATAATATAATGGAGACACATATAGGATAGTATTGGGAGGGAGTTCCAGTGAGCACCGGAATTGTGAAATCACCCGTGTTTATTTTTCCACAGCTTTTACACCCAACATAAATGGTGGGGGAGAAGGTAGCAAAACTTTATTAACGTGCTACAAAGGGTAACTCACACAGTCAATGGCTTTATCACTCTGAGACATCAAATCATTAGCATTCTGTTGTCTAAGTAGTAAAGATGTTCTAGATCCTGGAGGCCGCCCTTCCCTAGGTGACCTCATAGTTACAAAAGAAGGAGCAGAAGTACATTTACATATCCTGACCACTTGTCAGGATGGCATGGCCTATCTTAATTTCAAAAGAACCAAGCAATCACATCCAGAGTTGGGATGTGCAACTATGCTTCTCAATCTCCAAACTCCACCTTGTCAGACAATGTGGAAATGGGCCTCCACAATATCTGGCTTACTTAGACTCTTAAAAAACACATTCATATATATGTACAAAATGATCAATATTTCTGGAAGCATTATGACATCTTAATGTTCAAATATTAATCACAACTGTGCATCTTATTTGAAACTATTTTATTAAGAAAATAAAATATGCATGTTTTAGTAATTTAATTTTTCAATTTTACCCCAAGCTTGCTCCCATTTCTCTCTTTTGAAGTATTCAATCAGCTGCTTCGGCACTGCCCACAGGACTTTCATTTAGCTCTTGGAATTGCATTTGCTGTCTTTGCCATAGCAACACATTTAGCATGTTCAGAAAATGTGATGTGAAAACAATTCTTTAAAACTGTAAGTAAGGCTTAGAGAACATTGCTGAAGAGGGGACAGAAAGAATGTAAGAACCAAAGGAGAGTGAAAGCGCTGTGAAATGCTGCCTTCTGAATATGGCATGACTGTAACCCTCAGGAGGTCGCACTAGTTATAGTAACCTGCATGAGATCTGCATGCTATTGAGCCCATCAACGTTCTATCCTAGGTGGGCATGGAAATTGATGAGAGCCCCACCCATCCTTAATGAATGAACTATTTGTATTTTATGGCTGCTAGGAGAAAGGGAATCATTTTCTTCAGTGTTGTAGCCAATGGTAAGTTGTTCATGCTCTAGTAAATGATCCTACAACCCATGTTCATGCAAGTGTCCCTAATTAAACTCAGTGGGCCACAACAGCTAAAACCAAATCAAACAACATGAAAAACACATGGAAATAGGTGAGGAACAAATCGTGTTGGGAAGAAAAGATTCAGCTGGTGGAATTTGAGAGCATAATGCAGGATGACAATGACCAAAATGTATTATATATATGTATAAAAATGTCAAAGAATAATACAAATGAATCCATTAAAAATTAAAAACTGGAAGTAATGTGTCTTAGTCAGTGTTCTATTGCTGTGAAGAGACACCATGATCATTACAACTCTTTTTTTTCCCCCCAATACAGGGTTTATCTATGTAACAGTTCTGGCTGTCCTGTGATTGAGGAAGGTCATTGGCTAATAAAGAAACTGCCTTGGCCCATTTTATAGGTTAGAACATAGGCGGGTGGAGTAAACAGAACAGAATGCTGGGAGGAAGAGGAAGTGAGCTCAGACTCGATAGCTCTGCTCTCTGGGGCAGATGTGAGGAAGCTCTGACCCAGGATGGCCATAGGCTAGAATCTTCCTGGTAAGTGCACCTAATGGTGCTACACACATTAATAGAAATGGGCCAAGCAGTGTTTAAAAGAATATAGTTTGTGTGTTGTTATTTTGGGGCATAAGCTAGCCAGGCAGCTGGGAGCTGGGTGGCAGGAACGCAGTCCACAGCTCCTTCAACTGTCCTGGAACTTGCTGTGTAGACCAAGCTGTCCTCAGACTCACAGAGATCTGCCTGCCTCTGCCTCTCAAGTGTGCACCACCACTGCCCAGTCCAACCATGGTAACTCTTATGAAAGAAAGCATTTTATTGGAGCTTGCTTGTAGTTTCAGAGGTTTAGTCTATGAGCCTCATGGTGGCATGTAGGCAGACATGGTACCAGGAAAGTAGCCAAGAATTCTACATCTGGATCTGCAGGCAGCAGAAGAGAGTGACATTGGTCTTGGCTTGAGCTTTTGAAATCTCAAAACCCATCCCCCATGATACACTTACTCCAGAACCACACCTCCATCAAGGCCACACCTCCTAGTCCTTCTCAAGTAGTGCCACTCCATGCTAACTAAGCATTCAAATAAATGTGCCTGAGGGGACCATTAGTCAAACACCACATAATTATTAGTTATCCTTGCAACACGAGGCAACACTGTTCTTCTATCCCCATGCCCACTACCCAGCTTAATAGTCAACCTTACATTAATAGCTCAAAAGCAAAACCTACAGGCCATTAGCATCAATCAGCACTGTCATATTCTTTTCTTTTCTGTGGTATATTATATATTTGTGTGTTCATGTGTACATGTGGGTGCACATGTATGTAGGGTGTAAAAGTTGATGTTAATTAACTGTCTCCCTCAATTGCTCTCCACTTCATTGTGCTCACTGATTTGGCTAGGCTGACTGGCCAGAGAGGTCCAGAATGTCTCTACCTCCCCCAAACTAAGATTACAAATATGAATTTCTACACTGGATTTTTATATGGGTACTGAGGATCTGAAGTCAGATCTCTAAGCTTTATTAACTGAGAGTAAATTGGAACTCCCAGTACCAGTGTAAAAAGGTGGGCATGGAATGCAAAGTAGGTGGAACTCTGGAATTTGATGGTCAGACAACCCTGCCCAGCACTGGGATTTTTTAAAGTAGAGATATCTTTTATTTTTGCCTGCTATAGTATATCCGAAATGCTGAAAAGTTAGCTTTACTAAGATGTACCTTATAAAAATATGCAGTTCAATGTTGGAAAGTCTCAATAATAAATATACATATTTATTGAAAATATTTTTTCATACAATATATTCTGACCACAGTTTCCCCTCCTCCAGTTCTTCTCAGATCCTTCCTACCTTCACACCCACCGGTGTTAGATATTAAGCTTAGGGCCTTGTGTACAGTCGGCAAGCACTGTTCTGCTGAGCTATACCTTCAGCCAATTCTAATGATTTGTATCTACTATTCACTAGAAATCCTTTGTTAAACTATCCCATAGTTTGTTTACCTACTTTGTTTAACACAAGCAGTTCATCGTGTTTTATCACTGTTATAAATAAAGCTGCTACAAATAATTTGTCTACATGATTGTTTCTACCAATATGCTCTCATTTTTTTAAATTAATGTTCTCATTTTTTTGGTAAGTGACAAGAGACAATAATCATGATCAGGATGACAAAAGACAAAGAAAGAACAAAGAATGGTAGGAAGTACATTTTTACTACCCAGCCTGCTACCCCTTGCAGTATAATCAGTAAACAAATTTTCTTCAAAAGAAAAAGAATACGAGAGGGAGTTGGAAAGATTCATCACCTGCAGTGAAGGAGGAGAGCACATGTGTGGTGGTTTGAAAGAAAATGGCTCCCAAAGGGAGTGGCGTTATTAGGAGGTGTGGCCTTGTTGGAGGAAGTGTGTCACTGTAGGGGTGGGCTTTGAGGTCTCTTTTGCTAAAGTTTCCCTCAGTGGAACTCCAAGTCCCCTTCTTGTTGCCTTCTGATCATGTAGCCAGCACTATGTTTGCCTGCATGCCATCATGCTCCCTGCCATGATGATAATGGTCTGAACCTCTGAGCTCTAAGCTACCAGCCTCAATTAAATGTTTTCTTTATAAGAGTTGCTGTGGTCATAGTATCTCTTCACAGCAATAGAAACCCAAAGACAACAAGAATTACTACAAAGCAACTTTCTCCTCAAAGAATAAGAAACCTGGAGATTTTATTCAGAAGGTATATGAATATTGATCTAGGAAAGCACTTTAAGGCCAGGTACTTTTTAAAAGTTTCAAAATTTTTTTTTTAGCATGCTCATTTTTCAGAATAAAAAGATGGGTCATATGGTTCTAGGAAGGCTTAGTGCACTATTATAGAACACATGTTCAAAGTTTTAAGATAGCACACAAGAATGATTCTGGACATACAGAGTTTAGGATCCTTAATGACAGACACCCATGTTCTCAACATGCTCATTTCAATATTATAATGAACCAAGTTTACTCTAGGTATCTAAAAGAATGCCTTATAGTGGCTTTGTGATCTTGGCTGCCTTTTTTCCTCTAAAATCCTTTAGCTAAAACTAAAGGATAGGATACTTTAAAAGTGTGATCGTGTGTGAGTTTGTCTTACAGGTGCCCATTTGGCTTAGCAGATAACTATTTATTTTGGATACCTATGGATGGGATTACTAAGGAATAGGGTCAATATATGTTTAACCTTTACTGAGGCCAAAGATTTCTACCAAGTGGTTGTAGTGTTTTCAAATCCTAACCACATGAGTGTTTCAATTGTTCTGTATTCTTGTCAACACTTTTTGTTATCTAACTCTTTCATTCTAGCCCATTTTAAGGTATAGAGACTGTGCTATTAACTTTAATTTTTTTTCATGAAGGCTGTTCGATACTTTAAAATGTGTTTATTGGCTATGTTTTCTTTTATGAATGCCTATTCAAGTTTTCACACACATTTTAGATAGTTGCTTGTTTACTTAGGTAATATCACACACATTTTATTAAGCCATTTAACTTCTTGTTATTGAATTATATGAATGTATTCTGCTTTCTGAATACAAGTCCTGCTTTATTTTTGTGTGCTGTAGATATTTCATCCAGAAAATGGTTTCCCTTTTTATACTTTAAATACAGTTCTTTGAATACCAGACATGTATAACTTTGAGGGAGTTCAACTTATTAATGTTTTCTGTTCTAGTTAATGTTCTTTGTGTCTTTTAATGACATCTTTATGCATCTTAAAATAGCAACGCTATTTCCCTGTATTTGATTTAAAGGTGCTGTAATTTTAGCATTTATATTTGGGTCTGTGATTCATCTCAAATTAAGTAGTTGCATGAGCTATGAGGTAAGAGCCAAAGTTATCTTTACAAGATTCTATCATCTATCTATCTATCTATCTATCTATCTATCTATCTATCTATCTATCTATCTATCTATGCAGGGAGTATAGATGTAGTTCAGTTGGTAGATTGCTTGCCTATCATGCACAAAGCCATGAGTTCGATTCCTATCACCACATATGCTATGCATGATGGCACATACTTGTAATCTCAGTATTCCAAAAGTGGAGGCTGGAAGATTAGAAGTTCAAGGTCACCCTTAGCTCTATTTCTAGTTCATGGCCAGCCTGGAATCACACGAAACCAGCTGCACAATATCATTTGTTGAAGAAATGAAATGCTCATATTTTTCATTTCTGTTACTTAAGGGGAAAATCAGCCATTTCTTTTTGTACTGGTCACATAGCTGCTCATGTGACCCTCGAATCCATACTCTTTCTCTCATCACAGCACTTTCTATGCCAGTTATCAACAGGGAAGGGCAGCAGCAATCCTCTTCATGCCGTTTCCTCCTCCAATGCATTTGAGAACAATATGCTTCTTGATCATCCCTGATCTCTTTTACATCTGGCATCTCCCCCTCCATTAATTCTGTAAACTCGACTTGATGATTTCTCCCAAGCGTTAGCGCGTTGAGAAGAAAACACGAGATATAGCACTTGTCACTCAAGAAAATGCACATCTTCATGTGAGAGTTGAGGTTGATCGACACTAATTAGACATTAAAATTTTTTCTGTAGCAATTTTATAGACTCAAATGGGTACTTAGGAGAACACAGGCAAGGGCTGAGAGCAGAAATGAGAGGGGGTGGAATTTTGAGAACTAGTGCATCCCATGATTATGCATTTGGATGTTCCAACTAATCCTACTTTGGGAGACTGTGAATAAAAGCCAAACATCCCATAAGAGGAGCCTTCTGCATCGATGTAATCCTTGAGAGAAATGTGAATGTGCACCCTGAAAACGAATAACACTGGTTGCTTGATTGATAATATATCTTATAATATGACATGTGACTATATTTTAAAGATGAACTTAGAAATGAAAAAAAAATGTGATTGCCTTAGAAAACTCTGGGACACCTGAGTATGAACTGGGATTTAATGTGAAATTGGTCAGCAGGAGAAGGAAAAGTGGAAAGTAGAGAAGGATTAGGATAATCCAAGTTCTGGTGGTTGCCTTATTTCTTTAAAACGCCGGCAGCTGGTGACCTGAGCAGTACGTCCAGTAGCTAGCTGTCTTATGACTGACTGTCCAAGGGACAAAGAGCTTGAAGGAGGTATGATGTTCAGAAAGCCATTTCCATCATATGTCTACGTGTAGCTATTCTGCGACCGTGTCTTCCTTGCCTCAGAAGGCAGATATTTCCCCCTTGATTCCAAAGCATCTTCTTTTGTGTCTGGGACCTGAATGCATAGCCCCATAAATCAGAGCGCATCCCTGTCGTGCACAGTAAACTGGCTTAGTCATGACTCCCTGAAATTTATTTCTGTGTGTAGCTATGTATATGCATGTTCACATATGTTCAAGTGTATGTGTTCATATATGGGTGTGGAGGCCTGAGATCAATGGTGGGTGCTGTTCTTCAGATTCCACCCACCTTTGGTTTTCAGACAGGGTCTCTCACTGGCTAGGATCTTGTCTAGTAGGCTAGGCTGGCTGGCCAGGTTGCCCCCAGAACCTACCTGTCTCTGCCTTCTTACAAGCATACCACCAAGCTCAGCTTTTAAAAATCGCGTACTTTTATTATTTGAATACTTCATACAATATAGTATGGTCGTACTCACTTCTCTCCCCTGTTCTCTTAGACCCTACTGATTGACAAAATGCAGAGTTGTAGAGCCCAACACACTCTGAGACAAGGCTCAGGAAGCATTGTGGAAGAGTGGATGAAAATATTATAAGAGGTACAGGGTCAGGAAGTTTTCTAGAAGATTGTCTCCTTTTAATACCAGAAATAGACCCGTGGAGTCTCCCCAACATGACCACACAAATGAACAAGGGTGATACCAATAAATACACCAAACTTGATAGACAATTGCCCAAGAGTCCTTACCTCTACATAAAGAACTATGGGCAACTTTAAGTAAAGCTGGGAGTGGGAGAAGAGGTTCTCTCCGGGGAAGAGCACACCACTTGTCCAGTGCCACATGGTCAGCTCTGAAAACGTACATACAAGTAATATTATATGAATTCAGGTTATATTTAGGAATGTATATGAATATACAAATACATACATGCATTCAGTAACAATTAATGAAAAAGGAGGCAATGAATTTGATAGAGTGCGGTTGAGTATATATATGTGAGGGACTGGAGGAAGTAAAGAGAAGGGGCAAATGTAATTAAATTACAGTCTCAAAAATAACCAAAAAAATAAAAAATAAAAAAAAAAAACCTGATTGAGTCCAAATTGTGATGCTCATACATTCCTGGGCATAGGTTCTTCCATTGGACTGTGGTCGACCTACCCTAGAAGAAAATTGAGCCTCCATCCCCCAGAAGTCATCAACAGTAGGGATGTGAGCTCATGATCACCCCCTCCCCATTCCCTGCAGAAGTGTTGACTAGCTCAGTATTTGCACACAGATACAGCCACTCTGAATTTACAAGTGCAGTGGTTACATCCTGTCTAGACAACACTGTTTTGCTTTGGTTCTCCTCCATCTTTGAATCTTACAGTCTTTTCACTCTCTCTTCCTTGATGGTCCTTGAGCCTTGGGTGGGGGGGGGCAGTGTTATAAATGTTTAATTTGTGGCTGAGAACTCCAAAGTCATTTCCTTTCTTTTCTTTGATCCCTTCTGAGTTTCTTTTTTTTTCTTTTTTTTTTTTTTTTTAGAGTTAGGAATTTGTCATTAGGTTTAGACCTAATATAAGTGTTTTTTTATTTTATTTATTTATTAAATATTTCTGTCTCTTCCCCACCTCCNGCTCTCTGTCCCGTGGGAAGTCCAAGGAAAACCCTCCTCCGTCCAGGTCTCGTAAGGTGAGCATCCAAACAGCCTAGGCTCCCACAAAGCCAATACATGCAATAGGATCAAAAACCCATTGCCATTGTTCTTGATGTCTCAGTAGTCCTCATTGTCCTCTATGTTCAGTGATGTTAACTACCATCACTGCACAAAGAAACTTCTCTGATAAGGTCCAAGAGCTGAACTACTCTATAGGTAGAAAGATACAAATTTAAATGGCACTTAGATACTATTCCATTTAGTAGAATAATAGTAGTAGATTCAGCCATGGGGCCTGTGAGCTTCTCAACAATGGTTCTTGGCCAGAATTACAGTACTAAGCTGGTGATTTCTCCTATGTAGCAGTTCCTAAATTCAATTTAAAAAGCAGTAGGGTTACTCCCATAACATTTGTGCCACTACTGCACTAATCAGCATCTCTTGCTGCATTGCTTATTATTTTAGCTCACATGAGTCACAGCTCAGTAAAACTGTTGGTCACATTTCCCCCTCATCTGCCCACATAGCGGCTTTTCAGTACTGTGAAATCTATCCAAGAGGGAGAAAGCTTCCTGGTCAGTACCAACTTGATTTCTCTATGTGTGTGATATTTCAGAAATAGGGTCTTACCATCAAGTTCTGGTGGTTAGCCAAGAGCAAACATGCCTTACTCTTCATGTGGGTTCTGGAGATCAAATTCTGTTCTTTATGTTTGCACTACAAGCCCATTACTGACCAAGCTGTTTCCTGACCCATGATTTTCTTTTAAGCACATGTAGAATCTTAACTACTGTCTCAGTTTTATCTCCTAGAGGTAGATGTGGGCCGCTAAACCAAACATTTGAGATTTTCTCTGTTCTACATAAAAAGGTTCAAAGAAGCAGGTGAAATTAATCTCAATAATATAGCTTACTTGAGCCCATATATCTACAATAATGTCTCCAACATGCAAGAATAATCATTGCATTTTTTTTTACCTTCTTCTCATATAAAGTGTTCAAAAAGTGTAGACTTTAATGGCACAGCTGATTTTGGACTGACTTTACTTTGAGTGGTCTGAAGCCATGTGGGACCAGTGCTCTTATAGCTTGCCTCCTCATATGTGAGAGAGGCTACATTCATTTTTTTTCTCATAATCTTTCCTCCCTGAGCTGACAAAGGGAAAACAAGAATCTGGGTATAGTGTTGCAGGGCTGTACTTGCAACACCTGGGAGGCAAAGGCAGGAAGATCAGGAGTTCAAAGTCAATCTTGATTACACAGTGAGTTCAAGGCTAGCCTGGGCTACAGGAAACCCCATCCCAAACAACAACAAAGGCAACAAAGAATGAAAAGGTGTGTGACAGTTCCTGGGAACCAGCTATTCCTTGCTAGGAAACACATTAGGGATCTTCTCATATGGTAATGTGGAAAATCTGTTATCTTCCCATTTAGCACAGCAGAACAGTGCTCTTAGGTGCATATGTTTGCCTATATAGTCGTAAATCTCAATAAACACTGTCTCCTACAGACCAAGCTCATTGAAGTCGAAGGGTGCTAATGGTAAATGCAGGGAATTAGGCCACTGCTGGAGCCAAGCTATAGCTTAGCTACTTTAAGATTTATATTAGTGGTATCTAATATGTGTATGAGAACACAAACAGATACCCATTGCCAGTTCAATAAAAGATATTCAGGTTTTCTTGGCCACAAATTGAAACCCACAGTTGGCTCTTGATATCTTCCACATATCTGCTTATATATGATTAAGATGCAACAGACTATCTTCTGTACAATACTAACTCTGGTGGTTATTATCCACAGATTCTTAACTCTTAACTATAAAGGCTAGTCATGATTGTTGTGATCAAGAAATTCATTTATTTTGCATGCCAGTGAGTCATCAACCAGCCTTTCACTCTGCAATTGTGCTCGATAACAGCCTTCTCATTTTTCATGTAGCAATTAACCACCATAGTCAAGAGTCCTAGGGCTCTGAAGAAAATGTCCCAGGGATAGAGATATAGATATATTCAGGTCTCATATCAGGAGCACAAAAGCCATTTCATTGTTTAAGAGCTTTCCATTCCCCCCCCCCCCCGGTTTCCCTGGTTACAATGAATATTTTGACTTAATGGATGCTTCTGCAAGTATGCTGACCTTTTCAATCAATACATTTAGCTGCAGGCACTTGTGAAGCCTCTCCTCTATGCTGGCACTTCTGAATCCTCTGTATGTAAATTGTTTGGCTACATTAGGCTAGGATCTTTCTCCCTCATCAGTACACCAACTTTAGATGTCAAGGCATCACTATATGAAACAATTATTTTAACTTAGGAAGTTTGAAAATTTTGTCTGATATCCCCAAATATAAAATGTCAATTATCTTTCTATTCATATCATGCTATCTGTCGCAAAATAATTTTTTAGAAAAACATTGTCTGAGCTAAATGCCTATTCTTGGTCAAGCAAAATTTTTCATTATAGTCAACATTGATTGACCTGTCTATATATCAAATAGACTAGTGGAAGGTAAAGGCTTATAAATAAATGACTAGCATGCATTTTTTCTACCATCATTTATTTTAATGTTTGAAATCATAAGTGCTAATACAGTAGTATAATTTATCATGATGGAAGCATATTTTAGACTTCTAAATTTTAAGCCTGACATTTTCTCAATGAATCTTAACACAGAGCAGTGTAGTTCACATAGACTTGAATGAGAAGCAGGCATTTTTATTCTGATGGAGACATGACATGGGCTTGGAAATAGGTAGCCTGCTAGATCTTAGTACTTCCGCTTCAAGCTTTGAAGAAGGTTTTGGGTGGATGACTTACATTTAAAAACAACTCACTTTATCTGTTAAACTAAAAATTTTGCATCTATCAAATGTTAGCTTATTCTGTATATGATGTGGAATGCTTGGAAAAGGCATCTTAGAAAACACTGAAGAATTTAAATGATAAATGCCTCTTAGAATGTGCAGGTTTATACTTATTAGAATACTAGATAGAATGAATAATGTTTTTTTAAAAAAAACTACCAGTTGTCATAACACATTTATGACACTGATGTAATGTCCCAACATAGAAATACACATTTCATTACACATGTTTATTAAGTTCATGAGGCCAATTGCTGGAGACATTCTCTATAATATGACAGAGGAGAAAGTCATGAGCCTGTGGAGACATGGGAGGTTTTAGAAATCACTGGAAGGATTTTCAGAAAAAGTGGACTTGGAGGGTTAGAAAAACACATGGGGAGAGTAAGGCTGGATCTAGTACTAGAGGGACTAGGGAGTTAAAATTATAAAATAAAGGCATAGCCGTTTTGACTCTAAATCAGTCATGATATCCTGTTACTATGTTTGGGATGATACAGCAAGGGATGCTGGGTCTTGAGAACTCTTGGAGCTCTCTGAGGTCTAGAGCCATTATTTTTCCAGAAAGAGTGATGTGACAGTTAATCTTATTCATTAACTTGCTAGGATCTAGAATCAAGGGAGACAAACTTTTGCTCATGCCTCTGGGGGATTAGCTAAACACTTTAATTGAGGTGTAAAGATCTATCCTAAATGTGGACAGCACCTTTCCATGGGTTGGGGTGTGAATTCAAGTAAATGGAGAAAAGTAGATGAGCACAAGCATTCTTGTGCTTTGCTTCCTGATTGCTGCATGAATGTGATCGAGCTCTCAGTGCTCCTGTTGCCATGTCTTTCCTGCCCTGATGGATTGGATTCCTTTGGACTATAAGTCAGAATCACCCCCTTCTCTCTTATGTTGCTTCTTGCAGCAGCAATGTCAAAAGCAACTATTAGATGGGCTTGTATTAAGTGCATGTCACTCTAAGGTAGAATTTGGGGACCACTGACAGTTCATATTGTAATGGTCTATCCTGTCTTTTTAAGAGACAAGCCATGCCCACTCCTTCCCCTCTTCACATGGTCGTCGGGCAAAAAATAAAAAATAAAAAAATAAAAATACCCAGTTCTGGATCTTGACCCCAGGAGAGGGGCTCAAGTGCAGGAGAGCCATCTGAGAGCCATCCATATCATGGCACCAATGAAATGGATTAATAAAAATGCTACAAATCCCCAGAGGTGGCAGGCAGTGGTGAGAAACAGAGACATCGATAGGCACACCATGCAGAGTGAGGTTGGATATTTATTCAGTGGGTTATGGAGGGGTAAGGGAGAAGGGGAGAAGAGCAGAGAGGCAGAGAGAGAGAGAGAAAGAAGGGGGAAAGGGGAGAAGTGGGGAGAGGCAGAAGCTGCCTCTTTGAGAGGGAGACAGAAAAGGAAGAGACTGAGGCTGCAAGCAGGAAGAAAGATCTGCCTACCTCAGCGGACAGGAGATGAAGTGGGCGTGGCTTGTCTCTTAAAGAGACAGGATATACATTACATTCCCATCTCTTTTTCATAATAAAAAGGCAGGAGGTTAGGCAGCACAGGTTAAGGGAATTGGGGTGGCAGATTCTTAAGACTGTTTCCTGTTAATTTGTGGGCATCATCTTTGGGGGGAACATGAGAAGGCTGGGTGCTGGTCACATCCTTGTGTAGCTGACCTGTTTGTTTCTGTCCAGTGTTTGTGATATGGAAATGTCTGGTGTCTCTTATACCTGTTTAAGGTATTGGTAGAACAGAGGACAAAGTTAAGTTTAGGAAAAAAAATTTAGGACCAGGGAACTGAGAGGGGTGTATCTGACCTGTTTAAGGTGGATCCTTCAATTTGGCTCCCTGGAACTCACAAGAATTCTTTGGGTTTGTGAAAACAGAAGTTTTAGACATATATATTGTATAAACAGTAGCATATTTATGTTAGAATGACTGTGACAGATATTTTTGCACAATGAAAAATATTTTTAAGACTATGGAAGGCAGCATGAGAGAAATGTGATAACTTGTATTTGTCCTCACACCTTTATAACTTGTGGGTACACACCTTAATAACTTGTAATAACAAAAATATTTGTAATTTACTGAAATATGTTTGGTGAGGTTGTCCTTTTTAAACTGACAAAACCTCTCTACTGTCAAACTGCATCAGAGATCTTTGAGAAGGATAAAATTTTACTTGAGTTACTGATTAAAAAACAACAGAGAACTTACTTGATTGCCACCTAGACCTCAGGGTCCTCCATGATTGCTGAGGGTCATATTTGTCTTTTGCAGTTTAGTGCAGGGCCTGCCAGGCTCCAGAAGAGCTTGTGGGCTAAGAAATCTATAGGAAGACAAGCCTACCTTGACCTGAACAGCTAGGTTGTCAATTCCAGCGATTCTGTCTACTGTCTGGTCATCTTCAGTTTAGATGAAAGGCAGTTTTACCCAGTGGTCAGTGCTTGGCAGTTTCCCAGTGGTCAGTGCTTGGCAGTTTTTCCCAGTGGTCAGTGCTTGGCAGTTGAAGCGAATTGTGGATGGACGTTGTTTTGTACCCATTTGTCTTTGGAGGAAGTAGAGTGCTGCTGCAAGGAGCCACTCTGTCTCTTTTTGTTATGAAAACATCTTTTTAATAATTAAATATTCAAATACTATATTCTCCAGATCTCTGAGCCCTTGAAGGCTGTTTATCAGGTATAACTACAGTATAAAATCTACCTGGAGATCTGGGTCCAAGCTTTACTGTATTGGCTCTTAACACACATTTTCCAGTGCACCATCCATGTGAACTAGGCACTGGCTACCCATTTCACAGATGGGTCTGCAACAGCCCCCTCTCACCCAGATCTTAACACAACTGACCCCATGTTAGAGGCACCATTCTGACTGAAGAACCCAGCACGTAGACCCGCAGCACCAACCAAAATGAAAACAAAGATTGAATTCATCATAGTCCATAGTTCTAAGAGTTCCAAAATATACTAACCTTGCCTTCTTGACTTCTGTTGCTCCACTTATTGCTAACTGTTCTTCGTGATTAAAGTGTATCAAACCAGGATGTGGTTTTGTACATCAACTACCAGGAGTGGCAAGGCTCAGCCTGTATCATTTGGGAGAGTTCCTTGCGCAGCTGTAGGCCAGTGAGAATGAAGCCTTTCTATTTGACTTTAAGTGTGTCCTTGTGTTTTCTGGTGGAGTTACCTCACAACAGGTCCACGGACTCAGACAAGTAAATACCTTTAGATGCCTCTTATTGAGATTGCATAGGTCTATTTAGTATTCATTTTTATTTTTATTTTTAGACAGAGTCCTGAAACTTTTCAGGATGGCAACTCAACTAGAAGAGTGTATCTGTTCGCTTCATGTGGCCACATACCTGAGTTCTGACTGGTGGGTAAGCTGCTAGGTGGCACTTCCTAGAATGTGTGAAAGGCTTTTTTGCTTTTCCTCCTTTACAATGATGTAATATGGAGGTGATAGTTATTGCTATCCTGCTAGATGATCTGCATGAGCTTTGTGAAGGAAAGAGAAGGAATGTACTTATTTGACTCTGCTTATTTGTCAGGAGAGCCTGTACTCTTGTCTGCCGAGCTTTCCAAAAGCGGGCTGGGTCTAACATACAATGTCACAACCAACACAGTTACATAGCTGGGACTTTTAGTTTCCAACATATTTGTCCTTCCCACTCTGGACAGATATTCAGGCAGACTATTTAATTAGAGCAATTTAGGGATTGGGGATAAGGTTCAGAGTCCAGAGTCTACATTTTAAAAAGCTGGTATCCAAGCTCTCCACCCAGCCAGATTCTGCACACCCTTCTCCACAGTCTAGCCTGGTGTGTCTGCCTGCCTCTCCCCTCCACACATGCTCCACCACAGCCTGATCTGGCTGCTAGACTTCTAGACTTCTGTCAGGACCTGCCCAAAGTTCCCATGCCCAGATCCCATTGCAAGTTACAATGTGAATGATCAAGCTAGCACCTTCTATCAAAAGATGTTCCAGCTTTGCAAAAATGTTTACCAAGAACTATGAACCACGTCTTTGATGGACTAGGTTGTTGTTTCCATTTTGGTTGGTATTGGGACCTGCGTGCTGAATTATAAGCTCAGAATGGTGGCTCTACCTTTTGTTTGAATTTAAGGCCTGCTTCATGAGATGGAGCCCATACCGGATTCTGTTAATGAGGCTAAGAACTGAGACTAGGTAGGTCATAGGCCCTAAGGGAAAACCTCCTGCATTTTTTTTCTGCTAAATGAATACAACCTTAGAAGGATCCATTGCTGTACTTATAGATCAGTGCCTCACTCAACCTTCATCAGAGCAGCTTCGTGTAGTAGATGGGTACAATCACAGGGACCCACAGCTAGGCAACTTGTAGAGAGTCAGAGACTTGGGAGAACTCACTCCTAAATGAAAACCCATGTCACATTCCTCCCCTCAAGCCCCAGGGACCTATGAGGTAGAGAAGGCAGAAAGATGATAAGAGATATATGTGGCAAATGACTCCAAGAAAACAATGTTTTCCGGACACAATAGGGCTGATAAACGTATGAACTCACAGAGCCTGAGATAGCCTTCAAATCATTTTAAATGCACTTCAGGGAGCGCTCTTTAAAAGTCCTCATTCTAGGGCCAGGTGGTGGTGGCGCATGCCTTTAATGCCAGCACTCAGGAGGCAGGCGGATCTCTGAGTTTGAGGCCAGCCTGCTCTACAAGAGCTAGTTCCAGGACAGGCTCCAAAGCTACAGAGAAACCCTGTCTTAAAACAAACAAACAAACAAACAAACAAACAAAAACCCCTAAAACCAAACAAACAAGCAAAAAGTCCTCATCTATTCTTTAGTACTGGCTAAAAGGTTTTAAAAGGGACAACCTTTCTCTTTTGTAAGTTACTTTTCCTCCCGATCTGCCCGTGGGTTCGTTGGAATTGGGTTAGTTGAGTGCAATGTCTACATGGGAAGGAAATGATGTAATTATATTTTAATAATACAAAAGAAATCCACAAAAGAGCTAAAAATGCACAAGGCCTGTGAGGTCTCCTTATCCAGCTGACGCCCTCATGACTCACGACATTCCAAGGAAGGTGCAGCTGGATGGGCCACCAAACCTGACCTCTGAGTCACTTCCTGCAACTGGGAGGGGTTGATGAATCTGCATATATTCGCTCAAGCTAATTCTTTCTTTCTAGACAGAAATGTGAAGTCACCCATGTCTGTCATACTTGTGGTCAGTCAGCTCTTCCAGAATGCTGTGCACTCTCGGGTTTCCAGGCCTGAGAACTGGCACACTCCCCTTTGCTTCTCTCTAGGATGATGAAGAGGTTCTTGGGTAGCGAACCTGAATCAGAAGGCTCAAACCAATGGTCCCCTCCTTATTTCATCAGAGTTTGTCTCCAACACCAATGCAGAAGGGTGATGAGAAACACCATGGCAACGGTGCATGATGCCCTATCTACTGTTCTCTTTTTATTAGTCTGTCTCCTGCCTCTGTCATGTCCTTACCGTGCCATCCTGGTATCATTTATTCTTCACCTGATTTTAACACATTCCCAGTGAGTGTCCTAATTCTGATGGGTATCTTTGCCACATGTCCACAAGCACAAGTACCTCTTCTTTCATGTCATTATGTATCTAATAAGATATTTACAGCGCATGGAATCCAATAAGGGTTATGCAAATCTCTGCCTATTGATTTGTTTTATGTTTCTCAAGCCCAAATGCAAGGATCAGCTTGGATTTCTTGAGGTCTCTCCTTTAAAAATTCAAATTTTCTTTTTTTGGAACTTGAGCTTCATACCTGTGATGATCTTTGTTGCCTATAACAGCTATTATCACATACACTTCCGTTGACTTTCAAAGGCAAAATCCTGCTTCCTACAGGGAGAAAGGAAGAAGTTACACAAGCATATCCAGTCATTGAGAAGTTACTTGTTTTCTTGAAAATCTCCGTGACCCTTTGGTAAATGTTGTGGAATTGCACATCTTCAGATGGGTGGATATCAGCTTTCACGGGGAAGAAGCTTCTGGCTGACTGGAGTCTTGCCAAGATTCCTGCCAAAGGCTCGCCAAGTTGGACACCTCTCACTAGATAGAAAGACGGATTTCGTTTTCATAAATGGCAACTTCTCCCTCCAGACTGTAATATACCACACATTTTTAGTATCTTAATAAGTTAGTTAGTATACACTCTAGTTTTTGAAAGTTCAGAGAGCAGGAGCCGTTAAGGCATATTACTTTTATCAATCAAAATCACTGCATTGCAAATCAAATGCAGTTTCTGAGCACATCAGTTAGAACAATTGTTCTGTGATTTCTGAGCGGGGAGTGGGTTGTTAGGAACGCCCTCTGTGCTCGACGGACTGGGACTGCGTATTGCGCTTGCTGTTCCTCCAGACTGCTTTTCTGAAAGCGAAGCTGTTGCTGAACGAAGCACATGAAACGGGGAACAAATTGTGCATCAGAAGGCACTAGGATTGTGAAAGTTGGTTTGGAATGGAAACCACCATTTGGCAATGTGCTTATGGGGATGGGAGACAAAGCATGAAGGCACAGGAAGGAAGGCTAGGGAGAGGAGCGGCGTTAGCAAACCACTTCTGAATGCAACGCTGAACTACACTGAATTTCTCCAAGCAATTCTATATTCTATTGACCTTCCAGTAGGCAGGAATGAAGAATCCTGGGCCTTCTTCGGAAACTATAAATCATAGTTTGGCGGTAAAGCACTTACCATGCAATTTGAGCCCACTCATAATAAGCCAAGTAGGTATGGGGGTCATTGGTAATGCCAAGACTCAGGAGGTAGAGATGGGATCCCCCTGCGGAAGTTGGCTAGCTAGGCTAGCTGCAGTTGGTAAGCTCTGATTTCAGGCGGCTCTGCCTTAAGAGGCACAGTGAAAAGTGATGGAGACAGACATTCAGTATAAATTAGGGCCTCCCCATGCATGAACACTCATGTACCACCCCCACAGATACACAAAATTTAAGTTTTTGTATTTATCTTTTCATAATCTTCCTTTTTCATTATATCTTTCTAACCATTCTCAGTCTTCTTTAGAAAATGGAGCCTCTTTTCAGCTCGTGCCATTTGACACGCGTGCCCGCTTTTCTCCCCTACTGACCTCTCTGTAACTTACGATTCATAGAGGACCCTAGGGCCTGGCTTTAGAGCTTTATTTTCCCCTTAGAACATTTCCTCAGCCCGTGAGGCTTCACGCATAGCAATGGATATACTCTTTGGGGGGGGGGGCACCATCTGCCATCTGATGCTCACCTCCTTTTAAGAAGCTTTGCCCAGTCTTGGTTCTTTGTGACTTGCAGCTCCGATCTTTCTTAGAGTCTTTCATCTCTTTGTATGTCACTTGCCTTCTGACTTACAGCCCGTATTCATTTTTTTTTTAACCATTTTCCACCAGTGCCCATTTACAGTTCCTAGCCCATTGAACGGGCTCTCAAAACTACTGATTGAATTGATGCATTGTTTCTTTTCTGAAGCACAAGGCTACTAATATACAGAAGTTTCAATCCAAACTGGAAAGAAAGATCATCTTGAGTTATAGAAACTAATGTAATTTTAATTTTTAATAATAAGTAGCATAGTATAAAAATTCAAGTTCATTCAGTAGGTGATAGGCAAAACCCTGAGGCAAACAGTGACGCAAACAGCAACCTCCTTTAAATAAATAAATAATTTTCCTCTCTTCCTGCTCTTCAGTGAGTTGGGGTCTTGTCATTTTTCTAGCCTATCAAGACCTACAGGATATTACACAGGTTGTTGAAACCTCAGTGCGCCCTTCACTCAAGGACTTTCACCTTGCTTTTCGGTTTCTTTCTGTGATTGGACAGAAAGGATTCACATATAAGAACGTACTTTAGGGGCATGCTCACTTTAAGGCCAAAGTTCAAGTGAGAAACATATTGAACATGTTTTGGAGCATGTTTAAGTCATGGATCATATGTTTAAAATGCTAAAATGGAGGAAAGGAACACCTTTAGGCATGCTCAGTTTATGTCATAATGATGGCAGAGAGGAACACTGCTGGGCATGCTCAATTTCCCCCAAAAAGATGGAGCTGAAAGAAAAAAAAGGGATAATTTGAATGTGTACTAATATAGAAGTTTGGTCCTAAAGATTCCTGCCTTAGCTTAGTGGCTAACTTTTTTTTTTTTTGTTCAGAATTGGGATGTTTTGTCAGCTTGCAGGTACCAGAGATAAAACCTAAGACTTTATGTATAATAGAAAAACACTCTACCACTGAGCCATCCAAATCACGGAAGTGGGAGACTTTTTTTAAAAGTTTATTTATTTATTTTTTTGATTTTCAAGACAGGGTTTCTTTGCGAAGTGGGAGACTTTTAAGACCCTTCGAAAAGTCCATCTGGAAAAGACAAGATGTCAGGCCACCAGCCACAAGTGGGTCACTTTGGAGAACTAAATAAGTAGTTCCATATTCTAGGTGTGCACATTCACCAGGTATTGTAGCTGCTTTGACATCTTAGTTCCTTGGTGGTTTTGGGAGATAAAGCATTTTCCAGGATTATCCAATGACTAGCAATCGCTGGCCTACAAGTGTACCTTTCATATATAAAACGGCTACTTTAAAGCTCAAATCCCAACCCTCTCCTGTGCTGACCTTTCCTCTTGTGTGGCTCTATGCAGGATCCTATGTTCCTTCCTCTTCAGGATGTGCTCAATGAGATCAGTTAAGGTATGCTCCTGATCTATTGGCGTCCCTATATCTAGATAATAGTAACTTTTAATAGCTGCATTTTAAAACAGCAAGCCGAGTAGAAGCATGATCTGGTCAGAGATGAACTTGTCAAGTTACTTAGGAACATTACCAGGAAAAGAATAATCTTGGTGTTGTACAAGGGAACAAATGAACAAAGCCAAGGTAATTCAGCAAGAGGTTTTGTTTTGTTTTTGTAGAATGAGTGCACTGGACCCCAGACAAGGAGAGTGAACACGTTGGTCAAATGGCCCCTGTCTTTATCACTAGTATAGATGGGACTGCATTTCATCCCATTGGTAGAAGCTCAACTTCACAGACTTCACAATCTGACAAGACTGGCTAATTGACTCAAAGGGGGAGTAGGCATCTAAGAAATCCTTATCCTTGCCTGACTATCTCTGATGGAGAAAACCCCTATTTCTCACAACATGAATCCAGCCATGCTCACTTTTCTTTGAGTTGAGGAGGCTTTTATTGTGAAAAGATATCTTAGGAGACTTTAGAAATCACTCTTTCATTGCTCCTTTGGTTTAATGGTAGATTTTCTATAATAAGGACAAGGATTTTTCCTCTTTTCCCAACTTACTTATTAAATAATACCAATATCAATATCAACATGGAGACAGTTTCCTTTTTTAAACTTTATTTTATTTTATGTGTATGTGTTTTGCCTACACCATGTCTGGGTTCCACTTGTATTCCTGGTGCTTCAGGAGTCCATGAGAAACATCAGAGCCCCTGAAAATGGAGTTAGAGACAGCTGTGAGCCATCATGTGGGTGCTGGTATTCAAAGCAGGGTCTTCTGTGAAAGAGAAACCAGTGATCTTAACTGCTGAGCCATCTCTGTAGTCTTTGGGTGTAGTTTATTTCTCTTTTTTTTAAATTTTTTTTTCGAGACAGGGTTTCTCTGTAGCTTTGGAGCCTGTCCTGGAACTAGCTCTTGTAGCCCAGGCTGGTCTCAAACTCACAGAGAACCGCCTGCCTCTGCCTTCCGAGTGCTGGCATTAAAGGCGTGCGCCACCACCACCCGGCTGGATGTAGTTTCTTATTTTGCTCAGGGAGTTACGACCTTTTATTCCCATTCTTTTTATGAAACATTTAAAAATATCTGTTTTGATATTTCACTCTGACATGGGTTCATCCAAACAGTGTCTCCTATCTCATGTATCCAGAGTGCACACCATCCGTATTGGACTATTTCCAAATCCAGATGACAGAACAGTCCTTTATCTCTGAAGTTGGCTTAAAATGGATGGGTCAGGCATTCCAGGATCTGCATTGCCCATAAAGCCCAGGTAAATCACAAGAGGAGGAAATCCCTGGCAGATGGCAGACTGGACTTCCTTGAAAAGTTGCTGCAGCCCCTGGTGTCTTTGCTCCTCTTCCCCATGGGGATAGCTGGGCAGGGCTGTGAGGAGCCCCTTACTCTTTGGCTGATGCGCATTTCCTCTTTACTTGGGTCAGTTAAGATGGCTTCTGTGTCCCTTTGACAGTTTAATTATTGTTAATTCTCTCAGTTACATAAGGTATTAGTTATATAGGAGAAGTTCTCGTTTGGGGGGAGGCTGTATTTAGAATTGAAGTGTCACAATGTTTTCAACTTGCCTTCAAGTGGGTGAGCAGTAACAACAAACACTGGTCTGGATATGCTCGCTCTCACAGAGAGAGGGGGAGGGAGGGAGGGAGGGAAGAAGGGAGCAGAATAAATGAACAAATATGGTAAAAATTGAATCTGGGGATATACCAGTGTTTACTGTGCCATTCTTTCAATTTCCTGAAGGTTTAAAACTTCACAATTTCATTTTCAGCAAAAGGAAAATAAACAAAGAAAAATACCTCTAAAAAGTAGATGATCTAGTTGTCTTAAAATGTGATTCTGTATATAACATAGTATTAACTGACATGGTCTTTCCTTCAGGTCCAGGGTACAAGAAAACTATTTTTTTTAATGAACATTTCTAAGTGTCAGCTTCTGTCTGTCCTCCACAATTCAGTTAAACAAACAGTTTGCTCATAACGTTCTCCAAAGCTGTGACCTCATCAAGTACATCCCTGTTGTTCCTCAGATCTCAGTTTCTCCTTTTTGGTTGTTTCTATGAGGAAAGGTATTTTATAATCCAATACCCGTGTCAATGAGCATAAGGTTCAGATTAGTAATGGCCCATAAAGGTAGTTGAATATGTAGTTTATGGATGTCCCCATTCCCGTGAAAACACATTGAAGGGAACGGAATGAAGAAGCAGGGCAAGGCACATAGACTGTTTTAGATTTCTTCTATCTAATGTCTCAGAACTCTTTTCGTTGTGGCTGTACTTCTGGGTTCATGATCACTGGGGTTTGCCTGGTTCAGAGCTGATATGTAAGGGTATGCAAAAGTTGACTGGTAGACCACTTAAGTATACAGCTTAAAGTAGCTCCATAAATTATTTCGACCTTCCTCCTTTTAAAGGATAGAATCTCATTTCCTTTTGAGTTCGGGGGAAAACAGTGACTCACTTCTACCTCAAAGAATATGGCAGCAGTGATGTTGTGTGACTTTGGGAACTACATTACTCGTTTTTCTTATGACACTAAAGCAGCGTTACAGAGAGGTCCATTTGGGGAGAAGCTGAGACCTTTCAACATTGTGAGGCAGTCAGGTTGGAAGTAGATCCATGAACCCCAGTCGAGCTTTCAGATGAATAGAGATTCAGCAAACATCTTGAGTGTAACCTCATAAAAATCCAGAGCCACTCAATGAAGCTGCTCCTGAATCTTCATTCTCCAGGCAGTGAGGTACTCGAAGTTTATAATCCTGAGTGATGTTACTGGGGGGGGGGGAGGATTTCTTTCAAGGATAACACATACAAGCACTCAGAGTGTCGTTTGAGCCTAGTCATCATACGCAAGATATACATCATACTAAAGATCTTCCTGCTCTTATCCACAGTGAAAGAAACAGGCTAGAGTGAGACTGACCCCTGGGACTCCATCACTGGTAATGGATGTACTGTTTGCCTCTTCAGTTCTTTCCTGCTGAGTCTGAAGGACTTTTGCTTGAAATAATTTGCATGGAGGGGGCACCATGTGACGGCTGTGCATTTTCTGTGGCAGAAATTCCCTAAGAACCCGAGTCAACCCAGAATCTCCAACTCATTTAATAGAGACTTACAGTTAATCCCATAACAGTGCTGGGATGTAAGGGACCAGTTGCATGAAAAAGAAGCATCATGTTTTAGCAGTGCACACAAATGTGGGCGAGGTATTAAAAGCCTTGGGAAATCTTCCTAAGTATCCAGTGACTTACAGAACTTCGGAGATGGGAAGAAAGCAAGGCAGCGAGAAGGGACAAGGCATGATGTATTGAATGTGGGGAGAAAGGTTCTGTTCTTACTCCTGAATGAGAGAATTGCTTCATGAAAGGCTGGTGGACGATCTAATCAAGTGGACATGGTTTCCCACCCCCCAGTTCCCTTGAGGCTTTTGGGAATGGAGCCAGCCCGTGTCTGAACAATGGGCCTCCACATTGCCTTTTCCCTTTGAACGCTACCTCCTTTGAAGTAAGCAGAAGCCAGCCTGGCAGGGCAAAAGTGACTGCCCTCTATTTTCAAAGAGGATTGGAGCCAGTGAATGGAAAGGAAAGAGGTGTTTGTGGCTTTATGTTGTGTCATGGATTTGATAAACACCATCTGGGGACATTAACTGAACAAATGCCCCAGGCACGCTTATCTTCTCTTGGTACCATTGTGCAAAGACAGTCAGTAATCTTGGCCAAGGAAAGGTACTGAAAGGAAAGAACCAGTGATGTGAAGCCACATACATACAGAACTCCATGCCTTGGCTGAAATAGGCACTAGGGTTTCTTATTTGAAAGGAGCATCCGATGTGTTGTTTGAAGTGCTAGTCAAGTAAGACTAGATTAAGTTAACCTTCAGAACACTCCCTTTCCCCAAATCTTGGACGATGAATCACTTTGTTGGACTGAAACATGAAAGTTTTGAATGATTTCCTTCATCATGTAATTTCGAAAAAAAAGCTAATAATCTCCAAAGCTCAATTTTTCCCCCTCTCTATTTCCATTTAGTCTAGGAACAAACAATAAAGAAGGGATGGAGAGAGTCCATCCTTCCTTCTGCTCTTTCTACAGAGGCCAGCAAGGCATGGTTGTGCTGTATGTTCATCCTTCTGGAATTCCGAGGTGGACACCATCTGTGAAGCACCTTTATGTTGGCCTAGACTTCCTTGCAGCTTTCAGCCCCTCACTTGGGTATAATCTGACACATGACGTCATAGTCATCCATCTGGATGACTCTGTCCCAGCTGTTGTACCCTCTGCTCTGTGTGGGAGTTCAGGCCACTCCATCTGTTCCTGAGGCCTCTCCACTTATCGCTTCTCTCCTTGAGCCTCCAGCCATGACAGATGGTTCTTTCTCAGGATTACAGATCATTTTTCTCTGATCAGTGTCTCAGCTTCAATTTGTAGTTAATGTCTTTAAACTACCCCCATCACTGCCATCGCCTTAGGTCCTTGCAGAGATTAATTGATACGCCATATGCATATGCATGTGTTTGCATGTACATAATGGCCATTTTACATGCACACACACACACATAGAACTTCATTGTCTTCAATATTAACACAGCAATGCAGGCTCATAACTGCAGGTCTACAGCACTCTTGAACTCAGTTTGGCTTCTTTATAATCTCTGCCAATAAAAAAAAATCAGGACTAGGCCTCTGGTGAGTTGAGGATCATTTGAAAACCTCTTCTTCTCTCCATGTAAGAGCACTTCAAGCCACAGACCTTCAAGTTGACTGGTCTCAAGCATCTGGGCCTGCATACTTCTTTTCTGGTCAGACTGCCTTACTTTTGGCTCTGAGACTCACCTTCCTATAGTTCCAAACTCAAGTTCAGACAATGTGGGGAGTTGGGGGAGTGGGTGACAAAGATTTCCAGCTGAGAGCTGGAGCATGGGAACTGTAGCCCCAGGCAAGGGACCATTCTCATCAGTAAACCCCAGAAGACACTGTGCAGAGTCTCTTTTTCTATCACTCATATTCACAGGTGAAAAGATGGGATTGACACAGCAACATTCCAGATCCTCGGGGATGATTTCAAAACAAAGGGAGCTTTCATTTATTATTTAATGCATAGTTATTATTTCTGCTTTTTTTGAAGTTTCCAGTAATGACGGCATGATGACAGTGGTTTCCCTGAAGACGTGCACTGAATTTACTCTATTTTAATATCCATTCGCCGTCTTACGTTCCCCAATTTAACAGTGCTACATTCCAGTGATGATTGACAAGGATTCATTTTGTCATGCCCCACACTAGAGGGAGGACATTTGGTGATGTCTGGAGACGTGTTAGTTTTCATAACTTGTGGAGAGAGACTGCTCCTGCCACCTAATGGGGAGAGGCCAGGGACCATGCAGATATCCCACAGGGTATGTTCAGTAAGGTACTGTCTGGCTCCATATGGCCGTGGTGCCAAGGTTGAAGAGCCCAACTATATGCAGAGTCTGGATTGCTCATGCTGCTCTCCTGCTCAGGGGAACATCCCGGCGGTCCTGTTCTCTGTAGAGGAGATCTCGAAGGCATGGGATTGCAGGTGCTTAGGCAGTCTTTTTAAATTACATTTTCTTTTATGTATATGGTGTTTTGCCTGAATGTCTGTATGTGCAGCACTTGCTGAATGGTGCCTGGGGAGGCCAGAAGGGGGCTTTGGATCCCCTGCAACTGAAGTTAAATATGATTGCGAGCTGCCATGCGGGTGCTAGGAATTGAACCTGTGGCATCTGGAAGAACAAGCAGTGCTCTTAACTGTTGAACCATCTCTTCAGTACCGAGTTTGCCCTTATTACAGAATATATGACTTGGTAAAAGGTCACTGCAGAAACCAATGCAATATACTTTTAGTTTGACTAAATTCTAGGGCCAGCTGAAAGTTGTGGGCTGGCAGAAGGTTAGAGGATTGCTTGTTCAACCATCGGCTGATTCAGTTTGGATCTGAGTTTGTTGAGTGTCTTGGAGACTCTTCTGCAGTGCTCTGGAGACTTGACCTGCAAGTTTCCTGGTGCACCTTTTCAAACTCTCTCAAAAGCAAACAGACCCCTCCCCCCGAAAACAAATGCAAGTGCCTTTAAGGTATTCCTTTGGTTTAAGTTCCACATAGGTTCATCCTTTTGACAATTTTATATAACATTTGCCATCTACAGAATTTATCCTTGAGAATGGTGTCGTGGAGTTACAGAAATAAGTTTTAAGAATCACCATGTTTTTGACAAGTTTACAGTTCAGTTTGGGGACTCATTCTTAGTTATCCTAGTCAATATGTGACCTGTGGGCCATTTCTTAAACTCACTTAGGGATAATGGGCTAATAACAGAAGCAAGTGTTGGGCTAGGGAGGTGTGCACACCTCTGGAATAGTTGTCTTGAGACAGTCTGCTTTCTTTTTCTGTGAAGCTAAGACATTTCTAGAAAGCCTGTTTCCTCTACAATATTCCATGCCCTTGCACCTGCAGAGTCAATGTTGAAAGAATGATTTGCTGTTGTAAGGCTTCAATATGTAGGTTATTAGCATATCTCTTATAAACTACATAAGCAACCCCAAAGCATACTTGTCTGAGTGCGGATTCCAAGTTCAGTGCAGCCAGCACAGCATTGACGAGGAATACCATTTCTGCTTGTTCTCTCATGTCCAGATACCATGTAATATCTAGAGAGGGAATAGGGATGGACACACCCTTCTCATGTGGGCATGTGATACATGGCAAACAAGTGGTCAAAGTAAAAGACCAAACAATCTTTTTATTTTTCTACTTGGTTAGTTTACACTATGTTTTCTAGTGAGAAATAATAGGGTCAGTAAGTAGACTTTGATAAAAATGCTAATATTTTACTTTCAAGAAATGTGTTATGGCTTTACGTATGTATGTATAAAATATACACATATTTGTACATTTTACACATATCTGGTACTGAGGATGTATGGTGAATTGAATGAAAATGTCCCCATAGGTAGTGGCACTATTAGGAGTTGTGTCCTTGTTGGAGGAAATGTGTCACTGTGGATAGGCTTTTGGGTTTCAGAACCTCGAGCCGGGCCCAGTGTCTCTCTCTTCCTGTTGCCTGGTGATGTGGATGTAGAGCTCCTAGTTCCTTCTCTAGCACCATGTCTTATTGCACACCAATGTGCTTCTCACTGTGCTGATAATGGTCTAAACCTCTGAGCTGCAGGCTAGCTCCAGTTAAATGTTTTCCTTATTAAGAGTTACTGTAGTCATGGTGTCTTATTACAGCAACAGAAACTGTAACTAGGACAGGATGGAACTCTGGGCCTCACACATGCAAAGAAAACAAATATTCTCAGCCTGATTGTATTTTTTTTAAATGACTATTGTTTTTTCAGACATAAATAATTAACTATTTATGGATAAAACAACATAAAGTCTGGGAAGTGCTTCAAAACAGTTTGGGGGAAGGAGAATGGATGAAATGAAGTTAAGTTGGTGCTGAGAACGTGAGGATGTATTTCTACTGAGGGGAAAGTACTAATATAACTGGGGCAACTGCCTACCAGGACGAGGGATGAAGTAGTCTCAGGAGCAGCATTTAAGGACAGCCTATGAAGACAGGTAGATTTCCGAAACCAAGGGCTCCCTTCCTCCCTGCTCCAATCTTTTTCTTTCTTTGAGACCAAGGTTTCTTCTGTAATCACTGTAAACATCACTATAAACCCAGTTCCCTGAGCATATTGAGTGTTTACTCTCCACTCTGGTCCTCTTGCCAGGTGTAGAGGGATTCAGAAAATGAGAGAAGATGTTTCTAAGTCATGTTAATTTGTTTGTTGGCCCGGGCTTGCTCTTGATGCACCTAACATTCCAGAACCACACTGGGCATATATGATACTTTGAAATATGAAAGGTTCTTTCAAATATCGAGCCAATTCTCTTTTTTTTCTGTAATCCTGACTTTATGAGACTGATATCTGGGCCAATATGATAAAAGATTTTGCAATGATATTTGGTTGATGTCACTTTCTTACACCCCCTCAAAATAATGAATTGCACAGAACTGGAAGGTTTCTTCCTGCATTAGCTCGGGGTGGGCGAGGCTTTCAAGCTGCTATCACTTTTTCCAAATAGCTTCACTCATTCTTGTGCCTAATTAACCTAGAGTATTATGTAGCAACCAAATAAATAGTCTCCTAAAGGCAGCATCCTCTCCCTTGGTTGTTCCAGAACACTCTGCTGACTCATTTGCAGTTGAGCTTGAAGAGTTTTGTCGACACGTGATAGCAAAGATGCCACACTCGCTCTGAGCAGTGCCTTTGAACCCCCAACCTTTCCCTCACACATACCTCTCCCCAAATATTGCTTTGGCATGAGAAGGTCTACGACGGCTTTGGGAGCCATCTCCAAGGGAACACCTTCTACAAACTTATAGACTCTGTCACTATTTTGTTTCATTTTTTTCTTCCTCCCTGAAACTTGGCTAATAAATAGCCTTTTATGTTTCACAGTACCTGGGTTAACTGGAACCGAATTGTGGCTGTAGCCCTTTCCTTACAGGGAATTTCATTTGGATCTAACTCTGGGCTAATTTATCTCTTTGAAAGCCTGGTTAGGGGATAAGAGTCCCAGTATCCATCAGTGAAAGAAACAGCAGTAGTAGCAATAACACTGAGATGCTCCTAAGTGCTACAAGGATAGCAAATAAGAATAATATGGACCTCAGTTTGCAGGAGAAAGCTAATGATGTCTTGATGAAGGAATGTAAGTGCTGTCAAGTGTAGGCAATGGAATGGAAATCTTCCTTGTTATTTTTTTTCTGTTAATTCTTTTATTTTGAGACAGGGTTTCTCTTCAGCACTGGCTGTCCTGAAACTCGATCTATAGACCAGGCTGTCCTAGAACTCAGAGATCTGCCTGCCTCTGCCTCCTGAGTGCTGGAATTACAGGCATGGGCTACCACTGCTGGATAGAGCTAATCATTTTTTAAATTAATCTATTTATTTTATACCATAACTGAAGCATCTCCCCATCCTCCATTCCCAGTCCCTCTACCCTATTCTCCCCTTCCCAATTCCCCCTTTTTTTCTGTCTCTATCCAGGAAGGGGCAGATCTCTCACGCGTATCAATAAACATGGCCTATCAAGTTGCAGTAAGACTAAGGCCCTCCCCATGTATTAAGGCTGGGCAAGGGAACCCAGTGTGAGAAGTAGGGTCCCAAAAGCCAGTAAAAGAGCTGGAGACAACCCCTGTTCACATTGTTAGGAGTCCCACAAGAGGACCAAATTATACAACCATAACATATATGCAGAGGGCCTACCTAGGTCAGCTTCATGCAGGCTCTCTGTTGTCTGTCCAGTCTCTGTGAGTCCCTATGATCCCAGGTTAGTTGACTGTGTAAGTCGGAGGTGTCAAGGACACCACGGAAAGGCTTACACTGCTAATTCAGTTTTTAAATTTTATTTTATTTAAAAAAGAAAAGAAACTATCTTTTTTCATTTTACATACCCATCCCAGTTCCCACTCCCTCCCCTCCTCGCATTCCCTCTACCTACCCCCCCCTCCACCCTTCATCCATTCCTCAGAGAGGGTAAGGCACATTGTTTGGGGGAAGGTCCAAGGCCCTCCCCACTATATCCAGACCAAGCAAGATATCCATCCAAAGAGAATAGGTTCCCAAAGAGCCAGTACAAGCAGTAGGGACAAATCCCAATGCCACCACCAGTGGCCCCGTGTTGTAGAGTGGTGTGGAAGAATGGTCTGTATTCTGTCAATTATATTTTAAATAAATGCTGATTGGCCAGTAGCCAGGCAGGAAGTATAGGCGGGACAACAGACAGGGGAAGTAGAGGTGGGTCAATGAGAACAGGAGAATTCTGGGAAGGAGGAAGCCCATTCCTCTGCAGTCCTGACCCAACCACAGAAGAAGCAAGATGATGTGACTGCCCCGTTGAATAAGGTACTGAGCCACATGGCTAATGTAGATGAGAATAATGGGCTATATAAGTTATAAGAGTTAATAAGAATCCTGAGCTAATGGGCCAATCAGTTTATAACCAATGAAAACCTCTATGTGATTTCTTTGGGACTTAACGATTATGGGAACTGGGCAAGACAGGAAACCTCAGACAATAGTAGGGAGCCTGCTTGTTCATTTCCTGGCCCCTCAGATGCCTGAAATAATCACACAGAAACTGTATTAATTAAATCACTGTTTGTCCCATTAGCTCTAACTTCTTATTGGCTAACTCTTACATCTTAATTTAACCCATTTCCATTAATCTGTGCATCACCATGAGGTCATGGCCTACCAGCAAAGTTTCAGTGCCTCTGTTTCCAGCAGCATATCCATGGCTTCTCCCTCACTCTGCCCTTCTTTCTCCCAGCAATCAGTTTAGTTTTCCCCACCTATCTACGTTGTGCCCTATCAACAGGCCAAGGCAGTTTCTTTATTCACTAATGGTACTCACAGCATACAGAGGGGGAATCCCACATCAGCTCTGAAGTCTTCCCTAGCCATACAACTGTCACCCACATTCAGAGGGACTAATTTGGACCTATGCTGGTTTCTTCCCTGTCCGGCTGGAATTGGTGAACTCCCATTAGATCAGGTAAGCTCTTTTGCTTGGTGTCCCTATCATGGCCTTGACTTCTTTGCTCATATTCTCACTCTTCCCACTCTTTGACATGAGCTCAGCCCAGTGCTCTGCTGTAAGTCTCTGCCTCTTCTTCCCTCAGCCATTGGATGAGGGTTCTATGTTAACATTTAAGATATTCATCAACTGACTACAGGGCAAGGCCAGTTTGGGCACCCTGTCCTCTATTGGTTAGGGTCTTAGCCAGGGTCATCCTTGTGGAGTCCCTGGAATCTCTCCAGTACCAAGTCTCTTGCCAGTTCCATAATAGCTCCCTCAATCAAAATATCTCATTCCTTCCTCCCATCTCTGTCCTCCCTCCATCTCAACCATCCTGTTCCCTCAAGTTTTCCTCCATATTTCTCCCTTCCTCCTCCCCCTCCACACTGCCTTCTCCCTCCCATGCTCTCAATTTTGTCAGGTGTGCACAGTTTTTCCAGAAGATGTGTACTTTGAGTGCTCTTGGCAGAGTTGTGTTGGACTAGAAAGGCCTCCCAGTGGCATAAAAGCTGAGAATGGCCTTGAATTTTGGAAGGAATCCATTCTAACGAAAATCAATACAGTTTTTGTCATATGATGCCTCTCTTTCCTGATAGCGTCTCTAACCAAGGAAAGCTAATATTTGAGAGAGAGCCATTGTGACTGAGTGTTCATAGTCACAAACCTCATGAGGAACTAGGCCAATGCTGGTCTATGGCCCAGTGAAATCCTGTTACTTAAGAACAGAAAGTCTAAGAAAATGTAAAGTTTATGACATGGCTGTGTTGGATTTAGTGATCCGTAGTTTAAAAAGTATGATTCTGATGTTCAGCCAGATTTAAGATCCAATGCTTTATGAGTCTTATCTCCATGGAAGCGCTGTATTCAAACTGGGAACTTTAGTTCACTTGGAGGAAGTCCAGAGCAGAGTAATCAAAGTCATTAGAAGTTAGGCTAGAGGAATTCTAGAAAAAAAAGAAATGCAAATGAAATGGAAAAATATTGCAGAGGAAGAAATCAGACATTAGATATGGAAACAATTATTATATTGGTGGTAGGTAATAACTGTTGTCTGGGTGTGCCAGTGAGAGAAGCTGGAGAGAGTAAAATATGAACAACTGGGATTTAAAGCAGACAGACAGGCCAAGTTTGAATAAGGCCTGAGGGATGCTGTCAAGTAACACAAGAGATTATAGTAGGGGCTGGAGAGGTGGCTCAGAGGTTAAGAGCACTGGCTGCTCTTCCAGAGGTCCTGAGTTCAATTCCCAGCAAACACATGGTGGCTCACAACCATCTGTACTGAGATCTGGCGCCCTCCTCTGACGTGTGGGCATACATGGAGGCAGAATGTTGTATACATAATAAATAAATAAATCTTTAAAAAAAGAGAGATTATAGTAGTAATGATGATGTTTTAGAAGCTTTATTTGCATTGATTTGTAAAAATGGGAATTAGGGCAGAATATTGTTGCTTTATATATAGACCAGTTCCTTAATCTACATTGTGAATTGACATTCCCAGAAAGAGGTGTCCTCTGAAGTAAAGGTTCTATAAAGCTGATTGGCTGACTAGAATTTTAATGATTGTGGATAGTTAGAATGATGCAGATCTGCAGCCAAATTTACCTGGGCTATCTTTAGCCTCCTTTATTACCCATTTGTTGCCTATCTCTGTGTTTTACGTAACACCCTGTGACTGCTATGTGAAATCATTTTGTAATGTGGAATAGACTACTAGCTTCCATTAACCCTAAGGCTAAGAATGTCATCAGATAGCATCTAAGGCCTATAGCAGAGATTCCCTGGAACCCATCTACGCAGAGTGTGTGTGTGTGTGCAGGTTCCCATAAAGGGCAGAGGCTTCAGATTTTCTGGAGCTGGAGTTACAGGTGGTTCTGGGAACTGAACTCCAGTCCTCTATGAGAGCAGTGCATACACTTAACCATGAGGCCTTTCTCCAGCCCCATAATGTATTTTAAAATGCCTTAACATATCACTTTATTTTGTTCTGTTACTGTAAAAACTTCATGAAGCTGTTTCCATATTGGAACATGGCATTTGGGGGGGGGGCATAAATCTGTATTTTTGAGCCACACTCACTCATATTTGGTTCTAAAACAAACTATCTCTTAATCCCTTTGAGTTAGAAGTTGTGTTTCTGTATGAACAGCATCTACCAGGGTACCTCCAATCAAGGACACACTCGCAGAATTTAGAGTTGCACCTAGAGACAACCTGAACTGAGGATTGTAGACAATTCCTGTGCATGGTAGATGAAGAATAGAGAGGGAAAGAACTTTTAGGAAAAAATTGCTTCAAGTTTAAAACTTTCTCAGTTTTTTTTTTTTTTTTTTTTTTTTTTTTGCAATTAGCAGATGGAGACTCATGGTTACCACTTCACAAAGTAACTCCAGAGCCTAGAGTTAGTTCCAGAATGTTAGCTACAGAAGTGAGCTTGGGGACACTCTAGTCTAGTGCTTACCTGCATGTGCTTGAGAAACGCTCAGAGTACAGAAGTTATTTAGTGTTTCTATGGTCAAGCTATTGGAGGCTGGGCTAAAAAGTTCAACAGATTCACTTACTGTGGGGATTCTTAGAGGCTTCATTCTTCACTCAGGGCAGAGTATTGCGAGGAAGTCCGTCCAGCTGTAGCTGAGTGACTTATCGGATCATCTCTCTATGGAAGAGGTGATGGGAGGGATAATCAGGAGTGGTTCTCTACACTCCATTTAAAAATTAGCATCCAAGCTGGGCATTAGGCTCCCACCTCTAATCTCAGCACCTAGGAGGCTGAAGCAGGAGGATTGCTATAAGTTTGAAGCTAGTTTGGGCCTCTGAGCTTTAGTGTGAGACTTTATCTCTAAACCCCAAAATCAATCAATTAAACAAACCAAACTAATGGAGATAGGGGTATGGCTCAGTTGGTAGAAGACTTGCCTAGCATGCACAAAGCCCTAGATATGATTACAAACACTACATAAAACCAGCTGTGGTGGTACAAGCCTGTAATCTCAGTACTTTGAAAGTGGAGAGACAGGAGGATAAGAACACCAAGGTTTTCCTTGACTACATTGCAGATGTGAGACCAGCCTGGAATACATGAGATCTTGTCTGTAGTGGCATTTCAGTTTATTTAATAAATAAAGCTTTCCTGGGGATCAGAATAAGGACCCTCACCAAGAATTTGATCTTGGGAGGCCTTACTACTTCTGACTTTACCTTGATATTCAAGGAACTTAGCCTCCTCTCTCCAATAACTCTTCCGCTGAAGCTGTGGCCCATGGTCTAGTACAGATAAGACTAGTTGAAGCCAATCATGTGGGGTAACCTTATTTCTTGAAGCCCATGTCTTTACCAACTCCGTCACATATGGTGAATGCATGCCATAAGATACTACTGCTTACTTAATATCTTTTAGATCTTTCATACTTATAGGCTCCTATTTACATTCTGTATACCCTTTTGGGCATGTAGTATTTGATGGCTTTGCAGAAGTAGTAACAGGACAAGTAGCTAAAACTCTTGGTAAGTTATCTTTGACTCTGAGAAGTACTAGCAATGCTCAGTCTTTACTATTGTCTTTTACCTACACCTCCCTTACTTGCTTATCAAATCTAACAAGTTCCTCAATTGATTCAGATCTTTTGATCATTGTCTTTTGTAAAGTTTGAATCTCCTGACTTGTAACTATTTCTGATGACTTCATCAAATCAATTAATTTCTGGTTCTCATCATGTACGTGTATTTTAGTGAGACCCTGTTGTCAAATGGCTTGAAAAACAGGCTGGAAATATGGCTCCATGGCAGAGAACTTGCCTTGTATGTGTGAAGCCCAAGATTCGATCTCTATCACTGGCAAAAATATTAAGTAAAATTTTAAAAAGCCATCCTGGGGCTGGAGAGATGACTCAGCAATTAAAGAGCACTTGCTACTCTTCCAGAGGACCCAGGTTCAAGTCCCAACACTGACAAGGCAGCTCACAATCATCTGTAACTCCAGTTGCAGGGGATCTGACACTTGCTTCTGGCCTCCAAGGGAGCACACATACTACACAGACATACATGGAGGCAAACCAGCCCCCCCCACAAAAATAAATATATATATAAAACACAAAAAGCTAGGAAAAAGCATCTTGAGATTTAATAAGGTCAAGAGAGTTACATGTTGTCATACATAGGCTGAGCAACAGGTGAAGGCAAGAAAATAAGCCTCCTCAAGTTCTAAAAGTGATTTGTCAGGATGCCACTCTGTTATAGCTCCACATTCCTGTTAACCGAATAGTGACAGTGAGTGGTTTCTTGGGATAGACCAAGGAGAGCTGTTCTTATACACTGATGACAAAAAGCCAAAGGGCCACTTTCAAGGTCCCTATTGCTAGAAAAATGAAACACGATATATATATATATCAATGAGAAAATTGTGGCCGAAAACTGTCAAGTTAGAAATTGTTTCATATGACTTAATATGTATGTATGCACATGTATGTAGTCTTCCATGAGGGTCTGTATTTTCTAGAAACTTATTTATGAATCCACTCTCTAGTAATGTTATTTTATGATTCCACGAGCATGCACTTTTATTTCAAGTATGGGATTGAGGGTGGCAAAAAGATAATGTTTTGCTGATAGTTATTGCTTGCTTCTCTTAAAGTGTTTCTTTATGCTTTTTTTTTAACTTCATGAAACAAAGACCAAACAAACAAACAAACCATCAAAACAAACACCCTCTGACGTTGCCTTCCAGGGAATAGAAAGTATCAATCTACGTATCTGAATAGCAGCTCCAGATCATTATTTAAGCCTAAATCGCCCATGGTAATCTGCATTTTGACTATTTTGTACACAACAGAATTAATTTAATTTTGGATAAAGATACAGAGTAGTTAAAGGAACTGGAACTAAATAATTGCTGTTTTTCAAAAATTATGTAAGTGCTTTTTTGAGCCTTTGTTTTGTAGTTCCTCAAAGCCAATTCTATTTGGGGCTGCTGGAAGAAGCTGACTCCTGCTGTCTGCAACCCTGGCTGCAGAGGCAGCATATTCTGCTAGTGGATTTTAGCTGTTTTTATGCTGAGATGAATAGGCTATTTGAAGTGGAAGGCGGACTGGTAGTTCCTATCGGAAAGAAAGGATCATAAATCTGTTCATGCCAAACTGTGAACATAGACAATGCACTGAAGGCAATTTTTATTTGGTAATTACTGTCTTTGTTCTGAAGATTTGCCAACGCTAAGTGATTGAAAAGTTCCCAGAACAAACAGTGAAGGAACACAGCTCCTTCATTAATCGAAACTGCATCTGAGTTGATCTGTTTCTGTGAGATTTTGCTTTTCTTGTTTTTTTAAAAGCAGAGTTAATGGACTTTCTCCATTGGTGTGTTCAAATTCTAGGGGAATGAGAAAGAATCACTATCTTGCATCTTCTTAAACTTGCTTAGAGGGGTCCTTCTAAATGAGACTACAGACTTTGCTGTTTCAGGACTCTGCTTTGAAGGCTGCCTCCTGAAGAGGCACGTGTCAGCAAACATGCCAAAAGGCTTGGCAATCCCAGGAAGGGAGTAAAGAGGGAGAGTGGGAAGGGGCAGGGAAAGAAGGACAGAAGGAGAGAGGGAGAGGTGGGAGAGATATCTAGTCATTGAAAATTTCCGTGTAAAGGTTATAAATATGTCTTCTTTTACTTGACTATTAATTCATCAGCCAAAATAACACTTACAAAACATTCTACAAGTAGAATGATATGGTTCTAGCAATATGGAAGATGAAGATATTAATATTATATGAAACAACATTCAGTTTAATGACTATTAATTGCTACCTAATTTATGGCAGTCTTTGGAGGTAGATGAATAACTACCTCCACTAAGGATGTCAGTAATTAATATTAAAGAGGTTTTTTTTGCCTTCTACTATTTATTGTACAAATACTCATAAATTGGATATGGAAGCAAACGTCAATGGAGCATTTTGAAATTATAGTAAGAAACTAATTACCTAATGAAGTCCATCATCAATCGAACATCATGTTAGGCTCTTTGCTAGTCGGCATTTGAAGATGAAGATCTTAAATGAAAATCCATCAATCATATTCAGCTAATGTTGATTGGTACCTATTTTATGGCAGCCATTGATGGTAAAAGATAAGTAAGCCAAATATTCGCCATTAAAGTGTTCATATTCTAGCAAAGAGCTTGGTAAGTAACTGCGTTGTTGAATGTGGATGTTGTAAAATGTGATGTTGAGATGCAAACAGATTTAGACTTAAACTGCCAAGCTTGCTAATATGAAGGCTTTCATAAAAGTGGATGATAATGCTGTGAATGGCCGAAGCCACTGGCAAAGCTGGAATAAGAATCTGGTAGAGGAAACACAGGCTGCAACTATACAGAGAAGACGAAGAAGTGAGTGATCACCTACACAGTGCTTGACCCTTCTCTCTAGGCCCTCCATACCAGGGCAAAGCCCAGGACCCCTTCCCAACCTGCCTCAGCTTCTCTAGCCAGCCAGCAGGCAAGCTTCCTGTAGGGAGGTTGCTTCAATGCCTCATTCCATCAACCGGACTCTTTAAGCTACAAGTCCCACTCTGCTCCCAAACACTTCTATCCCCTGCAACCTCAGAGGAACTCTGAAGCACAGGCTGTGACTGCACAGAGTGGACCAAGAGAGTGGACCAAGAGAGTAGACCAAGAGAGTGGACCAAGAGAGTAGGCCAAGAGAGTGGACCAAGAGAGTGGACCAAGAGAGTAGGCCAAGGGAGACCTCAGCGGCTCCCTGAGACACAGACGGTGACAGTATAATGAAGAACAAGAACAATCCCCCCTCCAAAAAAAAAAAAAAACCACCACCACCAACAACAAAAAAAGACAGTCACTGCAAGGATTGGCCAAGAGGCAAAGACACTGCTGGCACCAATTGGAGGAAGAGACGGGTAGGCATCAATGCAAGAATTCATTCAACAGCCTAAAAAGCAACATGCTAATACCAGAACCCAGAGGTCATACAACAGGAAGACTTGATCATCCTAACCCAGAAGAAGCAGAAGAAAATGATTTTAAATGTAACTTTATGAGGATGATGGAGATGTTTAAAGAGGAAATGAAAATTTTCCTAATGAAATGGAGGAAAAGACAAAAAAATAGGAAGAAACCAATAAATCTCATAAAGAAACCCCCCCCCCCAAAAAAAACCCAAAATCAAACAGGTGAAGCAAACAGTTCAAGACTTGAAGATTGGAATAGAGGCAATAAAGAAAACACAAACCGAGGGAATTCTGGAAATGAAAAATCAATGTAAAAAAATGGGAACTACAGAGGCAAGCATAATCAAAAGAATATAAGAAATGGAAGAGAGTGTTGAAGATACTATAGAAGAAATTGGTTTATAGGTCAAATAAACTGTTAAAGCCAACAAATTCTTAACACAAAAAATTCAGGAAATCTGGGACACCATGAAAAGACCAAGCCTGAGAATAATAGGGATAGAAAAATTAGAAAAACTCCGGCTCAAGGGCACAGAAAATATATTCAACTTTCCCAACCTAAAGAAGGATATGCCTATGAAGGTACAAGAAACTTACAGAACACCAAATAGACTGGACCAAAAAATAATCAAAAGGCAAAACATACAGAGTAAAGAAAGAATATTAAGAACTGCAAAAGAAAAAGGTCAAGTAACATATAAAGGCAGACATATCAGAATTACATCCAACTTCTCAATGGAAACCATGAAAGCCAGAAGGTCCTGGACAGATGTGCTGTAGACACTAAGAGACCAAGGATGCAAGCCCAGACTACTATACCCAGCAAAGCTTTCAATCACCATCTATGGAGAAAACAAAATATTCCATTACAAAACCAGATTTAAACAATACTTATCTATAAATCCAGCCCTACACAAAGTACTAGAAGAAAAACTCCAATCCAAGGAAGCTAACTGCACCCACAAAAACACAGGCAACAGATAACCTCACACCAGCAAACCCCAAAGAAGGGAAACACACAAGCATGACTACTGAAAAATAGCAGGAATTAGCAATCACTGGTCATTAATATCTCTTAATATCAATGGACTCAATTCGCCTATAAAAGACACAGGCTAACAGAATGGATAAGAAAACAAGATCCGTATTTCTTCTGCATACAAGAAACACACCTCAACCTCAAAGACAGACATTACCTCAGAGTAAAGGGCTGGGGAAAAATTTTCCAATCAAATGGACCTAAGGGACAAGTGGGTATAGCTATCCTAATATCGAACAAAATAGGCTTCAAATTAAAATCAATCAAAAGAGATGGAGAAGGACACTTTATACTCATCACAGGAGCAATCCATCAAGATGAAGTCTTTCTTAATCCTGAACAACTACGTCCCAAATACAAGGGCAGCCACATTTATAAAAGAAATATTACTAAAGCTTAAATTGCACATCAAACCCCACACACTAATACTAGGAGACTTCAATCCCCCATTTTCCCCAATGGACAGGTCAACCAGACAGAAACTGAACAGAGAAATAAGAGAACTTACAGATGTTATGAATCAAATGGATTTAACAGATATCTACAGAACATTTTACCCAAACACAAAAGAATATACTTTCTTCTCAGCACCTCATGGAACCTTCTCTAAAATTGAGCACATACTCGGTAACAAAGCAAACCTCAACAGATACAAAAAATTGGAATAATCCCCTCTATCTTATCAGATCACCATGATTTAAAGTTAGAATTTAACAACAACACTAATTGCAGAAAACCCACAAACCTGTGGAAATTGAACAGTACTCACTTGAACCACTACTGGGTCAAGGAAGAAATAACGAAAGAAATTAAAGATTTCCTAGAAGTTAACAAAAATGGAGGCACAACATACCCAAACCTATGTGACACTATAAAAGTTGTGCTAAGAGGAAAACTCAAAGCACTAAATGCCCACATAAAGAAAGTGAAGAAATTTCACGCCAGTGACTTAACAACACACCTTAAAGCTCTAGAATAAAAAGAAGCAAACTCACCCAGAAGGAGTAGGCGACAGGAAATAATCAAATTGAGGGCTGAAATGATTAAAATAGAAACAAAGAAAGCAATACAAAGACCCAATGAAACAAAGCTGGTTCTTTGAGAAAATCAACAAGATAGACAAACTTTTATCCAAACTAATCAAAAGACAGAGAGAGAACATCCAAATTAACAAAATCAGAAATGAAAACGGGGACATAACGACATACACTGAGGAACTCCAGAGAATAATTAGGTCAAACTTCAAAAACCTGTACTCCACAAAATTGGAAAATGTAAAAGATATGGAAAATTTTCTGTATAGGAACCACATCCCAAAATTAAGTCAGAACCAGGTGAACAATTTAACTAGATCTATACAACTCTGAGATTCCATCTTACACCTGTAAGAATGGCCAAGATCAAAAACACTGATGACAACTTATGCTGGAGAGGTTGTGGGGTAAAGGGAACACTTCTGCATTGCTGGTGGGAATGCAAGCTGGTACAGCCCCTTTGGATGTCAGTGTGGCAATTTCTCAGAAAATTAGGAAACAACCTTCCTCAAGACAATACCAGTTTTCAGTATATATCCAAAGGATGCTCAATCGTGCCACAAAGACATGTGCTCAACTATGTTCATAGCAACTTTGTTTGTCATAGCCAGAACCTGGAAACAACCTAAATGCTCCTCAACCAAAGAATAGATAAGGAAAATGTGGCACACTTACACAATGGAGTACTACACAGCAGAAAAAAATGACAGTTTGAATTTTGCAGGAAAATAGATGGAGCTAGAAAATATTATTTTGAGTGAGGTAACCGTCAGAAAAAGTTATCACATGTACTCACTCATAGGTGGTTTTTAAACATAACGCAAAGAATATGGTAGTGTTATTTATTGTTCTGCGTGAAGCCCACTATGACCAAAGAGTCCCACATTTTCTGGGGCTGGAAACTGAACCCAGAAAAGCATACATATGCCAAATTAACACTTTAGCACTGAGCCACATCCTTGGCCCTTTTGAGTCTTTACTTTTATTCTATGTTGAGACAAGGTCTGTTGTGTCATGGCTGGCAGTGAAACTTATGCTCCTCTGGTCTCTACTTCTGAAGTATCTAGGAATACAGGTGTGCACACCTAAGTATCAAAAAGCTTTACCAGAAGAGCTGTACCAAAAGAAAAGTCAACACGTGTCACCGTTGCTTAATTTACAGTATTACTACTATCTTAAATCTTACATGCAATAAATATGGTAGGGACTAGAGCGGTGAATGAATTTACCCATGTTAGATCAGAGTAGAAAAGGCACTTTTATTTAGTGCACTGCTAGGAGCAGACAAGGGAAGCAGCAGAATATACGCCTGCCCTGGACTTGGGTGTGGTGGCTTTTATTTGGGAGCTATAACTACTTTGTGGTTAGGCTGAGGCACTATGAAATTCCCGCTATGCAAATGAAGGTAGTCCTGATTGACTAATGTTTAATTCTGGGGAGCGCTTGACCTTATAGCTTGACAGCTCTGTGGTTGTGATTAATTTTTGATTGGCCTTCCTCAGTTACATTGTTCTGCTGCTCAGGGTTTCCCCAAAAAAGGGGCCATTGTGTTCTCTTTTTGGAAAACTAGGCTTGCATTGTGGAAATTCCCTGACAGGGACTTGTTCCCTTTCTGTTCTCTCCATGATGGTCTTATTACCAAAAGAAAATATAAACTTACTTTCCTACTTTAAAGAAATGAATTTATTTTCTTTTCACAAAGTCTTACTTTTTTTTAGCACTTACTATCACATTTGGTTTCTATATTAGGCAGATTAATTATAATTGTTTTTCCTTTTCTGCTGTTCTAGGGCTAGAACATGGCTTTGCATGTGTGAGAGGAAAGAACCCAGCACAGAGCCACAATCCCAGCTCTAGACAGATTGGGTTTTAACTTTTTACATTTATTTATTTATTTATATTTAATATATTTTATTAAGTATTTAAGAATTTTATATAATGCATTTTGACATACTCACCCTACCCTTTTCCTTAACTCCCCACAAACCCACCTCTATCCCCATCCTCTCAAACTTGGTATTTTCTCTCTCTTTAAAATAACCCGTCTATTTAAATGTGTGTATGGCTATCCAGTTGAACATGTTCAAACCACCAGGAACTACCCCCATAAAGAAGACCGACTTTCCCTCATCCAGAAGCCATCACCTGTTCATTGTACCTCCGATTGGGGTAGGAGCTCAGGAACCCCTCTCTTCGTGATAGAATGCCAACTGGCTTGATATTGAGAAGATCCTGTGCAGGCAACTGTATCTGCCCTGGGTTAAGGAGTACGTTGGTTCTGTCATGTTCAGAAGACTTTGTTTTGCTATGTTCCCCACTGACCTCTGGTTCTTCGAGTCTTTCAGTTCTGTCTTCCACAATGGTTCCCGAGCCTTGGACAATGGGTAGGGTGGGTTGTCATAGATGTCCCATTTATCGCTGGGTACTCTACTGATACTTACTCTCGGCACTCTGATCAGTTGTGGATTTCTGCACTAACCACTGTTCACTGCACAAAGAAGCATCTCTGATGATGTCTGACAGCTGCACTAAACTGTGAGTGGAGAGATATAAATTTCTGTCAGTTTAATACCATGTCCAGTATGAAGTTCATCTCTGGGGCCTACATGCTCCCAACCACAAATTCTTGTCCAGATTTACAGTATTAGGCATGTGGAGTAGGCCTTAAATTCAATCAGAAAGCGATTGGTTAACCCTCCAAGATCCTTGCTGTTATTGTACACTGGCCATTATAGTAATCTTTAGGGTTCACAGCTGGGAAAGACTATTCATGACATTGTGGTGCTGTGAAAGCTACCCAGCATGGAAGAGGAAGTTTCATGGTTACTTTCAACTTGGCTCCTCCATGAACTTTGGCCGAAGTGTGTGGTGTCTTCAGCAATAGGATCTTCCTGTCAAGTTCTGGTGGGCAACCAAGAACAATGGCAATAGCATATGTGGTTTGGGGGGGGGGGGTGTCTCTGGGATACCTCTGATCAACAGCTTGTGAAGTGGTATCCTATCTGGCACTGAGCTTCCTATTTGGCAACCTATATCTCTGGTAAAGACCCTTGTGCATATAT
>NW_026067999.1:5164093-5219486 GCF_014885135.2 Alexandromys fortis
TTTTTTTTTTTTTTTTTTTTTTTTTTTTTTTTTTTTTTTGCTTTTGGGAGGAATGGTCTCTAGATGTCTGTTAAACCCGTTTGACTCATCTCTGTTAAGTTTCTGTCTGGCAGAGCTTTCCAGTGGTGAGAGAGGGGTGTTGAAGTCTCCCACTATTAGTGTGTGGGGTTTGATGTGTGATTTAACCTTTAATAATGTTTCTTTTACAAATGTGGCTGCCCTTGTATTTGGGGCATAGATGATCAGAATTGAAACTTCATCTTGGTGGAGTTTTCCTGTGATGAATATAAATCATTTCTTGTGATTTATTTTATTTTGAAGTCTATTTTATTAGATATTAGGATAGCTACACCAGTTTTTTTCTTAGCTCCATTTGATTGGAAAATCTTTTCCCAACCCTTTACTCTGAGGTAATGTTTATCATTGAAGCTGAGGTGTGTTTCTTGTATGCAGTAGAAGGATGGATCTTGTTTTCTTATCCATTCTGTTAGCCTGTGTCTTTTTATAGGCTATTTGAGACCATTGATATTAAGAGTTATTAATGACCAGTGTTTGTTAGTTCCTGTTATTTTTGGTTTTGTTGTTGTTGGTATTTTGTGTGAGTTTCCCTTCTTTGGATTTTGCTGATGTGAGATCATATATTGCCTTTGTTTTCGTAGGTGTAGCTAACTTCCTTGTGTTGGAGTTTTCCTTCTAGTACTTTCTGTAGGACTGGATTTGTGAATAGACATGGTTTAAATCTGATTTTGTCTTGTTTTCTCTGTCTATGGTGATTGAAAGCTTTTCTGAGTATAGTACTCTGGGCTGCTATCTGTGGTATCTTAGTGTCTTCAGAACACTATCCAAGACCTTCTGGCTTTCAGAGTTTAAGGGACTGTGTTCTCTTCCCAGAATTCTCCTATTCTCCTTGATCCGCTTCTACTTCCTGTCTGGTTGTCCCGCCTATACCTTCCTGCCTGGCTACTGGCCGATCAGTGTTTATTTAAAATATAATTGACAAAATATAGACCTTTGTCCCACACCAACCTTGCTATGAAAGCTCTTGATAGATGGAAGCTCCTTAACCAGCGGTTCTCAACCTTACTGATGCTGTGACCCTTTCATACAGCTCCTCAGGCTCTGGTGACCCCCAGCCATAAAATTATTTTCGTTGCTGCTACATAAGTGTCATTTTGCTACTGTTATGAATTTTAATGTAAATGTCTTTGTTTTGAGATGGTCTTAGGGGACTTTTTGAAAAGGTGGTTAGCCCCCAAAGGTGTCGCAACCCACTGGTTGAGAATCACTACCTAAACCATTCTTGTCTTGTTGAAAGGATCAACACAGCATATGAATAAGTGGGGCATTTGCTGATTATTCTGGAACGGCTTCGCCAGAAGTATGCTTTTTTTTTTAATTTATTTTAGCTATTTCCATCTATTTTTAAAGGCCTAGATTCTGGGTAATGGCAATCTGGCTCTGAAAGGGGATTATGTCACGTGGTCCCTTCTCTAATACTGTGGCCCTTATGTGTCAGTATGCTAGGCCTCACAGTGAAGTAGGAATGGGTGTTATGGACTCCAGCGACCAGAAGGACAGCAAATACTGATTTAAACATGTGTCATCAGAACCACTCAGAACTGGAGCTGGGAAACCGAACCCAAAAGTATCACTCGGCTCTTCTGTAAGCTCTTAGATTCTTATTTCAATTATTACTACTCTGCTGCTAAATTCCTAGATGTTCCATCCCCACTCCTTCAAAGCTGTCGGAAGTGGCTAGCTTTCCCCCTGCACCTTAAAGCCACCTTCTACTGTGCTTCTCCGAGCCCAGAACAACATTGCATGAAGCCTAACCTGATGTCCAAAAAGAAAGTATGAGAAATGTATGGAGCTTTGCAGAAGCCTCTTAGACTAGGGAATATGAGTCATACCAGACAGGCATATTTCTAAAAATCACCAGATCCGTCCACCTCTGCAGTGACACGCATTCCGGAGTGACAGCTCCTAAGCCCCCATCTTCCACAAGCTTCTAGAAACTCTTCCCTGAAGCTCCCTCCCTCCCTACCTCTGTTCTTTGGGAAATGCATCTTCCAGACTGTAGCTCCCTGCTTTTGCTAGCACAAGCTAGCCCGGCCTTTCCTTCCTCGGATGTCCTTAGCTACGACTTGAGAACAGCATGTGTTTTGTAAGACAACAGGGCAGCAGGAAGGATCCAAAGCCTCATTACCTTAATATTTACATTCCGTGGACATTTTTTTTTCTCACGACATTAAAAGTCTTCCTGAAACCTCTCTTTAAAACAAGCTCATGGAACATTTTCTGTGAAAAATGGGCTAATAAGCACTTTTGCCTTTGCAGGTTTTCCCATTTCTGCTTTCACTTCTGAGTTCTGCCACTGAGATGGATGGACAAGGCTATTGTGTGCCAATATGACTTTATTGTAAAACCAGGCCAATGGGCTCTTCTTTAAAGCAATGCTTCCCATTCACAGCTGTCTATCTGTATTATCTTCAGGGCTTTCAAATACTTTATGTCCAGACCAGACCCCAGACCCATGAATACATTAGACAGTTTCGGATGGGACGCTGTCATCAGTATTTTAAACTTCCTTGAGTGAGGCCAAAACCACTTAGGAGCAAGCCAGCTGGAAACTGCTCTTGTAGCTTAGCCTGGAGCACCGCGAGCCATCTGGTTCTAAGTGAGCTACCGATCTGCAGTTCTTCAAGTGGCCAGGTGGGGCCTGCTGTGAGCAGCCCTTACTCCAGTGGGCTCTGCAAGATGACCTTCCCCATGTGTTTGTTGACTCTGCGGCTGCAAGCATAAACCCTGTCTGCAGGAAACTGAAATTCTCTGGGTGGGGATGAGGGGCACATTCTCTTGGGATCAGCTGTCTTTATTTTAACCCACTACTCTCCTCTAAGCTGAGAAATACGGACGTACTCGACTGTGTTTCCGTCTTAGGAGCCCAAAGACACTAAAAAGTCTCTTTTCTCAAGACACTAAAAAGGAGTGGACTTTACTTCCCAATCTCTGCACAGTGTCCTTTCAGTATCGCCACCACCGCCCTTGGCACTGCTGTAGAGTCCTTCGGATTCCTAACTGGAGTCATCTTGAGTGGTCTCGTACTTTCCATCTCCTCGAGAAAGACAATCCGGCTAACAAGCCCAGTTTCAAATGGCGCTCCTAAGACTGAAACAGTGTGTCGCGTGCATTTTCTGCAAGCAAATCAGAATTCTATTGCTTAGTTCATGGCTATGCTTTGAAAATCTTCTCGAACATATCCCTGTCAGTGGAGGACCGCTGTAATCACTCCCTATTCAACCAGAGCCTAGGTTGAAGCAGATGCAAATGCTGTTCTAAGTCATTTGGAACCCGAGTTGCCTGGGGAACATTTCACTTGAAGAGCCGCACTGTGCTGAGACAGCGTGTCCATGGACAGGACCGTACTGTATCTGATATACTACTTCCTGACCGTCACCTAAGAAAGCCCAGCAGGCCATGGGCCAGAAATGAGTGGGCAGCTTTTCCTTTCTTTGGCAAGCCTTGAACTGCCATGCACTTTCAATTGTCTTCAGTGCATGAACCTAACAAGATACACAGATTCTGCTGCCGGCAAAGACACAATGTTTGGTATTAAGCCAGGATTATGAGGATCGAGAAGCTAGTAAGCTTCACTGCAATCCCCTTGGTCCTTGTAGCCAGTGTTGCCTTAGGAGTTGGATTCAGCCTGTGGAAAGCCAGCTCATTGCCTCACACAAGCCACTTGGAAAACACCAGAACGGTTATATGAGTTTACTTCAGAAGGCTCAAGGACTGTCAGGGATCCTTGGAAAAAAGAAAGCCAGTAGAAAGTTGTGTGTCTTGTTTTGTTGCCATTCAAAAGGATGCTCAGAGGTTCACATGGAAGTGAGGAGTCTCTGGAATTTTTAGAGTGCGGCAGCACTAGGGAAAGACAGAGCCATTTGGAGGGTTGGTGAGGGTTAAATTTTATGTGAGCGAGGCAATTCATACTACCTTGATAAAATATTGGTGATTTAAGACCAAAATGGGGCGCAGCTTCTGGCAGAGGTTAGGAGGATACAGTCCACTGAAAGTATCTCTAGCACCACCCTTGGCACTACTGTGGAGTCCTTTGGATTCCTAACAGGAGTGACGTTGTGTGGACTTATACTTCAGCTGTGTCTTGTGCAGTGGATGGCTCTTACTTGAAGGTGAACTAAAGTCCCCAGGGAAAACGCTCTGTGAGAATTCTACACAGCTGACTGATTAAGTCTTCCGTGATTGAGGAGAGCTGGAATGTTGCAGGTCTTGAGCCAATTTACTTCGCAATATCTTTAGTACCCTTTAAGAGCCCGTTATTGCTTACTCCTGCATTTGAACTAATGTCCTTGTGACTAGCCAGTAACATCCTCTTTTGGAATGTACAAACAGATCCCTTAGCTTCTCAGAATGTCATCAGACAACACATGAAATAGCAGAGACTTCCCTGATCTATAACACAGACTTCCTTCCCTGCTGGGCTGTAACTGTCTACCTGATGTGCCCATCAGTGTAATTTATAAATACCTTCCTTGTTCTCCAACTATAAAAAGTCATCAAACTGTTACAAATTGAAACATGGTATTTACAGTCACCTAAATAAGTCTTCATGGGCCATGGTGACTCATATTTCAACAAGCTGCCTTTTCTTCCCTTCGAGATGGGAGCTATGCTTTGCATTGACAGTGTAATGGGCATAAGACAAAAGTACACTCTGGAGGGAAATGCTGGTCCATGTCCATTGCTTGGTCTATTCTCTAAGACCCGCTTTCTGCTGCTTTACTTAGTCAAGCTTGTATTTCCCTGTCTGCCTGTCTTTACCATAAAGTACTCTAACTGCTTTGGGCCTCAGTAAGTGACGTATTTCCGACATTCAAATTTGTTCCTGAAATGGAAACATCTGCTCAATTTTGAGGCCAGATGAAGCTCTCGTCACATCTTCCCTGGTTTCCTCATGGGCCATTCTCTGAAGCATCTTCATGAAATACTCAGGACTCCAAAAATCTAATTTGAAAATCACTGGCCTCTGCTGTTTTCCTGGCACGTGGCATAAGATACTTTATGTCTTATCAATGTGTTTCTACTTTACAGAAGCAATAATTATTCATTATCAAAATTGGAAGGTATAGCTGTAAAGCCCAAACTCTGAGATAAATACTAGTAAATATTTTTATTTTGATCATGAATCTATGGATTTGTACAAATATCTATACTCATATGCTCACATTGATTTAAAATCAGCTTTTGGTTTCAAGCTATCATTTTCATATGAATAATTTTCATGTCATTATTTTCATCCTAGGTCATTTTTCATCTTTAACAAGTGACATACACAAAACTACACACACTGATGAGTGCCCACATTTGTGAACACTCATGGGCTGAACACTGCAGTCAAGATAACCAACATGGCAAGTTTCCTAGTATCTATCTGTACTTCTGCTTTCCTCCTCCCTTGTCCTCACTGATGCTTTCACTCCCAGACTTTATCTCAGGCAACTACACATTTGCTTTGTCAACAGAGATTAGCTTATACTAAAGTGGCTATTTTTTGAGACAGAGTTTCACTATATAGTTCTGCCTATCCTGCAATGTATTATATAGACCAGGCTGGCCTCAAACTCACAGAGATCCATCTGCCTCTGCTTCCCAAAGGTTGGTATTAAAGGCGTGCACCAGCACAGCTGCTGATACTAAAGTTTTACATAGGTGAAATCATTTGTCATGTATTCTCTGTATATTGTTTTCACTGGCTATATGAATTTTGAGGTTCATATGGTTGCCTGCGTCACCAATATTCCACCTCTTTTATTTATAAGTAGTATTTAGAGTATGTCTATACCACATTTTAATTCAGTCACATGCTAATTAATATTTGCATTTTTCCAATTTAGGCCTATTATGAATAAATCTGCTATGAGCTTTCATACATAAATCCCTATATGACCATATGCTTTCTTTTTACGTGAGTCCAAGGTAACATTAGTGACTTTACAATATTCTACTGTATGAATGTATCCCAATAACTGTACCCCACTTATTTTTATTTTCCACACATACTTTTGATAGGTGATTGACTCTTAGTTTTGGTTCTCAAGTAATAGTATCTGAGGCAAGGATTTGGACACGGGTAATTTATCTGAGAGACGATCCCAGAAATCAGAAAAGAGATGAGGAGAATGAGCCAGGGAAAGGAACAGAGGAGTCAAATGTAGGTTAGTGAGCTTTCGACAGATGGTGCTCAATTCCATGGGCTCCCTCTCAGGAATGGTATGGAAAAGTACTTAAATAATTTGTCTGTCTAGAAAATAAGGAGGTTGGGGCACTCATCCTTGATCACGTGCTCCTGTTGATGGGGTATGGTCCCTAGAGTTAACCACCATGCAATTCTTTGCTCTGCCTCTTCCAGTCTGAGTGGCCTTCTGTGGCCTGAGAAAGTTTTGAGGCAGAAGTCTTAAGCCACTACAGTGGGTCCATAGTAGCGGCTAGGCTAGAGCCATGCAGAAGCCTGCCAATCAGGTATTCTAAGGCTAAGGAGGCACATGGATGGTGCGGAGGGAACATGCCTGGTTCCCTGTTCCTGCCATGCTGTTGTATATACACAGTGTAACATCAAAGCTCCACGCGCTTGACCTTCTGTGTATATGCTGTGCTCACCAAGTGCACCTAGTCAACTGGATGGTTATTACACGACTTCCCTGGAAAGCAACATGGAAACTTCCCTGAATGAAAACAGGAGGGCACGTTTTCCTGCTCTTTTGCCAATACTAAACCTTTTCACGCATAAACTGGTAGAAATCACTAATGGCCGAAGTAGTTTACCATTTTCTATTCAACGGCATCACAAGCACCAGAAGCCAAGAGACCTCAGCCATTGTTTATCAGACCCAGATTCACAAATAAGCAGATTTAAAGCAACCATGAATCTTTGTCCATGGCGACAGAACATGAGGGCTTCATAATGGACCAGGGAGAGACTGTGCAGCACCTGTCCCTCGCCCCCAAGTAGATTCTGCTTTGCTGGTGACCAGCAGCATGTCTGGATGACCTTTGTCATGTCTGCTCGGTGCTGGGCCCGTGCTCGCCCCTGCACCTGGTCTCTCTGCCCCTGTGCATTTAGGGTGGGGCGAGTCTTTCCCGACCTAGAGGAGTGTGCTGCAGATCTGCAAACAACTGCTAGGAAAGGAGTCTGTCATTTTGTCGAGAGGTAGGGGACTCTGGGTCCTTTCGTGATCCCAGAACTCCGGCAAGTGACATTGGTTATAGACGTGATGACATTTATTGTGTGGCTCAAGAGGTTTCCCCAAGAACTCGAGTCTTCATTAAGGCTTGTGAGGAGCAGCTGTGACTGCACCCCGGTAGGAGCCACATCCCATGCTGCCTGCCTAGCAGGCACTAAGCCTTGCCTCCACTTACCAGCACTGCATAAGTGCTGTGTGGTACTACAGGATTGTAATCTCTATCAGAAGCTGAATTTTCTCGGCTACAAAGTGAGTTTAAGGTCAATCTGGACTACATGAGACTCTGTCTTGAAGATAAAAGAAAAAAGATGAAAAGGAAGAGGAGAAAGACGAGGAGGAGGGGGAAGGAACGGGTGTTTGAAAGAGGACAGGGGACTAGCTGACATTTCTCTTGGAGTATGAGACATAAGTGCCTATCCCAGGCCACAAGCCAAATGTCTGTCCCCGAGATTCTGGCTCTTTCCAGGGTCCAGCTTTCACCTGTTGGGCTGGCACGGCCTGTGGCAGGGCCCTGAACTTGGCTGTTCCCCCTGACAGCTGCTCTCCAGCAGGTGGTGGCGGCTAACCTCAGTCCCAGCTGTCTGCGCGGATACTTGATCACTTGAAGCTCTTTGTTTGCTTCAGAGCGCACATGTCACCCTCTGCCAGCTCCCCCCCCCTCCTACCCCACAGTTGTTTGCCAATCTGTGGTCTACACCGGCAGCTTCCCAGGGCTGACCACAATCACCCTGCTTCAACACCCACAGATGGCTACACTTCAAGGCTTCATTTGACTTGCTATTTGGCTTGTGAGCTAGGGTGTGGAGACGATTTGTGGACAGAGAGGAAAGAAATGGAATCAGATCTGGGAGCCTCTGAAAAGACCGGCAGCATTATTTTGGGAGGGAATCGACAGTCTTGATCAGAGATGGACTTCAAGGGAACACGGGGCATTTCTTTTTCTAAATACGCTTTATTTGAAGATCGATTTTACAATTTCAGACCCTATTTTAGCTGTTTGTTTTTAGAGGGGGTCTTACTGTGTAGCTCTGGCTGAACTAGAATTCACTATGTAGAACTGGCTGGACTTGAACTCTCAAGCCTCTGCTCCCCGAGTGCTGGGATTCAAGAGGTGTCCCACCATGACTGGCTAACACTATTCACTTGTTTTGCTCTGTTTTTAATCTTTGCACCACCGTATAGACCATGCTGATAGAAAGTGAAATTGTAAATTGAAGGATTGAAGGTATGTGGGTATGCTCAGAAAATACAGTACATTGTGAGGACAGGATATAATGAAGAAAGGTATAAGAAAGGGAAAGCTATCTACTCATAAAACCTATTAGAAAAAAGTTTAAAAATATAACTATGCAAAAATCTATATAGCAATCAATTAAACCAAAATGTGCACAAAAAGGAAGCATAATGGTGCTTGCAGGGGAGACCATATCCTAGCTTGCTACATGCATAGAACTGGGATAAGGCGTAAAATAAGACGGTTCTTAAGTAACAGAGAAGCTAAAAATGTCAAATCCACGAATTCAAGAAAATCTCCAAGCTAACTTTAAAAGTGATGCAGGAAAACATAAACAGCACAAAGAAAGCCAAATAACCAATAATGGCATGATGTCGTGAGCATTTGTGGAAATTCACCCCCAACCAACAGTGAATGTGCTTCAAAGCAGCATATCAACAGCCACTTTGAACTCCTGACTATACGGACTAGGGGTAAAGATTCAGAGGAGGAAATAAGAGTCGCACTGACTGCTCTGGGAAGCAGCTCTTCCCTGAGTTCTTTCGTTGTGCAGAATCGGGTTCTTGGATTCTTTCTTCTGAGAAGAATTCATTATGCGATTAGTCATGCCCCATTTCCTCTTCCAAACACGGCCGATATTTTCCCCAATAAAACACGTTAAAAGTTTTAATGATTTATTTTTATATTTATCCTCATTGCTGCCTAAAACTGTACTCCTAAACCATATTCATTTTCACAATAGAGAAAAGTGTATCCCCCTTAAGCCATTTGTCCAAATGGATCATTTCCATGATCTTTGTTTCAGCATTGGTATTATTGTTATTCCTTTACAGTAATCACTTTTTATGTCTGAGTCTTTTGTAAAATATAAAAATCACTTATTCATACATATCATGGAGATGTCAAATTGTGAGGCTTACTTCTAAATACTCTCAAAGCTGTTTAATATAAACCAGTACACAATGACTCATAAACTAGACTCGAAATTATTGATAACTTAATGACATGAGTTAAAGTATCTCTGAAAATTAAGCCAGTTAAACAAATGTTCTTGCCTTATGCTTTAGCAACATTAGAAATGTTTCCTAGAGAAATGTAGATTCCAGATAGAAGGCAACAAATCAGAAAAAATGTAAATAGGAAAAATAAGGGCAGTATATAACTATTGAAAAGAATGGGTATTTTAATATATTAAGTTGGAAAAAAGATACAATGTGTTTTTGTCATGCAAATGTATGATACATGTGTCTAAAAGCGATAGATCACAAATCAACAGCTGCTTGTATTTATATGTTGTCTGCAAAGACACCTGTTCTCACTCTTTAGTGTTGTTGGCTCTGGTGAAAAGGTGAAGAAGAAATCAGAGGCACGTATAACTTTCTAAGTCTATCTCTCTGTTCTGAATCTTGCCCAGATTGTCATCAGGAACCCAGCGGACACAATTGCTACAGTTCCCACTTGTTTCGAAGTCTGTGGCCAATGATAGAAGCATATGAGGGAAACCCAGGTGTCTGCTCAGGACATGTGGGAGAGCAGATGTCCCCCAGAAAGAGGCAGCCCTGGTCTGTTAGGGGCTCCCCAGAATCTAATGTAAGACATATTCTTTGTGGCCCTGCTTCAGTTTCCAGCTGTGTTCTGGGAGCCCGTAGACATCAGACACAGAGGACCAGACAAACCCACACAGGATAGGCTGTCTTTACAAAGCGCTCAGCAGCTGTCTGGGGAATCCAGACAAACACAAACGAAGCCCTTTCATCAACAGCATGCACTGCACAAGCAGGAGCCAAAGCAGGAGGCCAGATCCCACCACAAGGGACAAGGCTCCTCACTGCTATTATGGCAGTCCATGTCAAGGCTTTAGCACTGGTATTGTCGCTAGTATTAGAAGTACGAAATGGAAAAAGTATTGTTTGGGCATGACATGATGGCTCATTGAGAAACCTCAAGATAATTAAAAAGTGGGAGGTTTATCTTTATGGGAGGTAAGTAAAAGGTAAATGAGAAATGCCTCCCCCCCCCAAAGTAAGGAGCTTTCTCTCAGTCACTAATCCAAAGTTCTATGAAATTAAGGGGGACAAGCTTCCTTTTGAAAATAGCTACATGTGATCTTACTTTCAAAAGGAATCTGTGCAAGGAAAATGACAAAGTGTTATAGAGGAGCGACTTAGAGGAAAATATGAATAAATGAATATGGCACCAATCGATGAAAAGACAGAATACTAGAGATATTTTTCCAAATTAGCATACTGATTGCGTACAACCACAAGGGCCACTGAGCTGCTCTGCCAGCTACTGAAGCATAATATACAACTTCAACAATTTCACGAGGGCATCCTGGTTGAATGTGGCTTTTGACAAGAGACACACCATTTCACTACATAGTTTTCGAGGGTATGTATATATAAACATCTACACAAAGACATATTCAACATGTACAGAAACGAGAGCACCATGATATGCGCATAAAATTAATATATTCATCAATGGTAATTGATTGTGGGAAAATTACCTTGACACATATGAAAAACATAATGCATAATAAATGAGGGCTTGTAAGCTAGTGGTCAAGAGAATATTCATGAGAACTGAAAATAACTGACTATCTGTGGGAAAGTGTTATATTTATAGTTCACATCAGGCAAGAATAAAGTGCAAATGCTTTTTAAAAATGTCTCAGAAAAGCCAAAACCAGGGAAGTAAATAAATTTTGATCAACACAGAAAATATCTTAGAATAGAGTTCGCAAGTGTCAGAGCAACAAACAGAAATTAGCTGAGTAAATTTGCACAAAGTGTGCCAAAAAAAGGGATGAAGGGCAGAGCAGATGGCCAGAATACATGCAGATATAGCAAAAGACATGATTGGGAAGATGACACTTTTCAAATTGATCTATAAATGCACAGGATTTAAATAAAAATCCCCACCAGAGCTTCCACAGAACTTGACAAGGTGACCCTAGGATTCTGATAGGAGAGCAAAAAACAAATCTAAGACACTTGGGACTTGCCCTGTGAAGTAATGAAGATTTGCTAAAAAGGCATCAGAATGGGACAGTTGTCCATTTGTAGAAAACTCAACAAATGATGCAGGCCAGTCAGTCTTCTCCAAAGGAAAAGCACACACTATCGTGCCCCCCTTCAAGATACATGGGACAGACTGCAGAGCTAAACGGAAGAGAAGTAGCAAAACCTTCTGAAAAGGAGGTAAGGGACAGTATTTTTAGAATTCAGAGCTTTCCCAGACAAGTACACAGCTCTCCAATGAAGAGCAGCCAAGCAAATACAAAGAGCAGACATGTAAATACAACAAAAAGCGAAGTTCTTTCAATATATTGTAAAGAGAAGCCATCCAAATGTTAAGAGAAAGATGCTCGCATCTTAAAATATGCAAAGGACTGTACAAGTCAGTGAGACAAAGGGGGGACATCCTGTAGGCAAGCTATATGCGAAGACAAACTTACAGATGAGGGGAACGTAATGCTAACTAGATGCATATTTCTTGACTTCTCTGATTTTTAGGAAACACACACTAAACAAAGCTATGCTATTTCATAGCTACCAGACTAGTGAAATTGAGACAAAGGAGCCTTCTCATTCCTAGTTATAAAATACGAATGAAGTCAGCCTGAGCTGCAGGAGACCCTGTCAGCAAGGGGGGTGGGATTTCTTCTCTGTATTGGGATAGGTAACTTGACAAATCATTCTGGAATGATTTTTTTTTTTTTAACTTTACATGTACAGATCTGTAAGCTGATCTGTTCCCTGACATATGTGTGAAGACTCATATGGCAGATTTTCTCCGCAGCTTTGTTTGTAATGTCAAGTGCATTTGGATTCCGCTGTGGAGTGTAAAGTAGGTATAACTCAGCAAAACGGCCAATGAAAAAGCAAGCTGATGAATAAAACATCGCATACTGCCATTTTATTTCACTCCTATAATTATAAAGGGAGATGTATTCAGTTAGTTTACACAATTACAGGGTGGGTAATCTAACTCTGGCTGTCTGCACTCTCAAGAGCCAAACAGCCCAGTAGCTGCTCAATCCCCAAAGCCAGAAGCCTCAGAAGGAGGGACCAATGAGATGGCTCTCTGGAAAGCTGCAAGCATGCGCCCACACTGAAAGGTAAAATAAGCTGGTGGGCCGACATTCACAGCAGCAATAGGTACCTCGCTTAGAACAGTGGCGTTATCATATGCTAGCTGCCTTCCTCCATCTTCTCTTCCATCTGGGCCCCAGCCTATCCAATGGCACAGTCCACAATCAGAGTGAGTCCTTTGTACACGCGTCGCTGTCCCACAGGGTGTGTGTGTTTGTGTTTGTGTGCATGTATTTGTGCATTTGTATTCCTTTCTTCCTCCCTCCTCCCCTCCCTCTTTCTTTCTTTCTTTCTTTCTTTCTTTCTTTCTTTCTTTCTTTCTTTCTTTCTTTCTCCCTCCCTNCTCCCTCCCTCCCTCCCTCTTTCCCTCTTTCTTTCCCTCTTTCTTTCTTTCTTTCTTTCTTTCTTTCTTTCTTTCTTTCTTTCTTTCTTTCTTTCTTTCTTTCTTTCTTTCTTTCTGCTTTTCAAGATAGGGTTTCCCTGTAGCTTTGGAGCCTGTCATGGAACTAGCTCTTGTAGATCAGGCGGGCTTTGAACTCACAGAGATCTGCCTGCTTCTGCCTCCTGAGTGCTGGGATTAAAGGCGTGTGCCACCACCACCTGACTGCATTTGTATTTCTTGAGACAGGGTCTGGCAATATGGTTCGGTTTGACCTGATACTGTTATGTAGTCCAGGGTAGGAGTGGTGTTGAACCCACATCAAACTTCTGCTTCAGCCTCCTAAGTGCTGAGATTATAAGCGTAAGCCATCCTGCCTAGTCCATGAAGCCACACAGAAAAAAAAAAAAAAAAACCACTCATGATAGACAGAGAAAATGTTGAAAATTGGTGCGAGGTACTGTGGAAGGAAGAATACAAAGGAAGGACACAAGCTGGAAGGGGTATTCGCATCCAATGTATACGAATGCTGGGCATGTAGGCCTCTGCCATGTAACTACCCGTGTATGTTGCAGTATACTAACGGCAGGAAAAGTTTTATCACTCTTTCAACTAGAGGTGTGGCAGGGATCTTATCTCTATCAGAACGACTTCTATTACCTTCTCTTTGTTCCATAGCAATAGTTATTTCTTGGACTTCCTAGTCTGTTCTATGGATGTTTGACACAGTCTCAAAGAGTTCTTTAAAAAGCTTTCTTATTAGCCACAGCACAAATTCTCAACTACGAATTGTATTTGCTATGCAGGCATCATTTCAAACGTGTGTTTCTCCCCCCCCCCCACCCCGTTCTCCCCTTAGCTCAAAATAAATTAAAGCTTCTGTCATGGGTAGCAAGTCTGGGGTTAGTGACGTTCCAGACACCAAGGGGGCAGGTGTGATTTGAAAGCTCCGGAGAACCACAAACTCAGCGAGTGCACAGGATTCCATATACGCTGTGAATGGCAAGCATCGTGGCCACGGCTAATGTGAAGGCTCCATCTGGCATTTTTGGTGTTATGTAAAATGTTATGTCAGCAACAGATGGTTGAGCTAAGCGTCAGGAGATTTTACTTATGCCCAATTATCAGGTTTGTGAATCTGAACATTAAACAGTTCACAGATCCTTAAAAATACGTGAGGTGCTAGATTTTCTCCTGCTGAGCTGGTTTTGCGGAGTCATGGTTTCTCGGCTGCCTTTGCGCCCTTTGAACCAACAAACCTGCTTTTGTCTTCAAATACTCATCTGAGCTCCCAAGATGATTGATTCCCCCACTGTCTCAGCAGATGCTTAGTGCAGGTCTTCAGGAAATCAAGAAAGGGTTTACGTGTGTGCACGAGAAACTGTTGCATCCCTGCTCACTTGGTTTTGTCTGACATGACCAAAGAAGCCTTTAGACCCGGCTTCTCCCAGCTGTGGTGGATTTGAGGCTAATTAGTATTGCCCTCAATGAACTTCTGCTGTTTCCCTTCTCTATATGTGGATAGCAAAAATTCCAGATCTTATTTCTGAGTGACCCCTTTACTTTTTATTGTTTTGGTCGAACTATATATTTTTCTCTGCTCTGTTTCCTTCTTCCCCCCTCCCCTTCTACCCTCCCCATAATCCCCATGTTCCCAATTTACTCGGGAGTTCTTGTCTTTTTCTACTTCCCATGTAGATTAGATCCATGTATGTCTCTCTTAGAGTCCTCATTGTTGTCTAGGTTCTCTGGGATTGTGGTTTGTAGGCTGGTTTTCTTTGCTTTGTGTCTAAAACCCACTTATGAGTGAGTACATATTTGTCTTTCTGAGTCTGGGTTACCTCACTCAATATGTTGTTTTCTAGATCCATCTCCTTTCCTTTTTAAATATTTATTTTTATTTGTGTTTAGCGCATATGTGTGGGTGGCCAAATGGGGCTAGAAAAGGGCGTTTGATGGTCTGGAGTTGGAGATTCCGGTCATTGTGAGCCACCTAACGAGCATGGGTACTGGAATGCAAACTTGGGTCTTCTGTGCTGGGAAGCAAACTCTGATCCTCTGGAAGTACTCTCAGCTGTGACTTATCTTTCCCATTTAATGACTGATTTCTTTAAATACATTTTACCGGATCAGGAATTTTCCAGAAGAAGATATGACCTCATTACTAAAACATCAACAACAACAAAAATTCTGCTTTTGGAGTCTTTCAAACCACATTTGTGGGGTGTGTGTGTCTGTAGCTATGTAACCATGGCCCAGACTGGCTTAGAAATGTTTGTTTTGGTGTTCTTTTGCTTTGCTTTAGTTTGGATTGCTTACCACTGCTTCAGATGGAACCCAGGGCCTTGAATGCTCTAACACAGGGCTATGCCCTCTACCCTTTCAAGCCTGGCTCTACCACTTTTGAGTTGGATGCTTTTCACAAGCGATCCAATGAAATGCCTGGAGGAGGAGCTCTTGCTTTGGATGGAATATTCTGTGGGTGGCCCCAGAAGTGCATCAGGTGGCCTTTTACAGAATTTGCTATCGGAGACAAAGTTGTTCCAGTGTTAGGCTGGGTTGGGTTGGCACAAAGTCATGCTTTCCCTGAGTGACTACCAACTAAGTATGCCACCCAGTTTAGAAATGAATTTAGGCCCATTGCTGGGGCATGAGAGACTCCTATAGGAGATTTAAGCAATGACCTCCTGTTAATCTGGACAGTTTCAGACCAGATTATGTAACCTGTCTGCAGCCATCCTCCTCCATCCCTTACTCCCTTCATCACAAGTGTCAGATTTGCGTGGAGCTTGGCCTCAAGCTGCCTACTGCAATCACTCTGCTTTGTCCTGTTTCTCCTAATGGTACTTTGCTTTAGCTGGGATAAGCTGGGCTGCTCTTGTTCTGGGCTCTGAAGTTCTCTGGCTAGTGTCTTCTGAAAGGTAGGTACAGAGACGTTATGTCATTTCCTCTTTTGAGAGTGACTTTTGTCTTGGCATCTACTTTCTGAAAGCCCTAGACTAAAACACCGAGTGTCTACTAGAATACCTAAAAAAAAAAAAGGATAAGCTTAACATAAGTTTGTGTTAAAAGATTACTCTGTCTCTTTTTGGCTTTTTCTGATCCCCCAGGGTGTGGGGACTTGGTGTAGGACAATTGTCTGTATTCTGTCAGTTATATTTTAAATAAATGCTGATTGGCCAATAGGCAGGCAGGAAGTATAGGTGGGACACACCCAGATAGGAAGTAGAGGTGGGTCAAGGAGAACAGGGGAATTCTGGGAAGAAGGAAGCCCATTCCTCTGCAGTCCTGACCATTCACAGAAGAAGCAAGATGTGACTGCCTCACTGAAAAGGTACTGAGCCATGTGGCTAACATAGACAAGAATAATGGGCTAATATATGTTATAAGAGTTAATACAAAACCTGAGCTAATGGGCCAATCAGTTTATAGTTAATGTGTGATTTCTTTGGGACCTAATAACTGCGGGAACCAGGCAAGACAGAAACCCCTGTGTCCTGTGCCTCTTTTGTAGTAGAGAGGAATCAAGCAAGCATCATCGAATGCTGTCTTGAAGTCTTAAAAAATAGAGCGAGGGGGAGATCTCCACATGCAGGGTGTTTGCATCCAAAGGCTTTGATAGTCAGGACTGAGCCTGAGTCTGGACATCCCAGTCTGACTCTGCCATCTGAGATCTGGGTGACCCTAAACATGCTGCTTTTTCTTCATGAGCTTCAGCTGACTCACAGTTTCTCATATGCAAAAGGGGTATGTGGTTGGCAATAATGCTTATAGCTGTGGGAAAAAACAGACTTAGAATAAGGGTTTAGTAAATAGAAGAATGTAAATAAAAATTGCTTCTTCTGTTTAGTATCAAATTATTTTACATATACGGCACCTATAGAAGTTGTCATACTTCACAGATAATTAGTAGACTTTAACTTTTTTTTCATGTAGTCAAATATATGTAAATATACGTGTGCCAGTTGTCTTTGTCAACGTGACACAAACTGGCGTTGTCTGGGAAGAGGAAAACTCAATTAGGAAATTGGATCTATCAGATTGGACTGGAGAATTATCAGTGGGGCATTCTTTTTAATGACTGATGTAGGAGGACCCACCCACTGTGTGGTGTCACCATTGGGCAGGTGGTCCTCTGTTGTATATGAAAGGTAGTTGAGCAAACCAGGGAGAGCAAGCCAGTGAGCAGCATTCCTCCATGGTCTCTGCTTCAGTTCTAACTTCAGGTTTCTAAGGTGAGTTCCTACCCTAACTTCCTTCAGTGATGGAGTGTGACCTGGGAGTTAGAAGATGAAATAAACCCATTCCTCCTCAGTTTGGTTTTGATTAGTTTTATCACAGCAATAGCAACCAAACTAGAACAATATATAACCAAAAAATCTTTTATTTTAACCATTGCAAGTATATAATTCAGGAATATTAATTATATTCACAAAGTTGCATAAATGTCCCCATGTTCTGTATTTTTCATCACCACAAATATTCCATTATTAAGCATCACTCCTTACTCTCTAATAACTATTATATTTTTTTAATCTAGTTGTTTTATTACCCATTATCCCTGATCATCTGAACTAAAGGGTCATAGATTTTGTCTTTGTATTTTGGAATAGATACTAAATCTTTTTATGATAGTGGTGGAAGAATTGTGGATCAAACCCAGGACTTCAGCATACTAGAAAAGCTCTCTATCACTGACCAACATCTCTAGCCCCAGGTACTAAGTCTTTGTATGTGTGTGTGTTTTGAAACACAGTCACACTGTAGAGTTCTGGCTGTCCTGAAACTCAAGAAACCTGCTTGAGCCGGGCGGTGGTGGCACACTCCTTTAATCCCAGCACTCGGGAGGCAGAGGCAGGCGGATCTCTGTGAGTTCGAGACCAGCCTGGTCTACAAGAGCTAGTTCCAGGACAGGCTCCAAAACCACAGAGAAACCCTGTCTNAAAAAAAAAAAAAAAAAAAAAAAAAAAGAAACCTGCTTGCCTCTGCCTCCAGAGAATGTTGGAATTAAAGGTATACACCACTATGCCTGGTACTTCAGGTACCAAATCTTAATTGAAGTGAAATGAAAAACATAATCGGAGATAAACTCTATGTTTTAAAAACTTGTTAAACTGCTATACTATATTTACATATACGTCTGTTCACACACATATAAAAATAGGCTAGGATTCACATACATGGCTTTTTATTTCTGAGATTGTGTGTTCTTGATTAATATTAAAAATTTCAAGCCCTTCCACTTTATAAATTTTAATTTTACTTTTCTTTAGCACTGAGTACAATTCCATTTTATATATGTACCAAATTTTCATTATTCATTCATATGTAATGGAAAGCTACATTTGTTCCATTTCCTTGCTAGAGTGTATAAAGCAGCAATACAATATAACATGCAGACAATACAAGAAAGAGTAAATGTTACACGATGAGGGAGGAGTGAATGCAGGTAAAAGACTCTTGAGTCATGAAAGAGGATAGGAAGCTAGTCGTTTTTCTATTTTAACAGTCATGGATTTTTTTCTTCTTTCGTGGTGGATAAGTGTATAAAATATATTTGATAGTGAAAGTGTAAGACTTAATGTGAACCCCCGCAGCTTCAGTGTTGGGGAATATTATTTTAAGGTGTGTAACTTTTTGTTTATGCTGCATTTGTCTAACTCTGTGAAGCTCTAATTCTTTGCCTGTCTAAAAATGTCTGATGGTTCTAATAAAGAGCTAAATAGCCAGCAGTGAGGCAGGAGCAAGGATAGGTGGGGCTGGCAGACAGGGAGTATAAATAGAAGGAAAAACAAGGAAAAGGGAGAGCAGTGAGAGAATCAGGGGAGGAGGACATCAGAGGCCAGCTACCCAGTCACCCAGCCAGCCATGGCATAAGAGTAAAAGTTAGAAGGAAAGGAAAAAGCCCAAAGGCAAAATGCTGTGGGATAATGCTTTTGTACACTGTAAAGATTTGTCACTCATGTTGGTTTAGTAAAATGTTGATTAGCCAGTAGCCAGACAGGAAGTATAGGTGGGGTGACCAGACTAGGAGAATTCTGGGAAGAGGAAAGGCAGACATAACCACCAGCCACATGCAGAGTAAGCAAGATGAGAATGCCTTACTGAGAAAAAATACCAAGCCACATGACTAAACATAGACAAGAATTATGGGTTAATTTGAGTTGTAAGAGCTAGTTAATAATAAGCCTGAACTAACAGGCCAAACAGTTTATAATTAATATAAACTTCTGTGTGTTTCTTTGGGACTGAACAGCTATGGAACTGAGCAGGAAAGAAACTTCCATCTATACAAAAGGTAGTCAGGATAATTTAGGTTAAGAAAAGCTGGCAAGAAACAAGTCAAGATAAGGTTGAGTATTCCTAACTAAGAATAAGTCTTCATGTGTGATTTATTTGGGAGCTGGGTGTGGGGCCCCCAAAATAGTAAAATACCAACATAGCACTTCAAACTCTATTTGTGATGTATAGACTTGGGACCTGGTAAATTTAGGTGTGTTATTTTTATTACAAGTTCTTTGTAGTGAAGTTTTAATTATAATATCTTGAATGTTTGGTTGGTGTTACCATCTCCCCCTTTTTTGCTTTGTAATAAAACTTGAAAATTAAAAAAGAGAAGATCATTCCAATTAAGTTGCAAGGTAACTCTTTACTCGTTTGTTTCTTATTCTACAGCAGTTTCTAAAGACTACAACATGTGGTGGGTGATATATATAAAATACCAGATGTAGGTCAATAGAAGAGCTATGAAAGGGAGCAAGAGAAAACCACAAAGACCCCTTTTCATCTCAGACTTAGACGTTTTGTTACAGAGGTCTTTCCTAGATTTGACTTTGTTCTTACTCAAGTGAAGTGAATGGACTGGTAACATTTGAGGAGAAATGTGTGTGCCTTTCTAAATCAAAGAAGGCTAGACATGGCCTTTCAGGTTATTTTCCTTTGCTTTGCAGAAGCCTTTTATTTGATATAGTTCAGTGTGGTTTTGCTTTTGTTTCTTGTGCTTTTGGGGCTATATTAAAAAAAATATTACTACCAGGATCAGAGTTACATAATTTTTTTCTTCCTGTGTTTTCTTCTAGGAAACCTTTTATATCCAATCATACATTTAAGTTTTTAATCCATTTAAAGTTATGTTTTGTTTATGGTATATGAGTCCAAAAAGTCATTCTTTTGCTAGTACATATCTAGTTTCCCCAACACCATTTATTGAAGATTGTCCCTTATCCAATGTGTATTCTTGGCACCTTTATCAAAGTCTGGCTGACTATGCATAGGTGTATTTCTAGGCTCTCTTTTATATTCCATTGATCTATGCTTGTTTCTGGAATGACAAAGTACCTCAGCAGTGTCTGCACCTCCTTGTTCACTGAGGTATTATTGATAACAAAAATAAATCTTCATTGATATATAAATGTATGAAGAAAACATGGCACACACATATTACTCACAGTAGGTGTTATTCAACCATAATAATGAAATACTTCTATGCATGAGAATATGGATGAATCTTGATGACATTATTATAAATGAAATAAACTAGGTAGACACACATACTATATGATCACACTTTCACCCAGAATCTAAAAGCAGTTTCATTCATAGAAATAGAAGCAGACAATAGAATCGTGGTTGTCAGTGGCTAGGAGATAGGAAAAATGGGAAATTTTGGTCAAAAGGTTTACATTTTTAGCTATCAGATGAAAAGCATGGTGTCTACAGTAATAACACAGCCTTGTTTACTTTAAATTTTCTGAGAGTGGATCTTAAGTGCCCTCAGCATGCACAAATGCCATTTCACACTATCTACACATACCAAATAAATCATCACTGTATACCTTGACATATGTTTGTCGGTTATGCTCGCTTTAGTAAACCTAGAAAAAAAATCCCAGAATCACTTCAAAATTGAAGTATAGAAATGCCCACCTTGGGAAAATCAGCACTATCTAACAAGGTACATGCTAGAGATTAGAGTTTATGTGCATGAGCTCAGATTCCAGACCTGACAAAGGTATCTTAGAGTCAGCAGTGAGGAAAGTCACTATGCTGAGTCTGTTGGAGTTCAGTGAGTCGGAATCAGCCATGTCAGTGGCATGTCACAAACTATAACTTGATTTTTGAGATATCAGCAACAAGATAAAGATTGGAAGCAGGGTTGCTGGATCATGGTACTACTGACGTTTGAACCCAGCAGGAGCTGTCCTGAATACGGAAGGAAGTTAGGTCTCTATCCACCAGATGCCAGAGTCTGCTCCACCGCCAATGACTACGAAAAATCTCTCCAGAAATTGTGAAATATCCTCTGGGGAGGGGGAATTGGTATTACTTTTGAAAGTGGAGATACTGTTTTTGCAGGTGTTTCTTCTGAAGCTTTTTTTGTTTGGCTTTCTGCCCCAGGATAAGGAAATGAGAAGAATGCCATTCCTGCTCTGTTCTCTCACGTCCTTCCTTCTTTTCAGTCATACCTGCTACGTGCTCTTTTAAACAGCGTTTCTTCCTTTCCTGAAATAAGGAATGCCTCGTTGAATTGATTTAGGCTTATAGTTTATTCTCCTACGGCATCAACTCAATAACTCTGTATTTTCACAGCAAACAAAAATGTTATGTGGCAAGTGGATGGTACTAGCTAGACTTGATTTTATAAAGCATTCCAGGGGATTTTACTTTATCACCAAAGACTTTGTAAATATCATGAAAGTTATGAAAGCACATTCATTACTTTTTCAAGGAAACAACTACTGAGTCTTAGACTTTTGTTTTTCTGAGGACTCTCTATGGCTTGAGGGAGAAGCAGATTTCCTGAGGTGAGCATTCTCCATGACTAAGCCCACAAGGCTGCTATAAGCTTAATTAGTGTTTAGAAAATATTTTTGAGATGAAAAACACAATTGGCTCAAGCCACTGTCATGAAGTGGTACTTTCAAAACCTCACCCAAAATATTAGCATCTGTCTTAACTAGGCCCGAGGGAGAAATGAGTAGAAGTACCAAATGGTGACAGGAGATGATGAAGGTCCTTGGAAGACTGGAAGGACAGTCTTTCTTTTTTCCTTCCTTCCTTCCTTCCTTCCTTCCTTCCTTCCTTCCTTCCTTCCTTCCTCCCTCCCTCCCTCCCTCCCTCCCTCCCTCCCTCCCTCCCTTCCTTCCTTCCTTCCTTCCTTTATAACACACATACAGACACTCACACACACACACACTTTTTTCTTTGTGTCGTTCACATCAAACATCTCTATCCCATTCACTTCCCTGTCCCTTCGTATCCCCTCTCTGCCCTTGCAACCTGCCTCACAAAATAAATAAAATTTAAGAGAAAAAGAGAAGAAAAAAGTCAATCTTGTCATGAAAGCTGTAGTGGCACACAGTTTATGAATCCTTTTGTCCATATATTTTTACTTGCATGTGGTCACTGCAGAGAATCATTTGTCTGGTTCAAGGCACCTGGTTTCTGCTACACTATTGATGCTGGGCAGCCACATGCATTCCTCTTGGTTATCCTGCTGTTGCTCCATCTTTTGGAGGTCTTGCAGTTTTGGGTCTGCAGGACTGGTCCTGTCATATCTTTGCATGGTTAAAGTGACATTCTGACATTCCAGAATATTTCTCCCTTTGTATAAATGAAAAGAAAGGGTTTTAACTTTAGCATAGTAAAGCTATATACAACAACTATCAAGTAAAGATTACATTTATAATAGCTAGTTCATTTTTTATTTGGCAGATTCAAAGAAAATATTCCATTATTTATTTTATCTTGGTGACTCCAAGGTTTTGTACCTATTTTACTTTCTATCATAACTAAGGAAAATTACCACTATAACTATATATAGTACTCAACTTCAAAGTCCCCAGAGGGATATAATATTATCTGAGAAAATAGAAAGTGCAGAGCAAGAAGCTTCCAAAACTATAGAAATGACAGATATCTGGCTACCTGGATTGTCACCCAAAGTTCCTCTGCAACTTTGGGGCATCCATCTTCAGCCTACAGGCCTAGAATATCTGGTGGACTCTTCTATGAAGCAGGTATTTTGAAGAACTGTCCCACCTTATCTTGGCAAAGTTCAATAGTCTTTTTCCTGTGTCTCACTTGTCCAGTTTATATAGCATATTATCAGCAGTTAAGGTAAGAGTAGTTTCTTGCTCAAATGGCTAGCTTTGTCACAATGAAAATAAACTCCATATAAAATTTCTTCAATGCCCATCATCCTTTTATGAAGTAGATTGGTGCTTCTGGGAGCAGACATGTCTCACTGTTATGAAAATCCTTAGGTTAATAAACATCTCAAATACCATATTTTGTAGGTCTTTGAAGTGTTTGGAGACCATCTATTTATCTAAAATGTATCTATTTAACCTTGAAAGCATACCTAATATGACTACAAGTTTGATTATTATATATGACTAACTAACCTGCATTTCTTAATTATATGATAGCTCATGACAGCACTTTATGGATTCTGGCAATTTTCATTTGATAACCATTATGCTTCACCATGGTCTCTGGACTTGTCTCTAAAAACATACACTGAGGAAAACCTATTTATTACATTTCTCATTCTACATGCACACCAACACATTCCCAATGTCTCTGTATCATTAAGGGATCAACTTATATCTTCTGGATACTTGTAGATCTCCACAAAGTATTCTGAGAAATTCCTTAATAATTTTAAGGGTATCTGCAAAAACTCTATGGTGAATATTGCAGTAATGGACAGTATGAAAATATGTATTTACTGCTATAAATATTAAAAATATTACTTTTCAGGAGGGATATAATAAAAATTGAAGCTTATTAGTAATATTGGGGAGACTTTTATTTTTTAGTGGCATGCATGCCAACAGTGGGAAAATGTAGGTGATACAAAATACTCATGAAATGTACATCTGAAAAGAATAAGGTATATAATGGCAGAATGTGATATCATCTCATATATTCATAATGGCTAAGGCTCTAACAGGATACCTGTAAAAAAACATGGTGATACAAAGGCTAGGTACAGCCTTACCACCCATCTGGGTAGTGACGATCAGAAGGACTATATAATGCTATGACCACTCTATCACTCAGTTGGTTATTATAAAGGTTCCTTCAACATTTCTCTGAATTAGAGTCTGAAAAACAAATATCTAAAAATGTGCATCAGGTCACAAGATTTACTGCCATACTATCTCCATAAGACTATTCACTGTCTTATGGCCATTATTATATATGCTTGAACTATCTGGATATTTGAATTGATAAGGAGTTAAGAGTATTGTCAAGACAGCCCATCTTTGCAGGGTCTAAGTGCCTATAAATATCCTATACTTAATATTTTTCCAATAACAATTGTTCAATAACAATTCCAATTAATGATAATAAAAGCAGCCCATGGATGCTTCTAGGTGACTCACCAATTTTTTTTTGTACACAGTGAGACAGCAATGTTACAGTTACTAAAATTGGTAAGGACAGAGTCATTTTTTCCCTGAACTCTAACAACAAAATCCTGGTAATTGTATAGTTACCATCATTATCATTTTCTTCTATAAAGGAAAATCAGGTGTCTTGTTCTATGATTTAGACCTAAATCAGCATTTACCTTAATATCTGCTATGTAACCTCTAAGTTCTCTGGGTACTTATCAGGTTTTGACAGGAATCAGAAAAAAAAATGATATATGTATAAAAAGACACTGTATTTTCCTTTGAGAAATCTGCACATAATTTTGAGATCATCAATCATTGTGTTGCACATCAATTCTATTTGTATTCTTCTATGGCTGCAAGGCTAATGCCACTGGGAAAGAAGATAGTATTTCAGAATAGGATACTGAAACATATACATGGTTACTACTTTGGCTGGAAACATCTGAACATTATATTCACACAATGCTCACAGAATTACATGCATTTTTTTACATTGAAATGAAGAAGACTGGTTATATGAAGACTTAATTTCCTTCCTAAATACCTACAAAAAATCGTGGTAACTGAGTATTCATTATCTCACTATTATAGTTAGATTTAATGATCTGTGATTTACTCAGGTTTCTATTATCATTTACCTGCAGAGCAGCGGTATCCAGTACCTTTAAGAGGAATATGAAGTTTATCCTAGATTTATCACAGGACTTTGACAAAGATCTTAAGGAAAATACATTTATTTTAAGTCTTTATACAAGGACATCATCAAAAAAAGACCATGGTAGCTTTCAATAACCACAGGACACATCAACTCTATCATGATTGTTGCAGTAATTCAAGGTCAACATCATCACCAGAAAAACACATTCTCCTGACTGGGTACATTAAAGCTTTTCTGGGAAGGCTTGTTTGGGGGAACTCAATAATAGATGCCTGACGACCTTCAGTGTCTCAACCTCTGTTTGCAGTACTCAACACAAAGCTTCCTGTAAATGTAACACATGAAAGCATATGGATTATTGGAGTGCCAAGAACTGAATAATTTTGTATCTGTGTACGGGCAAGAAGTCACAGGAACAAGTATGCAGAGCACTGCCATCAGTAACTTGATATAGGAAGCTCTGCTTATCTTCTATCATATTCATACCCTAGACTGCTGCAATTTGTCAATATGGCTCTGGAGAAAATAGCGTGAAACATACTTCATTGTGCCTGCACATCTGTAAAGCTTTGTGATCACACGGATCTGGTTCTTGACTCCTTGAACATGTGCAGAACTGCAAGGGAAGAACTAGAGACAAGACTTTTCCCCCTCATCGAGGGTGTGGCCTGAATAGAAGGCAGGATCAACATTGTGGTAATGGATAGTATGATGAATTACTTGGATGTGGCATACTCATTGCCCATGGTAAGAGTTACCGGTACATTATCTGTAAGCAAACACAACAGGAAGCTAGCTTCATAAAATTTGTAATGGCATAAGAAAATAAATATAGGCTTCTCAAAATCAACAACTACTCACCCAAAATTAAATGTGTCTCTGATGAGTGAAAACTATTCCACTAAATATAAATTTACCCTCCGAGATCTTGAACATCAGAGACTGGCGAAAATGACATGTCAACACAAGTGCTCGTTGCACAAATTAGAAAACACATCTGTAGGGTGTGAGACAACTTGTGCTCATGACAGACACTGAGGAAAATATTTCTTCGAATCTTCTGAAACACATAGAAAGATGTGTTTTATAGTTATGATTTGTTTTTTAACAGGATTTGGATCAGTAAACTGGTGTGTTTGTTTTGGGAAACCTCAAGTATACTTAGAACTCACTGAATCGTAGTCAAAACTATTGTCCCAAATTCCACCCTTTCTAAATTGTAAAGTATTAAAAATCCTTAAGCTTAATATTGGATGTCAAAAAGTGGCACTTAGCCAAGATATAATTATTCCTTAATGATAAAAAAAAGGTCAAGATCTGTGGGTCTCTGTACCTGTTTGCACCAGTTTTTGGATGAAGCCTTCCTGATGACTACTGGGTTAGGCACCAGTCTGTGATTAGAGCAGAAAATCATTAGGAATCATTAAATTGATACTTTCCCCTCCAGTCTTGTTTGGTTCCATCCTAGGTCTCTGAGCCATGCAGCCTCTGGGTCTTGGCCCTCCAGGCAATGCCAGTGTGGGCTCACCCTCATGGCATGGGTCTTAGGCTGGAACAGTCAGTCATTGGTTGGCCACTCCCACAGTCCCTTTACTGCCCTTAACCCAGCACATCTCATAGGCAGGATTGCAGGTTATAGGTTATGTGGCTGGGTTGGTATCCCTGTCTCGTCACTGGAAGTCTTGCCTGGTCACAAGAGATGCCCAGCTCAGGCTACATATCCGCAGATGCTAGGAGCCTTAGCTGGGGTCATCCTTGTAGATTTCTGTGAGTTTCCCTTGTACGGGGTTTCTATCTGACCCTCAAATATTCACCTTCTCCTGTAGTGCTTGTTTGTTCCCGGCTGCCCAGAACCGAAATAATCACACAGAAACTTTATTAATTAGAACACTGCTTGGCCTATCAGCTTATGCATATTTCCAGCTCACTCATCTCTTAACCCATTTCTATTAGTTTAGATTTTATTACGAGGCTCGTGGCCTACTGGCAAGGTTCTGACTGGCGGCTCCATGGTGTCTCACTAACTCTACCTTCTTTCTCTCAGAATTCAGTTTAGTTTTCTCCACCTAGCTCTACTCTACCCTGTCACGGGCGAAGGCAGTTTCTTTATTCATTAACCAATAAAAGCAACCCATACACAGAAGGACCTCCCACTCTCCAGTCAGCTCTTTCAGTACTCTCCCCACATCCCACCCAGCCCAGTGCACCCAACAAAATCTCTTCTGTTTCTGCTTCTCAGGGAGTTCTGAGTATTTCCCTTGGGTCCTCCATGTTACTCAGTCTCACTGGGTCTGTGGATTGAAGCATGGTTAACCTTTACTTTACAGCTAACATCCACTTAGGAATGAGTACATATCATGTTTGTCTTTCTGGGTCTCGATTATCTCACTCAAGATGATTTTTTTTCCAGCTTCATCCATTTGCCTTTAAATTTCAAGATGTCATTAGGTTTTTTTTCCTGCTGAGTAGTACTCTAATGTGTAGATGTGCCACACTTTCTTTATCCATTCTTCAATTGAGGGGCATCTAGGTTGTTTTCAGGTTCTGGCTATTAGAAATAAAGCTGCTATGAACAGAGGTGAGCAAGTGTCCTTGTGATATGATTGAGCATCCTTTGGGTATATGTCCACGAGTGGTCTTGAGGCATACTGATTCCAAATTTTCTGGGAATCTGCCATATTGATTTCCAAAGTGGCTGTGCAAGTTTGCACTCCCACCAGCAATGGAGACGTGTTCCCTTTGCTCCACATCCTCTCCTGCATGAGTCGTCACTTATATTTCTGATCTTAGCCATTCTGACAGGTATAAGGAAGAATCTCAGAATTGTTTTGATTTGTATTTTCCCTGACAGCTAAGAATATTGAACATTTATTTGTTGTTTCAAAGCCATTTGAGATTCTTCTGTTGAGAATTATGTTTAAATCCAATTTTAAAATTGGATTATTTGGATTTTAATGTCTTAATTTCTTGAGCTCTGTATACATTTTGGAGATCAGTCTTCTGTCAGATGAGGGGATGAATTAAGTTCTTTTTCCATTCTATAGGCTGTCATTTTGTCCTATTGATGATGTCCTTTACCTTTCAGTTTCAGGAAACTGAGCTTTTTAGTCTCGGGAGGTCGCATTTACTAATTGTTGATCTTAGTGTCTGCACTACTGGTGTTCTGCTCAGGAAGTTTTCTCCTGTGCGAATGTATTCAAGGCTAACATTAGCCCAAGCCTGGAGAATCCTGCTGAAGAGATGGAGGAAGGATTGTAAGGAAGCAGAGGGGTCTGAGACATCATAAGACAACCCACAGAATCAACAAACCTGGGCTCATGGGAGCTTATAGAGACTGAACCAACAACCAGGGTACCTGTGTGGGACTGACTTAGGCCCTCTGAATATATAGGGCAGTTGTGTGGCTTGGTCTTCTTGTGGAACTCCTAACAGTGGAAACAGGGGCTGTCTTTAACTCTTTTACTGGCTCCTGAGAGCCTATTTCTCATACTGGGTTGCCTTGACCAGCTTTAATGCAAGACAAGGTGCTAAGTCTTAGTACAAGTTAATATGCCATGTTTTGTTGATATTCATATGAGGTCTGACCTTTTCTGAATAGAAATGGAGGATGAATGGATGGGGAGACACAGAGGGGAGGGGAGGGAAAGAGACTTGGAGTAGAGGAGAGAGGGGAAATTGCAATCAGGCTGTATGAGAACCTGTAAGAAATATGTGTTGAAAAGGGCTGGAGCACCCTAATCACATACCCATTTGAATAAAGAACAGATCACCTATGTAGTGGCATTTCATTTGTATTTTAATAAATAAAGCTTGCATGGGGATCAGGAAAGTAAAACAACTACACTGGCCAGCCTTACAGACCAGGCAGCAATGATATATACTTTTCATCCCAGTAGCCACACTAGCCTGTCCTAGAGACCAGGCAGTAATGGTGCATGCCTTTAATCCCAGAACTAGAGAGAATTATAAAACAGCTCTCAGTCTCTGTCTCATTCTGCAGTTTCCTGGAAGCAGGATCGCCATTTTGGACTGAGGTAGAGGTAAAAGCCAGTGACTGGCTGTTTTACTTTTCTGACCTTCAGATTGAACTCCAATTTCTGCCTCTGAGAATACAAACAATCATTCAGCATTCATAGTTTCATCATAATTTGTCTGTACCCTATCCACCATGGAAACTTGTCTTGACTAAGATTGTTAAGGACAACATAGTACTAATGTGCATTATAAATAGTACTAGAGACATTAATACTTACCCGTATATATGTAAATTAGATATCCTCTCCTGTACATAGGATAACATGAGCATTTTTCTTGAGTCCAGAAATATTCCATTAAATGACCTGTTTTGGGTTCACTGTAACGCCTTCATCTATATTTAGAAAACATTATGAAGAATTTTTTGTACATTTGTTATACAACTTGTAAAAGTGAAAATATCAAAGCTAAAGGCCCATTTGCAGCATGTGGATAGCTTCAATCTACCATGGTAAAGCACTAACAGAATTCTTTGCCTCTTTAGAGACACAGGGAAAATCTTGATGATATATTCTGTGATAATTTCTAGTATCCCTGCTAAGATGTCTACCCTGTGAATATTAAACACACACCATAAGCCAGTAGGTATGTAATAATAATTGAGCCCTATGTCTGAAGTATATGGTGTCTTCATCAGTAGGGATGAACCTTTCATCTGTTGGGGGTGGCCAAGGACAATAGCAATACCTTGTCATGTTTAGGGAGACCCTTAAACAACCCTGACCAGCACTTCAGAGAGGACTTCTTTGTGGTGGGTTTTCGTTAGATGGTCTTTGACTCTTTGGCTCGTGGAGGAAACATTGTCAGGTCACAGGCAGGACGAGAGCATCACAATTCAGTCCAGTTGTTGAATCAATGTGTAAGCCTGTGGCTATTGTAGAGTTGAAGGGCAAGATCGGTTCTAGGTGAGCGAATGGCAATAAGATGGACAGCAGGTTCAGATGCATGAACAGATGGCACTTGGAGTAGACTATATCAATAGCAGGGACCAAACAAGCCAAAGCTCCTGGAATACTGGGAAGTTCTCTGCCTATGCTCTTTTATAGGGTGTTTTTGAGGAAAAAAATGTGTTCGAGGACACAGTTTGCTCTATCAGGATAGCTGCTTATTATGTTGCCCAATATCCTTATTAGGGGATTGTTCATAATGGATACTTGGATGCATTTAAGATTAATAGCACCAATCATCAGAAGCATCCATCCTTTTCTGAGTGGATGCAACACACTCAAGCTCCCTACCACCCTGAACTTCCACGGAAATGCTCCGCAGGCATACAACTGATCTCTCATGTTGTAGAAGTTCCATGAGAGAAGTTCCACATCAATTTTCTCTACCACATCAATTATACATACTCATGGTCAATAAAATTGCTAAAGAATCCATCATTTCCTACTTGAGCTCTGACAACAAAAGATCGGTGACAAGAAGCATCAAACGCACCATTCTTACTTAGCAGTACCTATGCAGATTAGGAGCTCTATGCCATAAGTGAGACCCACAGCATCAGTAACCTGGATACTAGTCATGTTCCACTGATGGAGAAAAATCTGTCTTATTGTAATGTCCTTGACCCATGTCAGAAAGAAATATTCTATCTTGTGAATTCCAAGGTTATTGTATCATTTCATGGCCCCTATAGACAGACCTGTGGAATTCCTGAGACAGGTATTCTCCTCACAAAAGATCTCTTCTACCCTTGATAGGATACCTGTAAAAAATATCACATCAGAAATCACAGTGATGAACACTGAAAATTCCCTGGATCTCTATATGCACTTTTGTCATTATGTGAGTAAAATATGTGCTATAGGCTAGCACAGACAAAAGATTATGAGGCTTAGTATATTTGCTAGGAATTTATTAATATTTTCACCATATACATGGAAAAAAGAGAAGGACTTGAAACATTCCTCATTTGTACATCTGAAAATCAGGTATGAATAATGAGTATGGCCTACACCAAACTGATCAATATCCTTGGCGAAATCTTACTAGAAACACACAAAGTAAGTGATAATACCATATTAGGCTACTTTTCCTCACTGATCTTGGTATCTATGATTAGGTGATTGGTATGCCCTTTAAATCGTTAACCTAGTGATGAACAAGGCTCTATACATCATATGCTCAGAGTCATTGTGGTCTATTGAAGAGACTATGAAAAGCCACAAAGAAACTATTAGGATACAACTTGTTCTAATCAGGGCTATAGCCTATTCCATTGCCTGTGACTATCAAAGGCAACTTCACTTCTGTTGGGTACTAGGATGGCCTTTGGTCTATCTGCAATTCAGAAGCATCCATCTTCTCTTGACTTATAATATCAAAATAAACTATGTCCTAGGCTGCCAGGTCAACAACAATACCAATAAACTCTGATACAATCATTCACTCGATAGTCACAGGTCCAACATTAATATTCTGGCCATATAAACACTATCAACTTTTTTAATGGACTCCTTGAACTCTTGGCACCCCAAAACAACACATATTGAAAATAAGAGTTGGAGGCACAGACATCATTTACCTATGAAGACTCAAGGAAAAGATACCCTGTGATCAATATCATACCAGAACTTACTCAGACTTGAGCAACAGTATTCTTGAATGTTTCCTTAACAACTCTAGAATCACATCATGAAAATCCAAGTTGAGAGTCATCTACCTGTCCATATTAAAAATCCCCAAGATAATGGCATCATTTGCAGATGCATTTAAATGTCTTTGATATTTGGAGATGGCCCTAGTCAGAGCTTTGCAAGGGAGGCTTATTGTCTTGAGGATACCTGTAAAATTCTACTGTCAATAAAAAATGGATGGATACGATGAAAATTTAATAACACACAGCTTTGCTCTATTATGATGAACATTAAATTTATAGTCTGTGATCAAGCATAGGATAAAATGTGATGCACTCACATAATATTAGGGAGATATGAAAAACAGGCATGACACAATGTTACAAACTCATTGAATTCTGCTAAGAATTTTTAAAGTGTGTCTGAAACTATGTAGGTCTCTGTCATAGTTTGAATGGAACTAGTCCTCACAACCTCACAGGGGGTGGCACTATCAGGAGGTGTGACTTCTTTGGAGTGGGTGTGGCCTTGTTAGAGGAAGTGTGTTACTGTGGGGGTGAGCTTTGAGGTTTCCTGTGGTCAGGATATCGCCCAGTGTCTCAGTTGACTTCCTGTTGCCTGCAAGATGTAGGACTCTCAGTTACAGCACCACATCCGCCTGCATGCTGCCATGTTTACCACCATGATGCTAATGGACTGAACCTCTGAAACTGTAAGTGAGCCACTCCAATGAAATCTTTCTCTTACAAGAGTTTCTGTGGTCATGGTATCTCTTCACAGCAATAAAAACCCCACCTAAGATACTCTCTAAGGATTGGCCATGTTTCCATCTCATACTTATATACAAAATTTACTGTATGCTTTCTGAAAGACTGTGTTCAATGTTAATCACAGTAGTGACATAGCAGGTTCTATACATCCTAACGCACAACTTCGAAAGACTTTTCTTTATATAGTCTCTTGAGACAGGAGAATGACCATGAATCTATTATTCATGGAGTCTGCTAATTACTAGGTACAAGATAAAGTAAAGCTACCACACTTTGGACCACCTGATCATAGATATCATCAGTGAAGTGTGGTCTGTAACATGGGCATTATATCTATTTTCAATGTTTCTATTAAGATTTCTGGTAGTGAAAGATTTGAGAAGAAGCCATGGCACCGAGGCCTGAGCTTTGCCTATGTTTCTGTAGCACCCCTTATTCATCCCCATCCCCTTATTCTATTCATATGAAGTTAGAAAATGAATATTACCCTAACAACTTAAGAGGCACCATTATCATTTACATGTTTGTATGTCAATGTGTGAATTAATATCTGATGTCCTGTGATATGAGGCCAACTGGGGCAGTAACCTAGGTATCAGCAATATTGAACTTGATGATATCGTGTATCTCATTGTGAGGTATTGAACCTCTGTCAGAAAGATAACCCGTTGCCTGCCAATTCCAATGAAACTGTAGCATTTCAAGCTTTACCAACAACCTTTTATTGGTAATTGTCCTTTCTTTAAGCTAACCTGATGGATAAAGACATAGATAAAGAGATAAAAACGTATCAGGAAACAGCTTGTTCTACCTGAAGGCCAGCGATTCATTTGCCCATGATATATGCTGAGGGATACTTCAACTCTACCTGAACGCATTTATACAGATGTTTTTCAATATGACCACAGTTTGGCAGCATTCATCCTTTCTTGGCCTGAAATCTCCAAAGAAACTATGATTACTATTGGGCTTAGAGAAGGGCACAACACTACTACTGAGTAAGATAATTTCTCAAGCATTCACAGACTCAATTTATACTGGTCAGTTAAATCCTGCTCAGCAGTGTGCTGAAGGACTCCATGATTCCAGACCTAAGCTTTTGTTATAAACACATATGAAGCAGATGCCACTTACCTGTATAGATGAAGATCAGGAATCCTATGCAGCAATTCATGATCATAATGGTGCTTACAGAGATATGAACAATCGTACTGTTGAGGATATCTTCCAGGTACCATGAGGGCTTATCTGAGAAATGCACTGAGAAATTCTCCTAGGTATGTGCCTTGCTCCAGCTGTCTATATTAAAGCTCTCTAGGCCATGGCCTCCTTTCTGGATCTATCCTCCCTGGACTCTTGCAGATGTCTAGGGACAGGAACTTGCTATAACTTTCTTCCAAGGTTACCTGTAACCTATTCTACCATCTATATCAAAGTCATGGTCATATGAAAAATTACACATATTCTGCTGTTGCCTCTACGGTGGCCATTATTAAATCTACCTAATTTATCAGCACCTATACAATAAAATTTGCACATAATATTAGAAGATTGGAGTATATAAAAAGCATGAGTGACAAAACATGGCAGAAACTTGACTCCCCAAGAATTTATGAAACGTAACAGAATGTTAATGTTCCCAAGGAATAAGTATGACTTGATTTCATCCCTGTTTCTAAGCAAGGAAGTAACAGAACACCTATAGATAAAAGTGGCAAGGCCACACAGGAGCAGAGCCCACATTTTTCTTGATATGGAAGATCGGGTAGTCTGCACTATGACATAACTGCTCTGTCACTTGGGTCACAGTAATTGTCAGTCAGTAATCTTTGAGAAATCACTGTGTTCTCCTTAAAAGAATTTGCAAGAAGACACAAGCAGCAGCACAGTCCTGTAGTCTCAGTAATTAGAGAAGTTGAGGCAGGAGGATGGCAAGGTCAAGACCTGGTTTACAGAGGGAGTTTAAGGCTAGTAAGGCAACATAGACTTTGTCTTAACAAGTGAAGATAAGTGAAGACTCGGACGGCAGGTCATGTATGTACAGGGGTCTAGGTTCATTCCTCATCTCTACCTTCCCTGTGAAAGATGAAAGGAAAAGCCAAATATGCCCAGAATTGTTTCAGGACATGCTTAGTTTGCCAGTATACCTGTCTATAAAATTGTTCCCTGTAATTATTAAGAAACACTTCCATTCTACCTAGACACTTTAACGAATGGAGATAAAAACCAGGAGAGTCCCTTCTTTCTTGAATGGGAACTAGCAAAATGCATAAGGCCTGCAACGAGGTTCCAGGTTAAGAATGATAAAAAAGGAAACAACCAACTCTTATGCATTTGCAGGCTCAACATAAATTATTCCCATCCTATAGTGTAAACTTGTCTTCACTAGGACTGCTAAGGACAATATCACTTTATACCTGAATATTTGTCACAAACACACAGATTAAAAATATTAGAGGTATTGTCTAAAGCTAACTAAACCTAGGAACATCAAATGTTCTGTGCTATGAATAGGTCAGCATCAACATTTACTTCAATAACAGCAATGTTCCACAGCTGACCTTTGCTGGCTCACTGTGATATCTTGACTCATCTCTCAAAAACATATCCCGGCAAAATGATCTGGTACATTTCTCATCATACTGTGACAATGGAAAGCACCACGGTCATCTCAGCACATCTGTACTGATACTACCACGACCTTTGTACTTTTGTGCTAGGATATTCTAGCAGAACTCTCAGAAATAGTTTTTAAAATTTCACGGTAAATTACTTGGTGGTACATTCCATGGAAGTTAAGATCCTAGTTTGTGCCTCGAAGCAGTTCTCACCCAATGGGTTGCACAGCCCTTTCACAGGGGTCACCTATGACTATCAGAAAACAAGATATTTACAAGATGACTCATAGCAGTAGCAAAATGATAGGTATGAAGTAGCAACAAAAATAATTTTATGGTTGGAGGTCACCATAGTATGAGGAACTGCATTAAAGGGTCATACCACTAGGAAGGTTGAGAACCATTACTCTATCTCAGACAAACAGCAAACACGTATCACCAGTTGGCAAAGCTATAAAAAATGGATGTTTACCAGTCATGCAAGGGAGATGTTCATACTGTAGCTTCCAATTAATGACAGGGACCTATGGGAGTCTCCAAACAAATTATTAAAAACACATCTGACTTTTTTTCTACTTCCACTTACGTGCCTATAGATTTCCTGGTGTCCTTGTTTTTAACAGCTGAGTAGTACTCCATTGTGTAAACATGCCACATTTTCTTTATGCATTCCTTGGTTGAGGGACATCTAGGTTGTTTCCAGGTTCTGACTATTACGAATAATGCTGCTATGAACATAGTTGAGCAAGTGTCCTTGTGGTATGACTGAGTATCCTTTGGGCTGGAACTAGAAAAAAAATCATCCTGAGTAAGTTAACCCAGACTCAGAAAGACAAACATGGTATGCACCCACTCATAAGTGAATATTATCTGTAAAGTAAAGGATATCTATGCTACAATCTACAAACCCAGAGAGACTAGGTAACAAGGAAGGTTCATGGAGAGACACCCATATTGCCTTGGGAAGGGGAAATAGAAAACATTTCATGAATAAACTGAGGGTGGGTAGGGATAGGAACATGAGCAATCAGGTTGGGGCAGGAATGGAGGGGGAGAATGCTGAGGGGGGGGACTGCTTGGGGCGCGTTTCTGAGTCAGGTGGAATCTTAACTCATGGGCATCTTTCAGGAGTGAGGACCCCAGCTTAGACTCCTAGCGATTAGTGGATCAGTACCTGAACTGGTCGGCTCCCTGTGATCAGATTGGTCCCTAGGGCAACTGTTACCAGAGAAGTGTCATCCTGCAAATGATGAAAACAGATGCAGGCCCACAGACAAACATTAGGTGGGGGTCAGGGAATCCTGCCGAAGAGGGGGAGAAAGGATTATAGGAGCCAGAGGGGTCAAGAACATCATAAGAAAATCCACAGAATCAACTAACCTGGGCTTATAGGGACTCACAGAGACTGAACCACAACCAGGGAGCCTGCTTGGGCCTTACCTAGGCCCTCTGCATATGTTACAATTGGGTAGCTTGGCCCTCTTGTGGGACTCCTAACTGTAAACAGGGGCTGTCTCTGACTCTTACTCTTAGGACTCTACTCATTATCTGGGTCACCTTGCCCAGCCTTAATACACGGGGAGATGCTTAGTCTTACTGCAACTTGATATGCCATGTTTTGTTGATACTCATGGGAGACCTGCCCTTTCCTGAGCAGAAATGGAGGTGTGTGTTGTGGGAACTTGGTCTGTTTAACCAATGGTATTGGAGTGACTAGCGCTATGGGCAAGGTGTGCTCTGGGTACTGACTGCATAAGAACTGAGGATAGGGGCACGTGGAAGGCTTCCTAACACCCAGGCTCAGCGACCTGGTCCAGAGGTTTGCCCCATTATTCCCTGGTGAATGAAGAGGCAGCGGCACCGCTTCATTCATATTCATGCGTGTATTATTTCCACTTCATCCCTTAAGAAAGAGACTTCTGTGGCTTCTCACTTTAGGTGTAGGCTGGGGGATAGGAACAAGGGGGGCATGGTAGGGGAAGGGACTGGGAGGGGAGGAGGAAGTGGAAACTGTGGTGGTCATCAGGCAAGACCTAAAGGAGAATCTGCAAAGAAACAGCAAACAGGTTTAAGCATAACCTCCTCAATGCACTGGATGTGGGAGCGGAGAGTGCCTTGCACTGTGCCCCCTGTGTCTGCGTTCCGTGCGCTATTACCCAGTTCACAAGCTTCGGGCAAGGGAGCTGGAGGTTAAAATACACAGACACACACAGACAGAGAGACAGCGACACGGGTCATCCTTGAATTCCCCAGGAATGCCCTCTTTATTGTGTTCAGGAGCAGATTATATAGAGATAGCCACGCCCCAGCCGAACCCACCAGAAACCACTCTCCTGCCATCAGGAACTCCTGAAGGGCTCGTGCTCAGAGCAGCTGTAGGCACTCAGATCAGGGGATTACAAGAAATTCAGGATCTGGGGGCTCACTGCTCCCAACAGGAGAGCATCTGTACTGGGCCTTTTACACATTTCCTTAGACTTCCTTGTTAGTATGGTAATGTCAAGACTACATTCAAGATCAACTGTATTCTTATGTGGAAAGCCTGTAAAGAGAAAAAAAACAGGCAAAATGCATTTGAGGAATACGCTTGCTCTTGTACACTTGCTGATTTGCTTTCTGCCATCATACTCATGGGACAATTAATTTTATCTATTGAAATTAACAGGGTGGATTAGTGGGAGAATTCTGCTCTTGACTAGACAATTGCAACCCAGCCACTGCGTACTACCGCAGTGGCACCTTCCCGGTAATGCGAGTAAATTGGCAAACTATGAACACTTCAGCAATAACATCCATACACATAGGGAACACTAAATGGATTCGGGATGTTGTATTTGCATACTCATGCATTTATGTATAAGTAACAAGGATAACTAAAGAAAAGGAGGTCATGAATTTGAGAGGGAGCAACGAGGGTCATAGAAGGAGTTGGATGGAGGAGACAGAAGGGAAAATGATATCTTATTTTAATTTTAAAAATAAAAATGTTGCCTAGCTTATAATCATTAGCATTTCTAATAATTCTATAATGCCTTTCCTGAGCAGCTGTAACACTAATCACTTATCTGTGTCTAAGAAGATAAAATTTCCTGGGCTGTGATTAAAGCCCACAGCAGGACTGACCAGGAGATTAAGAATATTCCACATGCTAGCCTTGTCTCTGTGAAGCTTTAACCTGACTCGGGAATACATATGATGAAAACACATATGTGTATCTGTGTTTCACGTGTGTGTCTGATGCCTGTAGAGGCCAGAAGAGGACACTGATGGATCCCCTGGAACTGAAGTCACAGACACTTGTGAGCCACCGTGTAGGTGCTGGGAATTGAATCCGGGTCCTCTGGGAGAGCAATTAATGTCCTCAACAGCTGAGCCATCTCTCCAGTACCCAGAGCTGTTTTAATGCTACTCAGAATTGTTTTCTTTCTAGATGACTACTGAGAAGCTAATTTAAAAAAATTACAGTTCCAGGTACTGCAATAGTTACAGGAAAAAATTTCAAAATAATGGGGAAGGGGGAAGGGTGCCCAAGGCCCTCTCTCTAACTGAAGAGTTACTGGCAGTTGGTAGCTGCTGGGGGAGGGAGAGTCACTTTTCCTTGTGGGAGGGCCACTGATAGGTTGTTCATGCCCCAGTGGACAACTCCATGTCCACTTACCTATGGGCAGCATTTATTAGACTCAGTGAGTTATCTAGAAAATGGACATCAAGCTAGGAGACGTATATATTGGAGGAGATCCAGGGAGTTGGAGGGAGTTGGGCTGAAAATTTTCCAAGAATAAATAAGACAATTTTTAAAAAAGATTCTGGCAAGAATTCTATATTACATATCACTATGGATGCTGGTGATTATAAAACTCTTTTTACTTCTCCTATTACATTGAAGTAAGCATTACCCCTAACAGGGACAGACAGAACATGAGGAGGCTCTAGTTGTTAGGTATGGATTCATATTTTAACCATGTTTATATCAAAAAGAAATATAAACACACTGTAAACATGTACAGCATAAAATCAGGTCCTAATGGATGACTTTAGCCTCTTTTCAAAGCTATCTACTATCTTGCTAGAAACCTTAGACTGAGGGGTGCACCCACACACTGAGACAATGGGGATGTTCTATCGGGAACTCACCAAGGCCAGCTGGCCTGGGTCTGAAAAAGCCTGGGATAAAACCGGACAATGAGGACTACTGAGAACTCAAGAACAATGGCAATGGGTTTTTGATCCTACTGCACGTACTGGCTTAGTGGGAGCCTAGGCAGTTTGGATGCTCACCTTACTAGACCTGGATGGAGGTGGGTGGTCCTTGGACTTCCCACAGGGCTGGAAACCCTGATTGCTCTTTGGGCTGACAAGGGAGGGGGACTTGATTGGGGGAGGGGGAGGGAAATGGGAGGCGATGGCGGGGAAGAGACAGAAATCTTTAATAAATAAATAAATTTAAAAAAATGTAGGGACACCACATAAGATACCCCTCCCACAGGCTATGAATATCTAGGACTTAATGATGTAAACTGATGTATTCACTTCATCACCAGCCTAGGAATTAGCAAAGATCCCTCAACACCATGTGCAAGGTCAGGAGGGTTTTTTGAAGGCATCGTGAAAAAAGAGATCAGGCAAAGTGTGTGTCAGGATACAGATCCCCCTGCCAGAATTCCAGTTCACTCCCTTGCTCAGGAAACATTGCTAAAGGAACTCCTGCGTTCCTAAATACTTGCAAGACTTTAGATTGAATAGCCATCCAAGAACCTACATCTTTTCTTGATCTCAAGATAAACTATCTTACTACTGGAATGAGAGGCCAACAGCAATATCAATGAATTCAGAAGCAATCAGCCCCACAACAGATTCAGCCTATGTTTTCTGGCTATGTAAATAATATGATCTTGTATTTCCCAGATTTGCTAAGAACCCCATGATTTTTGACCTGAGCACCTATAAAAACAAGACTATTTAAAAGAATATTCAGGAGCCCCATGATCACGTACCTTTGTAGATGAATATCAGATGCCTAGGCACTAATTCACGATCATGACAGGATTTCCCTTGTTTGGGGCTTTAGTACAATGAACAATAAGTTTACATTGTTGACAAATGTAAAATAAATTACAGTGTTTATACATAAACTTAGGGAGGCAGGACTATGTGAAAAACAAAACGTGGGGACACGAGATTCCTCTAAGAATTTATGAAATATCTATGAGAATACTAAGAGCTTTAAGGATAGCATGTGCCTCCAACTTGTGTCTGTTCACTAGCTGAGATGGTAATAGGATTCTTACAGACAAAACATGCTAACACCAAGTTATACACACCCCCTCATCCACCTGGACACTAAAGATCAGGTGGTGTACTCTGTGATGTGAACCCTTAATCACCTACCTGATTAGAGACCATGTTCATTCACCAGTATTTCAGAGACCACTATGTTCTCCTTATGAGACTTGGAAGTTAACTTGAGCCAGGCTGATGGTGAAGACACACAACCCCAGCTAATGTGTAGACGGAGGTAGACAGATAACAACTTCAAAATCTAAAGAGACTGCAGAGAAAGTTCAAGGACAGTGAGACCATTCTCAAAATAAAATGAACAAAACATGAGAGCCAAGGATATGCACAATGGTAGAGTACTTACCCAGAATGAAAAAGGTCCTAGGTTTAAACCCTACTCTTCCCCTAGCCACAAAAGAGGAAAATAAAACTTGCGTAAGTGGCTTTCAGGATGGAGTGTGCTAATCCAGGAGGTCTGTTCATTACCTTGATGACTACCACTGTTAAGGAATATTCAGCTCCACCTGGGTACTAAGATGACTCTGAGGTGAAGGTATTGCTTGGAGAGTTCATACACTTCCTTGATTGAGTGCCTGAAAAATATGCAAGGCTTACATCAAGGCCAAAACAATGACAGGAGACAAACTCTCACTACCCTCAGAAGTTCGACATGAATTTAATCTATAAAACAAGTGCATTTGTGCTAAGATGGTTGAGAATGAGAACAGTGTCATTTTGTACCTAATTACCTACCTATTTATTGTGTGACAGACTTTTCCTGGGAAGACAAACTACATCTACTTCTACTCACCCCCAAAGGAAACTGTGACAGATCAAAATACTGATTGTCTTAAATCTAACCACTGGGTCAATTATTTTATATTGGGATTATTAACAGGTCTATGAATTAGGGCCGAAAGGATGACTCCACGCCAGCTACATCATGGGAAAACATGTCACAAGACAAATGGCTGTTATCAATGCTGCAGCACGGAGGCTCTCTCTGTGTGCCTTACACACAGCTGGACAGGCCCAGAGATCTCTCTAGAGCTAGGGTTGTCAGAATCTCCTTCCCAGTAGTTTACTGCTTCTAAAAAACTGTGGCTGCAAGTTGCAGTTTTCTCAGGCATGTGATATTTGTTAACCTCTTGAGTCTCATGAGCCACTTCTACCCTCCTGTAGGAAATATTTCAATCTGGAGAAAAATGCTATACAACACTGCTACAAATGCATGATTAAGGAAAGGATCATGAAAATCAGCAACACTTTAGCCAAGCACAAGAAACTCATACACCCATCCTTCAGCCAACTAGGCCATGATACTTGCAGTGTTCTCCTGGATGACTTTTTCTGAATCACTGTGGTATTTTTACTAATATCAGAAAAATGTATCTTTACAAAATTATTTGGTACACTGGATAATTGCAAATATCCAAGTCACTGCATCAATTCTGTTTTTATCTACAGCTCCTTTATATTTGCAGACTTGCATGGATAAAACAGTCAAAAAGAATTCATAATACCTTAAGAGGAAATAGGGTGAAACTCCAATAATAAATGTCTTGGTTACCTATACTGCGAAAATGATCAGGTTTTCTTTTGTTCTCGAAACCTATTAATTATAGTTGCCAGTCAGCAAGAATATAATCAAAGTAGCTGCTTTGTATTTAAGAGATGTACTTCACCGGTACCATTTCCAAGGGGACAGAGGATAGTCTGCAAATCATTTGTTAAATATACACCTGAAAAAAAAATACATCTGAGAATAGGAAGGTTTCTGATGAGTGAATTGAGCATCAGTTATTTCACATCTTAGCCAAAAGCTCATCAGGCGGCCGTAAAGAAACACGGGAACACTGTTACTCATGTTCTCTTTAGTGAACTGGCTATGGAGCATGAGGAGGTCTCCATTGCACTCTGACAACCTTATCATGTATCTGTTTATTAGCCAGGTTTTCTTGGTAATATTTGCATGGTAACCATGCTTTCTTGCAGGGAGTTTATGAAAAAAAGCAACAACATCCAAATAGACGTGAGGGCGTAACTTGCTCTTTTGTCTACTGTACACTGTCACTGTTAGACACTTCACTTCTACCTGGATACTTGTGCTTCTTTAAAGTTAATAGGTTATATGATCAGAATAATCTGCTCCACCTTCCTGAGTGTACACCTGCAATACATCCGGTGTTTATTAATGTGCTGGCACGTCAACGATGACAATAACTCAGGACAAAACCAACCCCATAGCAACATAGGCTTTTAACATATCTTTTTTGTACAATGTAAAAGTATACATTCTTAGTAATGAGAATTGCTAAGGATTTATTATTTCATCAATTTTTCCTTTATTAGTATTAACAAAAGCACGGTGACAAGAAGGAGGAAGAATTACTATCATTACTTACTGGTGTCTCTGAAAAACATATTCTGGTGTAATCATCTTAAAACTATACAGGACAAGGCAGTAGGAAGAAAATGCTTTGGGAACCATTTTCCCAAAGCAGGTAAGAGAATCAGAGACAGCCCTGTTCCCACTGTCAGCAGTCCAAGAGGAACACCAAGCTACACAGTTTATGTAAACACATGTAAAGGAAGTAGGTCAGACCCACACAGGATTTCTCCTTGTACCTACATAGTTACAAATGCTCAAGTGATTGCATCATTTCCGAATTTACCTATAGCACCTAGATATTTGCAATCTGTCACAATAAGGCATGCGTTCTACGTTGCTTCTCATTGCTGGGATAAACACCATGATACAAAGCAATTTGGGAGAGGAAAGGGTTTACTTATCTTACATGTTGTCCCATGTCACCATCCATCACTCAAGCAGGAAACTGGAAGCAGGAACGGACACAGAGACCATGAAGGAACTCTATTTGCTTGCTTCCTTTGGCTTGCTTAGCTACCTTTCTTGATACAGTCCAGGCTCCCATATGCTTAGGAATGGTACTGACCCATAGTGGGTTAGGACCTCGTACATCAATTAACAATTAAGAAACCATTTCAAAAGCATGTCCAGAGGGCATTCTGGTGGAATCAATTTCTCATTGAGGTCAACCTGACATCCGGTATGTCAGGTTGACAAGTGACGCTAACTCTGACAGTAGGGTAACAGAACAGAATGTACATGCCAAAATTCCATATTTGATATTTTGGTGATGTATTATGAAACTTTCCAGAAACCCTGGTTAGGTCTCTATCCTCACAAACAAGAAACACCTTATGATGAAAATAATGGTTACTAGTCTGAGTGTCTGATTAGTTATATGCCAACTTGACACTAGCCGGAGTCATTTGGGAAGAGGGATCATCAATTGAGAACATGCCTCTACCAAGCTGGCCTGTAGCTAAGCCTGTGGTGAATTTTCATTATTGATGGTTGATCTGAGAGGACATCAGTGTGGGTGGTGTTACCCCGGGGCTGGTGGTCGTAGGTGCTGTAAAAAGGCAGGATGCACAAGCCATGAAGAGCAAGCCTTTAAGTAGCACTTCTTCATGGCATCTGTATCAACTCCTGCTATACCAAAAGTTCATGGTAAATGTTTCAATTGTATGAGTTATGAAAGTTACCAAAATGCTTACTTATATTCTATCTGTGTCATCATGAACATTAAATGCACATGACTTCTCAACAAGGCTAGGATAAAGCAGATCCTACATATCAGGGAGATGTGATCTTTGCATGGGTGCCAATAATGAGGGGAGGGCATACGAAAGTCTCCAAGGTACCCATGAACATCCAGATAAAAGTATGAAGTTCTTTGATGAATGACCAGAACATTTTCTCATGCCTTTACACTAGCCAACACCTTAACAGGAGGCTTCAAAGAAGCAGCATTGAGGCATTAGGAACCACCTCCACAGTGGCATGGATAAGGAAGATGAGATTATCTTCTTTATATTTGACCACCTTATCAAGTACTTGCTTCCTAGCAAGGTTCTGCTAGGACGATTTTCAGAGAAACCATGTTCTCTTGTAGGAAACCTGTAATAAAGCTTCCACATGCATGTAAAGCTATAGCTTTCTCTACAAGGATACTGGTTCATTGTCTTCCCCACCATCCTTGTCATGAGACCCTTTCCCTCTACTTGGCTATTTGTATTTATGGCAGGTGAATTGAGTGAATAATCAGGGGAGCCCTTCCTTTGTTCAGTGTATACCTGCAAAACATTCAATGCTTGCAACGACACTGATCATGATGCAACCAATCCCCAAGCAGTCACAATGTCAATGCAACACTTCTCGTTTCTTACCTGAACAGCAAAGCAAAACATTGTAAGTTGACAAATCGGGACCCTATCATCACTCTACTGTAACCGGGATACTAGAAAGACTCTGATTGTTAGGGACATGTTTATGTTTTAATCACATGTGTGAAAAAGAAAGGGAAATGTCAGTGTTTGAAAGTAACTCATGTACATTGGAAAATTAAGTCTTAGTGAATAACTAAAGCCTCCCTTCAAAGCTATATGCTACCCAAAATTTTATTAGAGCTATCCCTACAAAACATGACAACACCAACGTATGTACACCCTCCTTACTGACCTAGATAAGTCAGCTCACATGGTCTGCAGAATGTGAGGTCTACTTCATTATTTCCCAAATTAATAAGGAAGCATATGTCAATATCATGCTGTAGTCGCTATGGTCTCTTGAAGCGAATATGAAAACCAAACAATAAAAAGCTGTGCGTTAGGAAATAGTTTGTTGTACTAGATTACTTCCACTTCTTTTCCCATCACTAATGTGTGACAGTTGAACTCTACCTGGATACTTGGGTTGTGGGCAGAGTTTCTTTGTCCTGCCAGCCCACTCCCAAATCAGCACCCAGAGATTCGTTATTAAGTATAAATCCTTGGCTGATAGCTTAGGTTTCTTACTAACTAGCTCTTATAAATTAGATTAACCAATATTTCTTATCTTTGCTCTGCCACATGGCAGAACCTTTTCTTCAGCATGGCGTGTTCATCTTCCACTTTCCCTGTGTCTCCGGGTGACTCCCCTCACTGTGCTTCTTCTTCCCAGCATACTCCCAGGTTGACTCTCTTGCCTCATCTCCTCTTGCCTAGCCATTGGCCACTCAGCAGTTTACTAACAGTGAGAACAACACATCATCCATGTGTACAAAAATGATTATTCCACAGCATTAAGAGACATCTGATTTGACCACAATTCAACAGTATCCATCCTTTTATGACCTGAAATCGGAAAAATAAGTTATGCTTACTACTGGGCTGGCCAGTCAACAACAGTATCAATTAACCACGGTATAATCAGTCTCTCCACACTCAGCTTCATATAAACCATACAGATTCATCCTCACAAGATTTATTAATTACTCCAATAGTCCGGCCTGTGCAGCTGCAACAAATGTGCGTTGAAAAGCTGGCTTTCCCGAGGGTTGTGCTACACACCTGGTGTTTTAGTACTTGGAAGAAAAAGAAGTGAGGGTCAGGGCCATCCTGAGTTACATAGCAAGTCCAACACCAGCCTGGGTTTCATGAGACCCTGCCTCTAAACAAGCAACAAACAAATCAAAATCAGATTTTTTTTTAAAAAAAGAGTAAGAGCTGGCTTATTGCCATCAGCACCCAACTATGTAGATGAATATTATGTTTCCCAATTCAGGATTAAGGATCATACTGGCACTTACCAGATAGGAGCAATTATAGCCCTAATTATCTTTTTGATATACTGTGAGATCTTGTCTCAGAGAAAAGCACAAAGGGCAAGCAATTTATAATGTATCTTAGTCTGCCTGCCCATATCAAATGACTCCAGGTTGTAGTACGAGTTCAATATCCATCTACTCCACCTGGATGCTTGAAGAAAACCATAGACACATTTGTAGAACTTGTATTCTATTGAGAAGATACCTGCAATAATTCCACCCCTGAGACAATAAAAATTGTATTACACAAAAAATATAAATAAAATTGTTAGACATCAAGAATTACATGGGGCCTTGCTAATGTCTCTATCATAGCAAATACTGAGTTCTCATTGTCTGTCAGGAACATACACCAGTGTGTGAAAGTGTACATGCCCCAAAATGCAACATGGTCATCAGATGTCCTTAGGAATATATTAAAATGTCTGAAAATATGAAGGTCTCCAAAGACTAAGATAAGCTGCTCACAGCTGTATCCTGTCCAAGATGGTAGAAAGCTGCTTGAAGACAATACACGACAACCTCAGGTTAGGCGGACCACCTTTCCTGGGCACTGCCAATCAGGTACTGTGTACTGTGCTAAGGCCTCTTTATCACTTACCTATTCTGACTATTAATTTTCTTTGTCAAACCTTCCTCTGGTTGTTTCTTTGGGGGAGTTTTCTAGAGGTTTAACCAAAAAGGGAAGACCCACCCTAAATGTGACTGGCACCGTCTCAAGGGCTGGAGTCTGAGGAAGCAAGAAAATTGAGCAACACACTTGCAGACTCTCTAAGGAAATCTGAACTGGGCCTGATGATTCAGGAATTTAACCCAAGCTACGTTGGAGGGTCAGGCAGGACTATCACAAGTTCAAGTCCTACTACACTTCTCCTCAAAGTGAAGAAAAGGAAACTTGCAAAAATGTATTTCAGGATGTAATTTCTCACCAGTATATCTGTCTATTACTTTGACCATTACCCCTGATCAGAAAATACTACAATCTGATCACAGGGGAAGGCTATGTATCCACTATTGTGAGGAGTCTTAGCTGGGGTCAACCTTGTAGATTTGTGGGAGTTTCCCTTGCACCAGGCCTCCACCTGATGCCAAATGCCCCCCCCCCCGTATCAAGACATCTCCTTCAGTACTCTTCTCTCCACCCATTCAACCCCATCCATCCTGAATCCACCCAGATCTTCTCCATTTCTCCTTCCCAGTGGTCAGATTGGTGAGCATCTCAATTGTCATCAGGAAGTCTTCATTCAGTAACTGATGGAAGCAGATCTAGAGACCCACAGCCAAGCACTGGGCCGAACTCAGGGAGTCCTGTTGAAGATATGGAGGAAGGATTGTATGAACTGGGAGGGTGCATCAGGGCCATCACAAGGGAACCCACAGAAACAATTAACCTGGGAACATAGAGCTCAGAGTCTAAACTGACAGCTAGAGAGCCTGCATAGGACCTACCTAGGCCCTCTACATATGAGTAACAGTTGTGTGGCTTGGTCTACATGTTGGATTCCTAGCGGTGGGAGCGGGGCCTGTCCCTAACACTTTGGCTGACTTTTGGGAACCTATTCCTCATATTGGGTTACCTTACCCAGCCTTAATACAAGGGGAAGAGCTAGGTATTACCTCAACTTGATATGTCATGCTTTGCTGACATCCATGGGAGGCCTGCTCTTTTCTGAACAGAAACAGAGGAGGAATGGTTAGAAAGTGATGGTGGCGGGGAAGTGAAGGGGAGGCAATGACAGGAGAGGAGGGAGGGGAGACTGTGGTCAGGATATAGAAAAGGTGAATGAATTTAATTTAAAAAAGAAATACTCCAAATTTACCTTGATGCTTTTATAAATTCCAAGTGAATGTGTTGTCAAGAGGAGTCACACTTATTTCACTCCCCAAATACTATAGACCTACCATGAGGCTCAAAAACCAACCAGCAATGACAGAGAAATAGGACATAATCCATTCCTTAATATTTAGTTTCAGCATAAAATTTTCCTAGCATATAAAATGTGCAAACTTTAAAAACCACTGCTATGGACAACATCATTTCCTACCTGCTCATCTACTAGAGAGGTACAGTTCCAAAAAGCATTAGGAAGACTGTCTCCATTTAATTGGGTATATGGAAATTAATTACAATCCTATTCTATGAATATGCTAAAATCGGTGCTTTATCAAATATCATAAATACCTCAATAAACTCTTTTGTGGTTGTGATATATTGACCATCGGGGACAAACCCATTATGAAAACTTGGTGCTGTCTCATTATAACTGATCTTCCAGTACCCAACATGTGTCAGGACAGTATCCGAGCATACTATCTCAGCCCTCACAGCCACTTAGGGAATCAATAGCACGCTTTAACTAGCTGTAGATCTACAAAGACAGAGCACTATAAGATAACTCAGAATTATCACTGTCTTGAAAGGATATCTGTAAAAGCTCAATACCAATATATCATCAAAAAATTTCATGTCAGTATTTCAGTGATGGCTACTACAGAAGTTACCCAGATTCTTCTTTAAGTATTTACTATGACAAGCATCAACTGCCTATTACTCTCAGGAAAGATATAATAAAAACTGATGCTTATCTGTAATGTTAGGAACACTTGCTTTTATTATCATATAAGCTAGAAACACAGAGATATGAGTGCCCCCCAAATATCTGTGAAATATACATCTGAAAAGTAGCTAATATGTCAGTGTAATAAGATCTCCTTCTTCCACACTAGCTAATACCTTAACAAGATACCTAAAAAAAAAACCATGTTTATACAGAGTTAGGTACAGCCTTATCATCCACCTTGGAGAGTGAAGATCACTTTTGACACCATGCTGTGACCACTCAGTCACTGATAGGGTTATTATAAAGTTTACATAAACATTCTTCTATGGATTGGAGCTTGAAAAATAAATGTGTCTATGTGTGTTTCAAAACATGAGATGTTCTACCTTGGCACCTGCCCATCTCTGCCTATAGCCATTATTATGGATACTTCTACACAATCTGGAGACTTTGAACGGTTAAAAGTTAATGATATTGTTGGGAGATTCCATCCATCCTTTCTCAATTGGGCACCTCCAAAAAAAAAAAAAAAGCTATACTTACTTCTGGGTGGGCTAGGAATGTTATAAGGATTACAATTAACAAGGACAAAATCATTCCCTGCACCCTCCTAGGTGAAACATCAATTTTCTCTATACTAAGGCAGTCTTTTGGGTAAGGACATAATCATTTCCTTCCTGAACTTTAGCAACAAAAGTCTAGTAATTACAGGGTCATCAACATCATTTCCCTTTACAAAAGATTACGTACTCTCACCTGTGATTTAAGCTCAGATCAGCATTTACTTCAATACTTGCTATGGAACTTGCTCGCTAACCTGGGTAGGCATACCATGTCCCAACAGGAACCTGCAAAATGTATTATTATATGTATATAAAAGGATACAGTTTGCACCCCTGGGACATATACAAATAACTTTGGGACCATCCATCTTTCTGGAGCTCATCCATCTACTTAGATCCTTGAAGGATTTCAAGGTCGAGGCCATTGGTAAAGAACACATTTCTGTATGGGATACCTGAAATATTTCCACAGTTACTTGCTAGGAACATCTGATCATCATTACTTTGGTATGTGAAGGCCACCACTTACGGGATCTAGTATCGACTCCATTATTCCCTACCTAAATGCCTGCAAAGAAGTCATGGTCACTCTGAGTGCAAGGGGCACCGACATTACTTTACATTGGAGATCAAATGGTTTATGTTTTAATTCATACACATTTGGATGTTCCCGCAAAGAGCCAATATCAGGTATTTACTTGCCATTTGACATTTGTTCTAAACTTGCCCAAGATTTTGAAAAAGATAGTTATGAAATATATATTAGAGATAGTTTATTTTAAGTCAGGTCATTTCAAAATTAGATACAGAAGCTTACTGGAACAAGTTCTGTTAGAACAGTTAGAACACATCTTGGCTTGCTCTATGAGGACTGTTGGTTGTTCCCCTCTATTGGGAGCTTGCACGGTGCCTTCTGGTCCCATAAAAGCTAGTCCTGAGGTGCAGGACATTCAGGTCTGTCCCAGCTCAAGGATCTTTGAGTCTTGTATCTGAAGTGCATGGTGTCTTCAGCAATAGGGACTTACCTTCCAGCTGTGGCAGACAAGCAAGGGCAATCACAATAGCCCATAATGTTTTGAGAGTCTCTTAGAGAACTCTAACGAAGAACTCTTTAAAAGAGGGCTTCTCCTGCCTGCTGGAGGTTTTTGTTAGATGGTCTTTAGCTTTTTGAAGGAGCACTGTCAGCCTAGATGAGAAAATTTCATTCAAATTACATATGTATATTTGCATACTGACTTATGGATACTATAGGCATTTTAGGTAGGTACTTACTAGTATGAATTCTTATTGTTTTTCAGACTTACTGTTATTTTGCCCTCTTTTCCTTCTGTATTTATCTCTCTCCCCTCCTTAATTAGAGCCCCCCATTTTCCCATTTATTCTATCAGATCATTTGTACCCTGCTAATCCCTTTTATTGCTTCCCCCACCTCCACCACAATGGTTCCATTTTACTTTTTCTGGTTTCTATAGTTACTCCAAAATAAGTACTCACATCTGAAGATTTGAAGCTAGGAGCCTCAGATGACAGAGAACATGAGACATTTGTCTTTTGGGGTCCATGTTACCTCACTCAAACCTGAAACCATATACACACAAACAGCAAAAAATGGGCTCAGCAGGCTATGTTTATGTTTGGGCACATACACACACATATGTATATATATGTTTTACAATTCTACCTACTTGTCTACAAAGTACACGATTTCATTTTCTTTATAGCTGAATAGCATTCTTATTTTGTTTTCGGGATGATTAGCTGAATAGCATTCTAATAGTGCATTTGTACCACATTTTTGCACAAGCACAAGCTGAGCAAAGACAGCAACAATAGCCATGCTAATGTAGATGTGGGAAAGCCCAGGAGGCCTCATCTCTACATAAACAAGCCACAGGCAACTAAGGAATGCTGAAATCAGAAGAAACAGTCTTCCCCAGGGATGAGCACACCAATTGTTTATCCAACAAGATGTAGTAAGTTCTGAAAATATACATATAAGTTATTATATAGACTGAGTAGGTTGTACGTATGTGTTCAGGAATGTATGTGGAACAACAATTATTTTAAAAATGGCCATGAATTTAAAAGAGAGCAAGAAGGATTTGGAAGGAGGAAAAGGAAGGGGGAAATGATGCAATTGCATTATTATTTCAAAAGATAAAAGAAATAATTTTTCAAGGGCGGCATAATCAAGGTTGTCACAATGGCAATATTGATTGGTGTGCAAATGTGGAAGGAGAGACAACTCATGGGGATTCACCCCTAGGCAAAGAATTATGGGCAACTAATGACTGATGAGAGGGACAACTAGCCTGTCACAGGAGGACCTCCCCATGGGCCATCCAATACAAAATGGCAGTCTTGAAACCATATATCCATAAGCAACAAAATGGACTTATCAGGATGTATTAATGTTTGTGCATACGCATACATACCTATGTGCATAATCTTTCATATATAAACATGGGTGTATTTATGTATGTATACGCAATGATTATAATCAAATAAAAAGCATATCCATTTGAGAGTGGGAAGATACAGAAGGATTTGTAAGAAAGGGATTTCGGATGAGCTGGAGTGGGAAAGGGAAGGGGGAAAGTGATGTAATTATATTTTAATTAAAATATATATGAATAAATAAAATAGAAAATCCATACTGTTAGAAAATTTAAAATTTCAGCTTAAAGCTGGGCCACAAAAGGAACCGATAATAAAGATATAATCGATCCTTCAACATATGAAAGATTAAAATAAATATTCCCTTTCAATAAAGTAAAGACTCAGGTCGGGAGAATTGCTAAAGATTTCCTAATTTCTCACCCAAGCATCAGAAACAAAAGGACGGCGATAAGATTAAGGGGCACCATTACTACCAGCCTGCTCATATGAAGAGCAGGTATACTGTACTGTGAGGGAGGCTTACCCTAGCACTAACTTAAATATCAACAATACAGAAAATCATGGCATCGTCTGTGTCACTGTGATGTCTTGACATATTTATGAATAACACATCTGGATAATCCTATGTTGTACATTTCAGGTCTATGGTTAGGAATCATTATGCCATCCACATTACTCTTCTTTAAGAAAACATGAGCTAGGTCTGGTGATGGAGGACTGTCACACTGGCTACCCAGAGGGCTACAGCAAGATCAACGGTCTTTCTATGCAACAGAAATAGTTCAGTTCTGCCCTGTGCAACTTGGTGGGATCTGATCTCAAAATAAGTAGTAGAAAAATAAGGACTGGAGTGGTAAAGTAGTCATCTCATGTGTGCGAGGTCCTGGGTTTAATTCCCACTTTTCCATTCCCCAAAAAAGAAGGAAAAGGAGAAAACAGGCAGACACGTAATTTTGAATATGTAATGTGCTCATCAGGATCCTGGTTTATTACCTTGACAACCACCATTCTTGAAAATCACTTCAACTACACCTGGATACTTGCATGAATTTAAAACGCACATGTCATGTCCCCCTTTTACTAAAAATAAGATTCATTTTTCCATACAGTGTACCCTGATGACAGTTTCCTCTCCCTCCCTACCTACCACCTCCCCTCCCATCCAGATTCACTCTCTTGTTTGTCTCTCATTAGAAAAGGACAGGCTTCTAAGAGATAACAACAAAATATAATCAAATAAAATGCATAAACTAAAACAAAAACCATCACATCCAAATTGGACAAAACAAATCAACAAAAGGGAAAGAGCCCCAAGAGAAGACACAAGAATCAGAGGTCCATTCATTCATGCAATCAGGAGTCCCATAAAAGTCCTGAAAGCTCAAAAATACATGCAGAGAATCTGTCACAGACCTTTTTATGCCCTGTGACTGCCGTTTTGGTCTCCGAGTTCATATGAGTCTTGCTCAGTTGACTCAGAGGTCCTTGTTCTCCTGGTGTCCTCCATCCCCTCTGGTTCTTACACTCTTCCTGCCTGCTCTTCCACTGGATTTCCTGAGCTCTGAGAGGCGAGACTGAATGGGAACATCCTATTTAGTAGTGTATGTTTCAAGGTCTCTCTACATAATGTTTGGCCATGGGTCTCTGTCTTGTTCCCATCTGCTGCAGGAGAAACCAGGTTAAGCTCCATCTTTCCTGACTGAATTTAATATCAAATGACCTGTATTATGGTATGCCGCTTCATTCCTTACCTCAAAATCAGCAAGGCTCTGTCAACAATCTGCAGAATAAATCTAAAATGGAAATTAAGGAAGAAGTGACACAGACGTATATATCAGGATAAAGCTTGTTCTATGTGGGCACCATCCCTTTCATTTGCCCATGATTTATATTTAGGAATACTTCAACTGTAGCTGAATCCATGGATGACATCTAATATGACCACGGTTCAGGAATATTCATCATTTCTGCACTTGCAATCTCAAAAGAAACTATTATTACTACTGGGCTGACAGATCAACAGTGCCAACAAACCACCAACCCCTCAATATCAGTAGGTTCCACTTTCTAGCCATAGAAATAATGTAAAATCATGTTCACTATATTGCTTTAAAGACTCCATGATTTCTGATCTGAATCCTCTCTTTAGGGGCAGCTTAGAAAAAAAGAGTTAGGGATGCCATCACTATTTAGCTAGCATACAGACAATGGCTTATAGACTGATCCAGGACCATAGTGGCACTTTTGCAGATTGAGAAGTAGTATTCTTGCAGAACTTTTTGCGGTACCATTAGGTTGTGACCTGTCTCTGAGAAATATACCAAGGAAATCCCATTAGATACGAGTCTCATTCCACTGATCCATATTTAAATTTCCAAGGCCATAGTATTAATTCTAGGGCACATCACCAGACCTAGATCCTTACAAATGGCAATGAACAAAGATTTTTCATGAGACTCTTATTCCATACAAAGGTTATCTATAACATTTTGGCATCCATATCATCAAAATGATGGCTACATTGAGAACTACATGGAATTCTGATGTCTCTACATGGGATCATTAAATTCACATAGTCTCCAAGTAGGCACAAAATGACATTTTGTGCTTATACAGCATTAGATATAGTAGGCAAGAATCAGGCATGCCAAAATATTGGAGAAATATCAGATTACTCTAAGAATTTATGAAACGAAACCAAGAATGTTAAGGTATTTAGGGACCAAGTATGGAGAGGCATCATACCAGTAAACTAGCAAAGACAGTAACAGGACACCTGTAAACAAAATATGGAAATAAAAATTATATATAGCCTGCTCATCTATCTGAATATTGAAAATGAAGTGGTCTACACTAACCTATAATCAGTTTCAAGGTCTCTCTGTGTAATGCCTGGCCATGAATCTCTATTTTGTTCCTGAGTGTTGCAGGAGGCAGGTCCTCTGATGATGGCTGAATACAGTACTGATCAATGAGTATAGCAGAATATCATTAGGAGTTATTTTATTGCTACTTTTTGTTTTAGACCGGTAGTGTTTTCTTTTACCATAGATCTCTGGACTATCTAGTCTCTGATTCTTAACCACCAAAGCAGTGTTAGATTTGGGTTCTATCGCACAGAGTGGGCCTTAAGTCAAAATGAACATTGCTTATTCCCATAAGGTTTGTGTTATTATTATCCTATGCTATTCTACAGGTAGGACAAGTTGTACTCTGAGATCGATTATCAGAACTAAATAAGGTCTTTTCCCGGGAAAGAGTACTTTTCCCTGGTGTCAGTATGAGGGCTCTGTCGCTCTTAGAATACTAGTGAATCATGCGCCAGTCTGTTGGCTTTGTGGGTCCAGACCTAAGACTCCAGGCCTTATGAAGGAGGAGGATGGAGAAAAGCGCTGTTTTTGTACTACTGCCGCAAGTAAAGAGCTGGGCATAGTGGTGATGGCTACGAACCTGAAGCAGGATGTGAAAACAAGTTGAAAGCCAGTCTGGGAAACTTAGGGAGACCTGTCTCAAAAGAACATAAAAAGGAGCCTGGGAGTCAGACGGAGGGGTGGGGGTAGGGTTGTGGATGCAAGCTGGCGAATATCTTTCATATCACCATAGAACCTTCATCTGGTGATGGATAAAGATAGAGACAGAGACCCACACTGGAGCACCGGACTGAGCTCCCAAGGTCCCAATGAGAAGCAGATGGAGGGAGAACACGAGCAAGGATGTCAGGACCACGGGGGGTGCACCCACCCACTGAGACAGTGGGGCTGATCTATTGGGAGCTCACCAAGGCCAGCTGGACTGTGACTGAAACAGCATGGGATAAAACCGGACTCTCTGATCATGGCGAACAATGAGGACTGATGAGAAGCCAAGGTCAATGGCAAGG